>NC_054071.1:2803665-3105161 GCF_017639655.2 Falco naumanni
AACCATTTCTTTTGCACTATTTTATAGTTTTAGCCCATCGTTCATCTTGAATGGCTTGTTCTCAAGTCATGTGCTAGGTTAAGAAGACATTAATTCCATGGATATTCCCTTCAATTCACCTTTGTGTGCAAAGAAACCAAGAGTGTTGCAGCATGTGACAAATACATTGCTGTAAAACTCAAGAAATGCAACAGAAGCCAGGTTTAATCTACTTACGAATTTTGCAGCTGAAGCATAAAAATGATTTTATGACAAAAGCATGGCCAAAACCAGATAATAGTACTGTAATTTTTTTAAAGTGTACTGTGCTTTTGGTAAAAGTCTTCAGGGCTAAAAGCATTCATTAATCACATAAGCTAAGATATTCATTATACTACTTCAAACTGAGAAGCTGGTTGTTTGGCACCTTCTCTCCAACATTATTTCTCTGATATGACATATAATTCCTGCTCGAACACTCCCTACAAACTGGTTGAAAACCTGTTCCTAGAAGTTTTGGGAGAAAAGAGGTGAATGTATCATACAGCCATGATATCACTGTTACGAATAACTGAATTTTTTTTTTTTTTTTTTTTTTTTTTTTGAGAAGGAATGCAGGCTTTCTCACTCTCCGCATCTCCTCCTCCAAATTACCAAAAACCTCATAGTGATTTCTTGCAAATACAGGCCTTTTAAACTGGACTAATTTGTCATATGGCATTACAGCAAAATGCAAATTAACATTTCCTGACTTTGTCCAATATCTCATGTCCTTCAACACAGCTCTTTACCATGTAACTCTTTAACTTTCATTGCTAGGAGATCATTTTTCCCTTCTGTGTACAGCGCTCCCACTAGTTCTAAGCTTTCTGCTTTTTCTGTTCTTTTATCCCTTCAGAATGACAGAGAAAACCACTAAAACGACTGATAGACCCAAGGAACCTGTCTTTGGGTTTGGCATTTGCTGTCTAATTCTCACTCCTGCTTTAGCCACCTTCTCGTTTCCTTCTCAGGTGCTCACTGCTCCGGTCCCTGCACCCCCCTCCAGCCCCCCACCCTCTGCTGGCTCTCCAGCGGTGGCTCCGATGCAGCAAAGCTCTCAAGTGCCTAATTCTCCCTTCTCCCTCCTGCTTTGTGCTTCACTCTTTGGATGTTTACTGCCTTAACCTGCCACATATTTTATCCTATACACCTAGACAATAATTCCTCCAGCACGCCGTGTTTAGGCGCTACGTAGCCTGACAGTATAGACACCCCTTTTCTCAACACCTACAGACCAACAGTCACAACAAACGTGATGTAGCAAATTTTAGCACATGCAGTGTTCTGCAAAACCAGCGGTCGTGATTGTTATTCGCATAGATCTATCTGTGTCGGACATTAAACTACTACCACCTGTAGTGTAAGCCAGGCTTGAGATGAACCGCAGTGTAGATGTAGCCTTATACGCTGCGTTAGCTACTTAGGGATGCAAAATGAAGAACAGGTAAAGAATTCAGGAGTCCTGGCTCCTAGAATTCAACTGTAATTATAGATCACTTCCTTTTTAATAAGTAGGCCAGATCTTGTTATTAAGAAGAGAACTTTCCCTCACTGAATTGCTTGATGCCTTTATGCCTCAGTTAACCCATCTCCAAGCTTCACTGGCCAGTTGTTTCTCTCAGAAGTGAAAATGAGCTTTTTAGTTACAGAATCCTGTCAAGATCTTGGAGCTCGTCACATAGAAAATCATCTGCAGAACTGGAACAGCCTTAGCGTGCGAGCAGACCCTTAGGGAGACTCGTTCCATCACTGAACGCAGGCTCCTGAGTGCTGAAAATCCTTGCTGCAGCTCTGCTTCCTACCGTGGGATGGATCTGATGGAACTCACAACAGCTGAGATCTTCCTGCCGTGTATGCTAAAGCCATTTATTCTTGAAAAAAAAAAAAAAAAATCTGCTAGCATGGGACTTCACTTTCTAAAGAACTCAGGTTGACTACGGTGGAGAAGACCATGAATGCTGGAGGCTGACTTGCCTTTGTAAGCCCACGTGCGGTTCCACGAGCCATAAGACCCACTCTCCTTATTTGCAGTTTGGTGCTAGTTTCAGCCCTTTCCCTTCTCCAGGCAGACAAGCAATGGTGCTAAATCCTTTCCCGTGCAGCTCAACGGCCATGCCCTGCTGAATTCAGCAGATGTCAGCTGGACCAGTCAGATGCAGGAGGTACCACGTCCCCCGTTCCTGCCTCGGGTCATCCTGGCTTGAGCTGTAAAAGGGAGCTACGGTCTCTGACTACAGGTCTACTCCTTCAGCCTCAGGAAAGCTATTTAACTTGTTTCTGCCAGGTAAGAATAAGAACTGCAAATATTCATGAAACAGGTCTGCAAAATGCCCCTGAAAATAAACTTCAGAGATGCTAGGTATTATGATCCATTCTTGTAATATTTTAACATGCCAAAAATGCCCAGCAGATGAAGCAAGCCCAGGGCTGGCTCCCCAATCTTTTATTTAGACTCCCCGTCCTCCTCTTTCCCTCTTTATGTGTCGGTGCCAACACATTTTTTTCATTTCACAGTCTCCTGAAAGCAGGAAAAATGTGAGATTGCCAAATGACCCATCCTACGCGTGAGAGCAGCTCAAGGAACGGTCAACGGCAATTTTTCCTCACGTCGCAATGACTTGTGTGCAGATGACTTCCTAACAGAGTATTGAACTGTCTCCAGGAGCATCAGCTGTGCCAACGAGTGTCATCTTGTACCACTACCAGTGAACTTACCACCGGGTCTTTGCTGATACAGCAGCTTCAGGCAGCAGCGTAAATTTTTTTTCTGCTCCATTTCCCAATGTCTTGCTACAACAGCTTTTAGCCTGACATCACATGAATTCTTTGGGGAAATGCTGCGGTTGGGCAGATAGACAACATTGGGAAGTGTTTGCAAGGGAGGTTCTAGGCATAGGGGGAGCGCAACATCTCGTACGTTCTCCCTTGGAAACGGAGCTTCACGTTCTTACAGTGCTGCAGTTCCCTTCAGAAATCGTTCTTCCCTGAGAGAGCCTGGACCACCAACCCCAGCTTGGTGCTGGTGAATGTTCATTCCTAGCTTGGAGAGAAGTCAAAGCACCACAAACATGATTAAGAAGCTACAGCGAAGTCTAAAATACATCTGGCTTGTGTTTAGGCTGGCTTATCGTAGATAGCACAAGTTTTTAAAGCTTGCTTGAATAATCGTTCTTCACCTGCACGACACCAACAGGTTGTTACTCTGAATAATGAGATGGAGCCAGTAAAAGTGAGAATGGAGTCTAGACACTAGGAAAGAGTGAAGAATTGTTTTCCCCAAAGAGAAAGTGGAAGACTGAAACTGTGACAGTTCATAGAGCCGTTTGAGTTGGAAGGAACCTTAAAGACCCAAAGTTGTCAAAATGTAGTCCCAACCCCCCGCCATGGAGGAGCCACAACATCTCTGGGCAACCTGTTTGTGTCTCAGCACCCTCCCAGTTAGCCGGCCCCGGGCAATAGCCTAGAAAATGGCACTGGCACAGGCTGCCCAGAGGAGCTGTGGACACCCCCTCCCTGGAAGTGTCCCAGGCCAGGCTGGACGGGACTTTGAACAACCTGATTTAGCAGTTTTTCCACCCCTGCCCATGGCAGAGGGGCTGGAACGAGATGATCTTTAAGGTCCTTTCCAACCCAAACCATTCTGCGATTCCATGGAGATGGTTAGTAGAGAGCAATAAAGCAGCTACCTGAGACTAACAAACTTTTTCCATCTTTAATTTCTGCAAGTAAGCAGCAGCTTCCTGAATGCAGTATCGGCTAGTTGTTGCTCTCCAGCTTTCTTTCATCAGTGCTAAAACATGCAACGGAGTTAATAACAAGGGTTCATACACGTACAAGGCATCGCCCAGTCTTGGTCTAGTACCCACATGGAGGAAAACTTTCCCAGTTACTTCAGTCGGGTGCATGGCACTGTTTGGGATTTATTAAAAAAATTTTGGAGAGCACTATTTTTTAGTGGGTGTTATTAATTTGCGATTTAGTATCTCATAAAATTTCAAGAGTAGACCTTGGTGCCTGGAGTTTTCTCCACGAGATGCAAATTTTTCTTAGACTTCTGACAAGCTGGTGTCTCTGTTGTTCAGCCAAATGTTCCTTTGCCATGTGATCAGAGTAAAAACTGTCCATCTAAGAAATCACTCTGGATTTCAGGTGCAGACACAATTGTACTGGGTCAGGTGCAGCAAAAGCGGAGTGGGAGCAGGGCTCCAACCCCAGAGAGCATCTCTGTCCCAAGAAACGGTGCAAGCGTGAAGGTGATTTAGAACAGGGCTATGCAAAAGTAGCATGGGATGGTTCAGGTCTGTCTTTATTGAGAAAGAAAGTCGCTTTGCCAGGAGGAGAGAGGTGAAGGCAGGGTGCAGCTTCTGTCATTTCCCCCTCCCCAAGTTATGCGGTTACTGTGCCAGGGCTCAGAGGCTTCCCAGTCCGTGAGGCAGCTGAGAAACGAGCTCCTGGAGGGGTCACAGGAGGAACCGACCGAAAGCCCAAAGATAAACCCCGCTGTCCCAGCCTCTGGCTCATTATGGAAGCATTCATTACGAAACCCCATCTCCATCAGTGCTGGTTTTTCCTCCCCGCCGCAGCACTCGCCTGAAGAGATGTTGACTTTACGAAGGTTAAAAGGTGGCTGCCTCAGCCAACAAATGGGGTTTAGCAGGCGGGGAGGGTTGTTGTTCTTTCTCCCTTCAGGAAGGAGGTGTCAGGAAGATGCCGAGGTCAGAGGCCCCCGCTGAGGAGCTGAGGGACAGCACCAGCTGCGGTGGGTGCGGGAGCCCCGCACCGGGGTTCTCACGCCTGGGGAGGCCAGGCTGTCTCCTTTTCCCACAGCTGAGCTTGCAGGAGCAGCAGTGACAGCTCTGCTGGGAAAACAGCATCCGAGCGGTTTAACCTGGAGTACCAAGTGATGCCCGACCTCTGCCCGGAGCTCCTGGGCATTCCCGAAGGGAGCCCAAAGCTACACCTGGCTGAAGGGGACACCAGACCAACGGGCAAGCCTCCCTCCTCTCCCCCAAGTACATGTGCAAGGACATAAACGTTGGCATAATTAGCTAGGTCGTTTTGTAAACTGAAAAACAACAGACCCAGGCTTGAATTCATACAACCTCCTAATAACCCACGAGACTGAAGCGAGCAGGGGTGATACACATGAAAACACACACGGAGAATGAAAATGAAATGCTTTGCATTGGCAAAAAGTTCTGGCTCTTAGATTCTGCCAGTGCCCTGAACATTTGCATATATATATAAATTCAGTAAACCTGGCCTTTCAGAAAAAAAAGAATCTGGGGGTTTTCCTCCTGCAGGTGAGCAGGAAATATAAGTTAATGTTTATTCTCAAACAACACAGCAACAGGTTTAAATAGTTAGGATAATTCTTCCTAGTGAATGGATTGGGCATCAGATATTTAGTATTTTTGCAAGAATCTCACAATAGAACAGAATTTGATGTTCTTCTTCAGAAAGACCCAGGCTAAACCCACTTGATTTCTTGGAAAAGGCCAAGCTCTAAGAACCAATTCATATATCAGGATAAGCACAATTTATTTTTTTTTTGTTTTGTTTCACTTGTTGCCTTGAAACGTTACAATTCTGAATTATACAGAAGCCAAATAAAAGTATCACTTAAGCCCCTGTGACAAACTAAGGCTGTCCATCTGTTAAATCTCCGTGTCTAGGAGAGAAAACCACAAACCTCAGCACAAATGGTGGGAGGAGGGAAGGAGGGTGCACACAGCGTGGAGCAAGACCTAGGGGAATAAGTCTTGGAAACACAGATTATGGAAAGATGGAATACATGCACGCATAAATTGTCCTTAAAATCATGGAGAAGAACCTTGAGAGAAGTTGCAGGAACTGTAGCGTAGCAGGGTTTGGATTCTGAACTGCCACACTTCTGTGGAAAAGGGATTGAGAACAGATTCCCTGTTCATGTCTTTTCAACTCTGATGGCTCTAGGGTCGAAGAATCTGCTTTCTGTTAGGAAAAACTATAAAACTTTCAACAAAAGATGAAAAACATGTCTTGCATTGGCATAGAAGCGGAAGATTTCCTCACAGGAAGGAGTGGCATATTGAAAATTCCCTGGAAAGTAGAATTCAGAAAGAATAACCGCCACTGGCAACAATCCCCAACTCTCAGTGAATACATGTTACAAAGCTAATAAAACAAACAGAAAATCACTCAAAACCTTGCATGTGTGCAAAAGCCAGGTTTAATACTTTTTTTTTTTTAAGCTTAGGATTGGGCCTTAAATTATGTATAATCAGTGAAATCCTTCCTTACTTTATTTCCCACTTTAGTTCTTGAAATTTGGCATCTGTTGAATTCTGCATTAGGGCTTTTTCCAAATCCAAGACTTGGGGAATTTTGTTTAACAGCGCAATAAAAATAACTTCATAGTGTTACAGGGAGACATTAAAGCCTTTTTTTTTGGTGTGTGTGTGCTGCTTTTTCCCTTTAAAAAAAAAAAATACAGGCATTGTTTCTTTAAAAGGCTCCATCTGCAAATCCCATTAGATGTGCATATAAGGTTTCGGATGATTAATAGTTGCCTGCTTTGCTTTGGTTGGAGGGGCTGAGCACATGTATGTTAACCCCTCCCTCCCCTCTCTCACATTTCACTCCACAAACTTGACACTCTCTCCCCAGCCCGGTCTTTAAAAAAGTGGTTCCTGCCCAGCACTTTGCAAGGACGCACGCTGCAGCCCTTGGGAAGCGATTCGGGAGCATCGCTGCCTCGATCCGCTTCTTCCAGCCAGGATGATGAAGATGCTTAGAAGAGTTCCCGAAGTAACCAACCTGCAACAGCACAAACCCCACAGACAAAGCGTCGTTTAGGGAGGTGATCCGTTTGGTAAAGCTGGGAAGACCTCCTCCCTGCTCCTCTTCCCATTTCGAAGCCCGGTATAAGCAGCCAGGACCGCTGGCGTGTGGACAGGATCGGAAGCAGATGGATCCCCCCAGCAGCAGCTGCATGCGCAGCCCCCAGCCTCCTGCCCCGCTCTGGGGGTGCCTGCGGAGCACCCCCACAGATGTCCCCGCAGCGCCGGGGCTGAACCACTACCCGCCAGCACCGTTCTCCTTCCACCAAAAATCAGACTTTGCTACTTACTCCGATTTCTCCCCCTCCTGCCTGCTGACCGCTCTCCACAGCTTCCCGCAGGAGGAGCGGGCGCTGGGGGAGCAGCACCCCTCTTTCCAACACCCCGACTGGCATTTTGCAGCAACCGAGGCCAGGAGACGCCTAAATCCAGGACTGGCCTTGGGTTCTGGGGAGGCAGAAGGCAGCAGCCCCAATCTAGTGAGCGCGGTGGTGGGTATGGATGAAGATGATGAGGTGCCCGTAAACGCTACGAATGGGACTGAGAAAAAGTCATCCAAAAGGAAAAAGGAAAACTCAGGTAGGTCGTATGGAATCAGGGTTGTGGGGTAGCGCAGGCTGTGGAGTGAGAGCACCTGTAAGATTAGGAATTAAGACGTCAAGCTGATGAGGAAACGAGTTTTTAAATTTTGCCCGGGGAAATAACAACACTGAAACGAAATGGCTTATTCTTTGATGACCTCTGGTGTCTGTATTTCACTCCTGTGGATCTTGTTTACTGAACGGGCATTTTACTCATCAGCACAATGTACGTTGCTGGGAATCGTATGGCACGTATACACTGAGCTGAAAGTCCTGGGATGCGGAGTTACACGCTGCATACCTGCCATATCTCCAGGCTTAAGAGAATGGCAGTCAAGGAGCAAAGATCCCTCATCTTGAGCTGCCCGTGCCAGGCAGAATTTTTATCCTAGGGTTTTGACATCTCGGTTTATGGGAAGAAGTACACGATGCAAAGTCTCCCTTTAGGTGTAAATTCTATTTGGCCTCACTAAGTAGTAAATGGTTTTACCTCCAAACAAGGAGGTGCTAAAAGTTTCCTGTCGGTACCATGTCCAACAACGCAGAAAATGTAGTTTTCATTGTGTCATCCTAGTTGATAAAACACATTCCTGCGATGTGCATTATTCAATAATTTCATAGTTATATAACCCCTGATCCACCACTGTCTCAAATCTAGAGATGTGAAATATGCATAAAATTGTTTTCTCCTAAGCCGTCAAAAATTAAGATGCTTAGATGCTTTCATTTGCTGCAGTATTCATTTACAAGCTGCAGTGTATTTTTCCCCACAGCACTGCTACAAAACGAGGAGTATTTTCCAGTATCCCCATTTTACAGATGGGCAGCACAGCGACAAAAGTATTTATTTATTTTTAGCTTTCACAGGTTAGCTACAGAAGCCGCCTCTAATCCAACTTTCATTTCTCCAGTTTGCAATTTAAACAAAACACTTGTATTCACGCTCTTGCTGTCACACAGTTAGTCCTAATCTCTGCTCTCTTCCAATAGGAACAGGCTGTCAGGGAACACTTAAATAATATTCAAAAACTCTTGATGACCAGAATCTACTCCCTTCAGTTACCTGTTTTTTCTTTATAAACACAGCTTTGTAGAATTTAAATTCATTTCTATTAAAAAAAAAAAAAAAAAAAAAAAAGCCCAAACAAAAAACACGTTTGGGGCAAAAAATTTCCTCGAAATCCAAATGCAATGACGTTTTAAAAAAATAAAATGAAAGTAAATAATGCTGTCTTTAAACATTTGCTAGTCAAAGGTAAACAGCGTATTTCAGTATACTTGGGTTAGAGGGGTGGTCTTATTCTTGGAGAGATTGATGCCAAAGCGCATCTCCCTGCTTTAAGGCAAATATTCCTTCTATTCTCTGTTACCAGCACCCTTGTCACCCTCCCTTCATGCTCGCTGCTGTCCCCCACACTTTCCCTTTCAGGGGAGCTGTAAGCAATGACACCGCTGGAAATCACGGTGTCTCCTACCTTCTAGCAACTGTCGCTGTCTGTACAAGCTGTTACTCCAGCAAAGGCAGAATAATGAAAACATCCCAAAGGGGGCTCCGTGGCTTTTCATTTCACTCCCTCCTTTCTTTTTTTCCTTTTTCTTTCTGCTTACCAGGCAGCAGATGGAATGATGCGATACTCCTCCTGCCAGCTTTGCCTTCCTTCTGTCCCCAGGCCAAATAAAGCAAAGGAGGGCAAAGTCTATGAGCAATTTTATCGTGATTTCCTTTGCTTTTACAGCGGTTCCAGAAATGCAGCTGGACACGTCACATACTGATTGTTTATTCTAAGTAGAACATAAGTCTCCTCTCTCCTCTTGAGAATTTTCCTTAACTGCTTTTAAAAAATAAAAATAAAATTAAATTAAAAAATAAAAATTAAAATAATAATAATAATAAAAAATTCTAGGTAGCCAGAGCCTTCTCCTCAGAGACTGGGCTAGTAAAGAAAAATATACTGAATTCATTTGAAGACAAACCCTATAAAATAAACTATTTCTTTTAATTGGGGCCTTATCCACCACGGTTTCACCTGAACTGCAATATAGATACAGCATTACTGCGACTTGTACTCATGTGTGCAAAAACCTTTGGTTCTTGTGAAAACCATGGTTATTACAAGTTATACAGATCTTGGACCATGGCTCTTTGCAACACATTCTGAGAAAAGTCTGAGAGAGGCATTTATTTTAGACAAATAAGCAGAATGGTGCAAAAAATACTAAAAAAGCTTGTCAATCCTTAAACTCGCTTTGAAGCACTGATGTATTACAAACATTTGAGGGATATGGCAATAACAACAGTGGCATCTAGTCCAAGTACTCGTGGATAAACACACACACACCTTTCCATTTCTCTACAGGCTCCTGTGATTTAGGTTGCCCTGTTTAGGTGCCCGCAGGTAGAATTTCACCTTGCGCTGGCTTTCACGGCTGCCCCTCCTCTCCATCCACAAGCCACGGCCGTTAATGTTTCCAAATAATGTTTCAGTAAAGTGTCTGTCTGTCCTAAATCGTACCTATGTTATCACACACCTGAAGTCCCCAGATCTCCAACAACAGCTCTGCAACACCTAGTAGGATTCAGGCAGCTGTACTGAATGTGAATGAAACAATACAGACTGTTAGCAAGGCTGCAGCAGAGATGGGAAAGCAAAAACAGTGTGCAATGATTCCCTTAACGACGTTAACCATACGATATCCATACGATGGCCTTGACTGAAGAATTCTGGAAAGGTTTTTATATTCAAATGGGCAAAGCTGATCTGCATTCCTACCTGCCAACCTTTCCCAGCTTTGCACTAACTGTAAAGAGGATTTTCCAAGCTTGCAATTCCCCTTTACAGTCGCGGTAGCACAAAAAGCCTTTTTTTTAAAAAAAAAAAAAAAAAGCGTAGGTAAGAGCAGATAGCAGCAGATAACCTGAGGAGGACCGAAAAGCAAAGAATAGGCAAATCTCTGACCAGTTTGAAGGGGTCTGGGTGCAGAACGTCGTGTGTCATAGCCCTCCACGCAGCCACCGCTGAGCATTATTCCACGAGGTGCACGCTGGAGTAACTTCTGGATGCTTTATTATCAGCTGCCAAATGAATCCACTATTGATGAGGTCACTTACTTGGCCAACGTTTCCCGATAGCTTTCGGAATTTTATGTTGCACTGCAGCAAAATCTATCAGCGTCTTGCTACTCAGTTTAAGCGCTTAGAATAAATACGCCCTCAAAGCCTTCAGCATGGGGGACAAAAGCGACGTGGTGCAGTTGCTTCGGATTTTTTGCCAGTAGTTTGCAGAATAACAAACACCAGGTGCATCAATCCGGGCTGTGGATCACCACAAACATCTATCAGGCAGGCTGGATCCTCCACGCACAGGCACCAGCACCCTCTGTGGTGCCCACACCCTGTGTCTGCACCGTGCAGAGTCCTCGTGCTTTCCTCCAAAGCGTTAGTTGTTAGTAGACCAGTCCGACACGGTGAGGGAGAGTAAGTACTACACCGTGAGAGCTGATCCTGATTCAGTTACACTAGATGTAAGCACAAAGCAAAGCCAGCTCCTGCTGCCCAGCCCCCAGTGCTGGATCTAGCCCCTTGTTTTGCAGGGAATGGGCTGCCCCTTCATTCACACGTGTACGGATTGGTGCCTGCCACAGGTTTTGTTCTGGAAACTTCACAGCATAGGGAGATGGACCATTTGGGCATGTATTCTGCTGCAGCCCTTGGGAAAGGCTCTTGGGTTCACGTCAACCACACACGGAATGGAGGGACCCTGGCAGTACGTGTGCTTCATGGCAGGGACACAGATGTCCCTGTCATTCCCAAGCAGTTTTGTCGGGGTTTGTTGTGCTTTTTTTAAAAAAACTATCAGTGCAGGAGGAAAATCTTTCCAAGCCAATTCATCCTTTCACACCAGATTTGCCATTTTCCACATTCTGTTGTCAAAACTCTGAAGCAACTAAGCCCTATTTCCAACTTTTTTTTGGAAATAAAAAGCAACAACCTATTTCCAACACCACAAAACCTCCAGCCATGAATAATCACACCTCTTTACAACACCCTGTGGCGTAAAGCCTGGATGACCAGCTCCAAGCTCCACATCCTCTGCTCCCAGCAACACTTGGCTATTTAAAATTACTCATGTTGGGGGTTTGGAGGTGAAAATGGGTGAAACTGCCCCTTCGGAAGGATGTCCTTCGCACAGGGCTCACTGGTGAGCTCATGTGCATGTTCAGGTTATATTAGCTAGTTTTATTCCAGATTAATTCGACAGAGGTGGCTTTAGTCCCTGCAGTGTTATGGGAATTGGAGAGCTGCTTCACCCTGCCATGGGTTTGCTGGGGGAGCAGAGACCCCCAGGGGGAAGCTCTGGAGATCAAGGCTCCCAAAGCTGGTGGCAAAAGCATGGGGAGCAACTCCTAGGGTTCTCTCCTCATACTTTCCCCAACTTTATTTGGGCATTTTTGAAGTATAAGTAGCAGGAACTATGTTGATGAAAACAAGACTGATTTCCTCATAGTGGATAGCAGTACAGCTGCAGCCTGTCACACACTGGTCCCTGTGCACATCATCACTAATGGGACCTGTGTTTGAGTTCTGTTTCTCACGGATGGAGCCAAGATCAGGTCAGCCATGAAGCCTACAGCCACACATCTCAAATTTTTCCAGCTTTATTACTTTGGCAACCAAAGGGACATCTAGAAGATGCTGCTGCCTGTCCAGCTCATTGCTACAATTTCGTATATCATTTCTATGTAGAAATATTATGCTAGGACACACAGAACTTCATGGCACACTGGTTACACACAAAAATTGAGTAATTAATCCTCAACATAATGAAAAAAACCTACCAGCATCTTCAGTTCAGGGAATCTAGCCAGGCACAGGAGCAAGAGGTGAGAAAGGGTCAAGGAACGTGTAAAACTGACTCCCTGACAGATGGGCAGTTTGGGTTTTGTTCACTGAAACAAGTGCTTTTCTCCTTGCATTGCTTGGAGATTCTTCACAAGCAAGATTTAAAAATGCAAGAGAGAAAAGAAAAAGAAAAAAAAAAGGAAAAAGAAAAAAAAGAAAAAAGAAAAAAAGATTGCCACAGTCTTAGGCAAAGTGACTATTTGATTTTTGGCTTCACTGGTGCAGCATCCCTTTGGCTATGGCTTGAAATTTGTCTTTGAAATAGGCAGCCAGGTGCAGAAATAGCATAAAAGGTTGTTTCAGGGCAGCACAGCGACAAGGATGATGACAAGGATGATACTGAGGCCAGTCAAGCACACAGACACCAGATCTCCTTGTGGTTCTCATTCAGCAAGGAGCAGAAGCAGCTCGAAGCCTGGGGTATCATGTGCCAATTCAAAGAACGCTGGCGCTCTGGTCTTGCTTGTTTTACCACGTTGCCCCCACACCCACACAGTGTTCCCAGGCCATACACTGGCTTAGGGGGTTTGCTCAGCACCTTAAACCCAGCACCAAAGACCATCACCGCGCACCTTACACGCCGTATACACCAGGTGCAGTCTTTGCTGCCCATTGCTTGGGAGATCAGGAGAGAGTGGTAACACGTATATAAGGAATGAAAGTAAAGATGCGGGGAAGGAAACTTTGGAGGCAATTAGGGCAAGGAACGACCACTCCCTTCCCATAGCTTCTCATTTCTGACCTTGCACACCCACCCCACCCTGACCCTGAGCCCTCCCACCTTCCTCCAACGCCACCACCACCGATAAACCACACGGAGCTCAAGGAGCATAACATAACAGTCTGAAAAACTTTGATTAGTTAATATGTGTATATGATATAAAGTAGTTTATATCAGACCTCTGCAATACACATGTTCCCACAGATCGATGTAACTACAAATTACATGCCGTGTGTGCTTGCCTCTTAGAAAACCAGAACACGAGCAACAAGGCAGAAGCAAGCAGCAAATCCCGGAAGGAAAGGACAGCTTTCACAAAGGAGCAGCTACGGGAGCTGGAAGCTGAATTTGCCCACCATAACTACTTGACAAGGCTCAGGAGATACGAGATCGCTGTGAACCTGGATCTCACCGAGAGACAAGTACGTCCCGACCCCCACCCCCCCCTCCCACCTCCCAGCTTCACCTTCCTCCCCCACAACTTCTCCCTAAAGCTAAAAAACAGATACGTTACTCAAGGGTGTACTTTTGCAATGGCACAGAGGTATTTTAATACAAAGTCTCCACATTCTTATAGAACACATTCATTACAAATTTCTGTAATTAGGTAATAAGTGTAATTATGTTTATCTGAACTCAAGACACATTTGGGAATAGCTGATACTTACTGAGTGTTGTTTACCACCACTCGTTGGCACATACTGATATGTCAAGGCTTACAGGTGGAATGTGAATATCACCTTAGACTGCAATTACCAGGAAATTATTTCCATGATATATGTCTGATACCTGCATTCTTCCCGGGTCAGGTGGCATTTTAAGGTGATAAGGAAAGACAAAAATGCAGAGTTCTGCGGAGAGAGAGATTCCTCTTCTCTCGTTGTGATTGCAGTCGGGGTTTCCTTATCGAAGCTTAGTGGACAATAGAGGATTTGCTCAATTAAGTGAAGCAAATCACAGTTCCTGAAGCATTAGATTGGATGGACTGGATGTTAAAAGATGTTAGATGCACCGTGCCCGTTGGATTGACATGCCTGGTTGACAAAGACAGATTCCAGGCAAAGCACTTGTGCTACCTTTGCAGGTCTCAGAGAAACATCTGCCAGGAACAGTTGAGGAAGAATTGTTCCTGCCTTTTTTAGAGAGATGAATTACCTAAACTTGTGAGGTTCTTTTCCCCTTTTCTCCTAGAATCCCACAAAACATCTGTCTACTGGTAGGCACCTGTGCGTAGGTCTGCTTATACACCTCAGATTAAGGCAAGAAGTAATTATTTCCTTTTTATCACTCAGGTCAAAGTATGGTTTCAAAACAGAAGAATGAAGTGGAAACGCGTTAAAGGTGGGCAGCCAGTGTCCCCACACGAACAAGACACAGAAGACGTGGACTCTGCTGCCTCTCCCAGCTCTGACTAGTCTTTACAGCAATGGGAGAGGAGCACGGAGCAAGCAGATGATCAGAAAGTGGGTGCAACACTGCTCGGGGTCAGCCACCCCACGAGATGATCCTGCCTGCGAAGCCCGTAGCCCTGAGCCTTTAGAAGGTGCCTGATGCTCTGGGTTAACGAGGCAATTGAGGAACGCAAGGGGAATAAAGCCAAAGGAGGGCACGATTTTGATTTTTATCTGAATGAATTTAACTCTCTCTGGAATTGCCTTACTACCACAGATGTGTCTTTAGAAAAAAGAAAACCTGAAAATAAAGCAAGAGTAATGTTGTCCAGGCTCTCAAACATTCAGAGAATGTAGGCTGTCAGTCAGTTTTTGCAACAGTATTTGCATCCAGCCTTTCCCCGGCCACATCTATTCGTTCTGCACTTGGACTTGACACATTTTCCTTGTGCCTTACTTTAAGAGAAATAATGACTTTGATAGCCACTGTTGGTTTTTTTTTTTTTTTTTTCTTGCATTAAGAATTGAACACTTGTATGGCTAGGCAGTAAGATTACAAAATAAAAAAATTTGAGACCGAAAGTGTAGACACAGAATTCTGCTTACCAGTTTCGGAAGAGGTGGCACCGAGGGTCCAAGACGACACGTGCCTTGTTGATGGTAGCAATTTGCAGAGGGAGATTTTTTCCAAGCTCACCATAAATCCTGAAATTAAATTTCTAGATCTCAATTGCAAGTATTTTTTCCAAAGCAGTCATTACTAAACGTCACAGCAGGTACAGCAGAGATTAAGCTCTCAACACAATAGCTATCACTATTTTGTTTTTGACATTTGAATCTATTTAACTAAAGGAAAACTACTCTTTGGTGCTGCATTTCTTTTGGGTTTATGGAATCTCTCTAGAAACCCACAGTTTTCTTTGTGAATTCAGGATTGTCAGGGGAAGCAGAAAGCAACGTTATCTGGAGTGATTTTGCTCCATTTACTGTCTACAAATTCTTATTTAATTTTTCATTGGAGACAAAACTTTCCTTCAAACATGTACGCATGTATATTTAAGTTACATATAAAACCATCTGCTAATCTAAGTATTTTGTGGATTTACACTCATTGCTTGCTGTCTTCTAAATCAGTATCCGAGTTTACGAAATTTACAGTTAAGTGACCAACTTCGCCCTTTTTACAAACTTTCCATTAATAGGTTATTTTTTGTGAATTTTTTTTATTGTTTGCAACTTATCAAATACTTCCTTCAAACAAATAGTATCTGCACTTTTCAAAACACGTAAATATATTGTGCCTTGACAGTCTGAAGATAGCAAGAGACTTTACCAGCCATCTGTAAAACCACTAAAGCTGACGCAGCCAACTGCCCATACTTCTAATATAAATAAAATGCAAAATATTCCCATACAGAACCATAAACATGGTACCACCAGAAGTCTGGAGAACACCTTGACTTGACATTTTCCCCCCTTTCAGCCAAAACTTGTAGGATATCAAATTATGAAGTTTTAGAAAAGCATAGTATCAGTTTCCATGCCTTTCATCTTTTTATTTAATGTACTAATGCCATACTTTAAACAGACTTTTACACTAGCATATCACATTGTGACTATAGAGAATACTGAAACTTCAGTTTCAGTATTTACAAGGTAACTATTGTTGGCAGCTATGGCATACGCTCTTCCTTTCACCTCAATCCGATGCATTTTTATTGGGGTTTAATGTGGACTGCAGATCTGCTGGATTTAAAGTTGCATGGCTGGGTGATAAGTTTATAAAGTTACCTGTGGTTATTCCACTTGTGAAAGACCTCAAAATTGATACATATCAACTTTTTTTCTTTTTTTTTTAGCAGAGATGATGCATTCTTTCCAAAGAGCTGATCACTGTATCTACTAAGAAAATACATCTATTCCATTCCTCCTTTAACATTTCCAAACACTATTTGATAGATGAAAAAACAGACAGTTTAGAGCATGCATTTTTGCAAAACCAATTAAAAAATAAAGAGTTGTTTTTTAGAAGAAATTATTTTAAAATAAACTCGAGTAGTGAAAAGCTGTAGAAGGTATCCTCCACTTCAAACCCAGCAGGTGGAACAGAGAAAGGAAAATCTCTCATTTAAAAAAAAAAAAAAAAAAAAACCCAAAAAAAAAACCACAAAGTGAAGATTGAGAATTCTTTCAGTCTTCTGTGGCGATGATGCAACATCGAGATGTCCTTAGTGATGTAAAGAAAAAAGAAAAATGGCATTGCTGATGTTCCACAGGGTCTCTGCACCAATGGTGCTGGATGCCCGGGCAGGTGAACCTCATGGGTGCAGGCACCGGGGGCATTGCCCGCTCCTCTCCAGCCAGCTGGACAGTCAGCAAGCACCATTACCTCTGGAGAGAACACCCACCTCTGCAAAAAACCCGGGCACTTGGTCACCATAAGCTTAAGCGAACGCTGCATTTAATGCAAATTAAAAATCAATCTTCAGTTAAAATAATTTGGAGCATGCGTGCCCTCTCTCCAAGCTACACCTACCCATGTCCCTTCAGATCTGGCACAGCAAGGTGACCCTCTGATTCCTCCCAGGACGTTTGTGTTTGGCTGGTACGACACTGGGATGGGTGACCTTGCAGGCAGGAGGTTACGGCCAGCTCCCAGTTACACCAGCAGCCGTAAGCGGAGGCGCACCATGGCAGAGCACTGTCACTTGGGCCACAAACCTGATGGTAATAACAGGTTAATAACCTCACTAGTCAGGTTATGTAAAACTCTTTGGTTAAAGCGTTGCCTTTGGGCAGACGAGATGTAACTTCAGGAGCAGAAAAAGTGGCTCTGCTTCAGCCTTCGAGGAAACCTCCAACCAGACTCACCAGTCCAGCTCCGGGCAAGCACTGAAGCCGCCCCTGTGAAGACCTCTGGTGCCAACTCCGGCACCTACGCTCATCCCCAGGAATGCAAAACACCATGGGGCAGGAGTTCCTTGTTGCTCCTTTCCTTGTAAGCCCTTAAGGCAATTAATTACACCCCGTGGATCACCCTGCTGCCACCTCCCCTTGGCAGTTAGCAAGCTGCGGGGGCAGGTTATTTTGCGATGAAAAGTTTGGGGCTCTTGGCTACCGGCATAAACCAGAATCAGCTCCTCACCCAGAAAGAAGGCTAATAAATCTTCCCTTTCGAGGAAGCTGTCAGCAGGAGTATATTGCATCCTCATTCACTTAAAAGCTCGTCGATGGCATCTCGGTCCACAGCTGTCATTACCACACCAAAACAGTTCTTGCTCTGGCTTTAGAGAAATAAGGAACGAGTCACCTGCGAGATCATTTTATGCTCAGGCAGTTTCTGCATGAAACCATCTGCTTCTTCTAAGACTTTAGTGCTTTGTGAAGGAACACTTCACTCCTGACATCAAAGCGTTTGACCCCTGAACCTCTGGTGCCGAGAATCTTGCAGGCAAAGTCTGTCGCCTGGGAGCAAAAAAATCTCTGACCTGCAATTATTTTTCGCAGAAATACACATCAGGCTTTATTCTCCTCGCAGGAGGGAAGGAAGCTACCTGGGGATGTTTGGCAATTCTTCCCAGCCCTGATTCTCGATAAATAATCTGAGCACACCAGCATCCACATCACGTCGGGAAGGGCTGGCAGCTCCTCCACGGGGAGCATGTGGGGGCAGAGGAGCTGGGCTGGCTGCCCTGTAAGGGCAGTGCCAACACCCCCTGGGAACTGGGATTGCTGGATAAACACAAAAATAAGTGCTGAAGCCCTTTGTATCCGTGCTGCCTCCTCTAAATAGAGAGGCACTGCCCTTTGAGTCATAGATTTTATGGATATTTTATCTATCCAGCCAGATGCCAACACAGCAGAGCCCTGAGCTTGTTTTACACAGTTTCTGTTCCCCACGACTCCTCCATCGTTAGCCCTCCGTTTCTCCGCATCCTCCAACAGCATCAAGTTAGTGACTTTTTCCAGTCAATGGAGCCATACTTGGACAACTTAAAAATAACCCAAAGGCGACTAAGAAAGCACGTACCTCGTGCCTGTACACTTGATGAAGTCTTAAGACAGGTCTACCGCTGACAGTTTCAGTTCCAGCAGTCAGGAGATACTGCAACACAAACTAGCAAGCAGCAAAAAAGCTTTACCATTTATCAGACTCTACTGTTGATGCTGCTCCTCCATCCTCCAGAGGCCAGACCACACTGCCCCAGGTCTCTCTCCACTTGCCCTGGGTCCCTCTCCGCTTGCCCCGTGTCCCTCTCCACTTGCCCCAGGTCCCTCTCCACTTGCCCCAGGTCCCCCTCCGCTTGCCCCAGGCTCCTCCTTCATCCAGGTCTTCTTCTCCCACACTCCTCAGAGCTATGTAACCACTTTGCGGGGGCAAGCTACAGCTGCACATCATCCGTGTCAATCAACCCACTGCCTTCGTTCCCCTACAGCCTACAACCCCCCCTGGAAAAACTTTAGATGGTCCATAATTTTAAAGAATCACTGATTTTTGATGTCAACTACACCATCACCACGACCAGCAGCAGTTAATCATCTTAGTAGAGATCAGGAGATTAAACAGCAACGGCACAATTTTAGAAGACGATGCTACTATGAATTCCTGATCTAGTTTTCTAGCTGTTGTCCAAGAACACCATTGCATGGTTTTTAATTGAGTAAATCTAAACTTCTGTGAAGCTTGCTAAAGATACAATGAAATATAAAAGCTATTGATGTCAAATGCCCTGGTTATTTTTTATTTATTTACTCTGGTCATTTTTTAGGTCAAAACCCTTTCAGACATATTACTGCTTGTCTTATGGAGATGACACTATACACCATCCAGTCAAGTGCTTCAGTGAAATTTTACAACAATAATCACTAGTATTAATAAAATAGTTATGAAGCCAGTAACAGTTAATTGCTGAATCTGTGCACAGCTATGAAATTACTATATTACGTAATTACAACCCCTGTGTAGAAGTTTTCATGCTGGCCTCATCTGTTAACCCTCCAAGTGTTTTTTCAGAACTGAACGATAAAGGCTGCCTTTAAACACCTGATATAAACTTCTGCTTAGAATATCTGTTTCAAAAGAAAAGATGATTTCCTTAGAAATAGAAGTGTAATGAAGATTGCACAGTAACAGCTTGGAGGAAGCAGTTCCTCAGAGTGGAACAACATTCTGGGACGTTTCCTCTGCGTGAATGACCTGCCAGACTGTTATTATTATCGATTAAATGCAAGAAAAAGATGTGGATGCAGAGAAAAAATTGGATTTTCAATAGGTGCCAAAGTGCTGCTGTGCTTGGCTGTACAGCATCCATCTCATGCAGGTCCAGATGTCTGCAAAGCTCTTACTGTCACGCCAGGAACTCCAGCAGGACCAGAACGCTCGTCCCCTCTTGCTTTGCTGCAGCACAGGCTTCTCATGGGAGAATCCTGCCTGTGGTGCAGAGTAAACCAGATTCTTCTATTTATAGTCTGGTTTGGGACAGGAGCAAGGAGAAATCCAGCACTAATGAAGGACAGGTATTCTTCAGGAATGGGAAGCAGGGTAGATGACCCATTGGAATGTATTTTTGATGGTTTGATGATAGCAAATTCACAGTAATAATTTTGATTTTTTTTTTTTTTTTTTTTTTTTTTTTTTTTTTTTTTTGCTAGAATACCATTACCAAAACATTTCCAGCCCCGGAGAGCAGCCAGTCCCATGGAGAGATCCTCAGCAATCCCGACCACCAGGAAACCACCTGGTCCATGGAACAAGTGTGCATCACCAGCACTTAAGAAAGGGACGGATTGCTATTACAAAAACATTTTAATTAATTTCTGAATAGACCAGGGCTTTGGAGGCGCTGCATGGCAGTTTTACGTCAGCGGGCCCCTGGCCAGCCTAGGGAAGGTTTTTGCTTAGAAGAATTTCACCTCATAGTGCTCTGGCATTCACCGTGGAGTAAATTCTCTTCCCCATTATTTTCTGCCATTACAGGGTTTAACCACCTACACGTAACACTAGACATAGCAAAGTACCAGCCAGTGACCAACACAGTGTGTTCTGTTATTTTTGCTCATCTTGCTGGTTTATTTTCCAAATATTGCTAATTGTGACTGACCGATCACAAACATCTCATGCCATTTTAAAAAGACTCTCCTAACAGTGAGCGTATCTACTCAGCCTTATAGCGGACAAGAAAATCTACAGTTTCCTAAGCCAGACCCTTGGAGAAAAGGTGCCTTGTATTTCCTACACACTTTGTTTCAGAACTAGTCTTTCCAAGATAATCTTGAAACCGCTGCTATGACTAGTGTGATTGTTACAATCCACGGACTGGCACTCTTTTGGGGAATTTCCTACCACGTTGTCATGTCAATAGAATCCCAGAATGAATGGTTTGGGTTGGAAGGGACCTTTAAAGATCACCTAGTTCCACCCCTCTGCCATGGGCTGAGACACCTTCGACCAGCCCAGGTTGCTCCCAGCCCCATCCAACCTGGCCTGGGACACTTCCAGGGATGGGGCATCCACAGCTCCTCTGGGCAGCCTGTGCCAGTGCCTCAGCACCCTCATAGTAAAGAATTTCTTTCTTATATCTCATCTAAACCTACCTTCTTTTCATTTAAAACTGTTGCCCCTTGTCGTATCACTACAGACCCTGGAAAAAGTAACCCTCTCTGCTGCAAATCTCTGTCTCCGAGAAGGAGCCCTTCTCTGGCAGGATTACAAGCTGGTGAAAGGCTTAAGGAATGGATACTCACTCACAACTGCACTTTTCACCGAGGCTGGCAATAAAAGGTGTCCAATAAAAACACGACACTTCCTTTTCATAAGGTATTACTTAGGTGGCTATGACTGTATTTCATTACGCAGACAGCGAAGCGAAAAATTAGAAGCCACAGCTCTGTTTCCCTTCAAACACTTTTTAAAGCTATGGCATATCCTTGCTAATGTTTTGTTAAACCACCTGCTCATAGTTCCCCCTGACGGTGTAAGAGGCCAAGATGGTGGAGGGAAGAGCTGTGCACCCCAAGGGTGGAACTGTTTGAACTGGCTGGCTGCAAGTCAGGGAAAAGCTGGGATACATCCTGCACCTCCTCCAGGAGGCTTCTGCAAGGGCTGGGGAAAAGATGCTGAGAGCGAGCAAGCACGATGCATCTCGTGGCTGGTTGTAGGATTCGCACGAGCGCAACCACTGCTCTTTGTCCAAAGACATTTGTGACCCTTCTGGGGCAGATAATGACGCCCTTTCCCCTGTGCACGATGGGTCTGAACCATCACACAATTAAACGTTCGTTACCTGCCTTTCCCAAGCTGCTTTTCCTGCAACGGTTTTCTCCTACGTAGCAGGTACCAAAGATGCGGCAGGGGGACGATGCCTCCCTTTATGGTGTAGGCTACCCACCACAGCGCTCAGAAGGGGGGGGGGTGGGACTTGGAGGCTGCTGTTTGCAATGAACCCCCAAACCTCACAGCTGGGGGGTGAGCAGGCGAGCCAGAGTCCCTTGTTGTAGTGGCTACAACACGGAGGGGACCAGAATTTGGCCCTAGAGCCTCTGAGCATCGCCTGTTGTAAAGCCAGCCTTAACAGCAGCGCCCCAGCCAGTCTGACGCTTGCATCCTGGGTCTAGTTTCAGATTTTAAGATAACAGACTATTCTGCTTTTATTATTTTCAAGCCAAGTGGAGATAACTTGGGGCTGGAGCTCAGTTTCAAGCCGTGATGTGTCAGCTCCAGCGATGAGATTTCTCCTGCTATTTCATTGCAGCTTAGAGACAAACCTGATTTACCCTGTATGACCTTGTGGGTAGACGGTGGAAGTCTATGAACTGACGTGTAAATTCAGTCGCACAAAATGAAATGGTGGTGAGAGCTGGCTTAATCTAGGGAAACACCAGTCATTTCAAAACCAAACAGATACACATGGCCTTACGGATTTGGGGTTGATCAGCGGAAGGGTAAATAGGACCAGCATCGCTCTACTATTAGGGCAGTGCATCTTCTAGAAAAAATATGTTGGCGCAGCTCCTTATAGCAGACCTATCTAAAGAAGGTGGAGAAGCTTAATACAGCTGGTATGGATGGACAGAAGAGAATACCCATTACCTTTTTGAAGCTATAATAATTACATCACAATCATAAAACCCAGCCAGTCTTAGGATGAGGACAACAGGGCAGTGCGGACCTTAGCAAGTTCCAGAGAATTCCAAGCCAGTCTCAGGGATTCATGGCAAGTGGCATTGCCTGGAAGCCTGAGACTTGATTTCATCTTGAAAAAGCAGCTAACAGAGATCTGCCAAAGGAAAATTTTTAAAAGTCCAAAAAGGCATCCAGAAAATGGTCAGGATTAGCGTTTTAGGTGCATCTCTCATGTTTCCTACAAGGTCACGCCTGACTGCCTGTTCTCTAGTTTGACCTATAATGTCTTTAATAAATCCTCAGGCAGTTTATCTTGCAGGGGAATGAGGGAAACCGTTCCAGCCTCCTGAGCCAGCTCTCCACGCATGGGTGGCAGGCGTACGACCTTTGAGAAGTTCTCTCTCTTTTGACTGCTTACCTGACGAAGATAAGCAGAAGATAAGCAGTATGGGCGGCACTGCTGGGTACACAGCCTGCGTAACCAGCTGGAGCCATCCCCCAAACTGTGAGTTCTGAAAATCAGCAAGTGGAACTTGCACCTCTTCCAACGTGCTACTTCGACACGTTCCCAAGAACCCCACACTATGCTATCGGAGAGTGGGTAGTAGTCACAAAATGAATAAAATTAAAAGAATGCCACCTATGAAGGAAACGTGTGAAAAAAAAACCTGGATACATCTTTTTCAATATTTAATAATCTGGAGAAGCAATCTGTCAAAAAAGTAAAATGCAAAGATGCACAGCAAAAGCATGGTAGGTACCTATACATAGGTCCGCATACCCAGAGAAAGGGAGCACCCGCACAAGGCATTTGATATGTGATGACTTCTGGAATTAGGCTGAATCCAATTTGACAAAAAAAATATCAAAATTCATATTTCACACACACACAAAAAATCTTATTAAAAATTACTTTGAGTTCTTTAGGTAACAGCAGTGAAGCTAGCATTTCAACAATTTCTTGTCACCTTTAATTTCTAGAGAAAACAACATTCCAGCTGTTTGGAACATGAAGAGAACCTTCCAGGAGGAGTTCCACAAACCTAGGGTAGCTACCTGCATGAACTTTGCAACAGCCTGGCCTCTCCTCATTATTCAGCGTTACTCGCAGTGCTGGTGGCCTCCATCTGCACCAGTTGTTGCTGTGCTGGGATGGGTGGCTAGAGATGCACCGGCAGCACCAGCCTCAGCACCTCTAGCAGGAAAGGCTCTGGATCAGGCAACAAGGGGCTTACTGAGTAGTGAGCTGGAGAGGGATCTGTGTCCCGTCAGACGTTATTTCAGTGTGCATCTTGGCCAAGACATAATCTCAATCTTTAGTTGCACAGGGTAACCGTCTCGGTTGCTGCATGTTTGGTTTCTGCGTAATCCTTTCTCATCAAGCTGGGTGGATAAAACGGTGCCAGCTCCAACAAAACGCACAGCTGACAGTTATGCCACGGGACCATCGACACTGCACACGCTGCTGGGAAAACTGTGTCTGAATTCTCAGCTTAAATGATAAAACACAGGCAAAAGTGGTGCAGCATGCATGGGAAAGGTACAAGCAGCTTACACCTTCTAGAGGAACCGAACTGTCCTTCGGTGGGCTCTGCAGTATTAGGAGATAATGTAGATGCCCCAGGTAGCATCTCTAGATAGCTGGTATAGTTTAGAACATCCTATATTTTATTGTCAAATCCCTATAAAAGCTATCGTGATACCACTTTTTACGTATTCAGGAGTAATGGATACCTTTCTAGACCTAGCTGAGAGAATCAGGTCTCTTGCACTGATTAACAAACGATGCCAACAGGTACTTTGTGGCTGCTGAGTGTTGTCTGTATAGATGGTCTGCACAGGTGTGGGCAGAAAGGGAAAAATCTTCGGCACGTGGGTTGAGCCTGCACACAGCCACATGTGTCCAGCTGTGCCATGTGAGAGTGCTGCCCTGCAGCTCCCCTGCAGCCTGGGCTTTCCTTCTTACCAACTCTGAAAGCAACCCTGCAATTTCTTTTAGAACCAGAACCTCTCCCTTTCCACCTCCTAAAGCCAAATATGATCACGTCTTCCTGCGTCTAGGGCAGTGACACCAAACATTAATCTCTGCTGAGACGTTGCTCTGCTGTCGAAATACATCTCTGTCAATGTAATGTGGAAAAAAACCCCAATCCTACCCTGCCATTTTTCTCTCTTCGCTGGATACACCTTATCACATGGCTAGAAAAGTCTAATGTTTTGTTAAGGAGTGCAAAGGTTAACGCACACCAGATGGCCGAGACACAGTTCTGTGGAAGCTGGAGAAGCGTTCAGCTGAAAACGTACCAGGCTGGAAGCCTGGGGAAGAGGGATCAGAAGTTTTGCAGCATTTTAGACAGAAAAAAAAATGCATGTCTGAATGCAAACCATTGAAAGTCCTGCTGCGTCTTAAAGGTCTCTAGAGCTGCCATGTCTCGTGGAGCATCACGTATGTTTTATGTAAGGCATTGCTGTACGGGCAGCTTGAGGATTTGCATGTGTGTGATGCTACAGGGACAGGCGAAGCCCTCTCGGAGGGTGTCATGCGGGATGCCAAGCTCACCCAGCACTGCAGCTCCACAGAGCAGTGGAAATTACGTGCTCGTGTTTAGCAGTGAGTAGATTTTCAGGAAGAGTGAGTCATTATTGCTGACACGCAAGCGGTGGGCTTGGGGGTGGCCAGAGCTCCGCTTGAGCATCATTAGCTCGTTCTTCCATTGTCACCTGTCCTGGTTTCAGGGGGGGGACCGGGCTTCGGTTCCCTGGTGGGGAGCCAGCAGAAGGGTGAGGGTTCAGCTCCCTCCGTAGTGGCCAGCCAGGGTTAAACCACAACATCACCCAACGCAGACCTCCCCCCCCCCCCCCCCCCAGGCAAGAACTCCTAGGCTCCCGCCTTCCAGTAGTTTTTCACATCCCAGCCGCTGGGAAATGACTCATTTCTTCCCATTCACAGATGAAACGGGTCTGGAGCGAAACACGCCGCTCCCTGCTTGGCACCCGTCCCAGCTGGCACGCAGGGTGCCGCAGGAGATGCGGCTGCACCCAGAGCACACAGCAGCACCTGGGGGTGCCTGGCAGCTATTGAAAGGACACGGTCCTCCTGGTCATCCTCCAGCCTCCCACCCTGTCAGGAGCTGATAAGGACAGTCCCTAAAGTCCCCACATGTCCAGTCCTCCTGGCCGGGGGTCATGGTGTGAGTAACGCACCAAACCCTTCCGTTCACACCGTCTGGAAAAGAGGAGAGCCCTTTTAGGAAACACTTCACAGCCAGAGATTTTAACTGGGTCATGTTCTACACCAGCAACGCTTACAAATCCTACTTCCAGTAGAATTTCCTATGCGTGAAGACAAGTATACACAACGGATCAGGGCAGCTTACAGAACAGACACACAATTTTTCAATTACCCCGTTTTCTTCCCCCACTTCTAGCAGTGCTTATATTAAGTTTCATCAGCCGCTATCTAATATTTTGGGTAATTCCCTTCCCTTGAGGAAAGCGTACGTCCCCTTCCAGAAAGATTATCCGTCTGTGTTAGTGACGGGACTCCGAATACTGGATCCATGGAGCACTTGGAGGCAGATAGACAGGAAATCCATTTTCTTCCCGTGATTACAGTAGAAGGGCTTCTGTCTGCCTGGAACTGGCCCAATGTGGCTGTAAAATAATCTCAGCATCAGGCTCTCGCCTTTCAGTCTGTGTTTGTGAATTATGATAGGGCAGTTTCCACCGCAAGCTGGGGTACGGGCAGGTGTCTGCAGAGCCCTACAGCTTCTTTTCCCCATCCTCCCCCCACACAATGCTGCATTGTTTTAATTTCTACATGAAGGAAGGATTTTCACCCAGGACCAGACTTTTCCACCACTATTCTCTCCCTTTATACTTGATTTTTTTTAATTCTTTTTTTTTTTTTTTTAAATAACTTTTATACAAAGGTAAGCAGTTGTCTGGAAGCTCCTCTGGGACCAGATCGCAAAGAGATAACGGGAGTGAGTAACAGAGAGGATGGTGACTTCATACCGTAGAGGTTTGAGTCATGTTTCTCTTTCCTTTTTAAAGAAGAAAACATTTTTCAAACCTCCCTCACTCATGCTGTGGGTCCCTGGCTTTGGAGCAGGAAACAGATACGTGAATTGACGCTTACACTTTCTTACAACCTTAATTTTTTAATTCAGTGAAAGGTTCCAATGCCCCACACTCATACCCCATGATAATCTGTCACCCAGAATCCCACATGCAGAGTATTTCCCACACTTGGGAATTTATTACCAGGTAGGTGTTAGCCCAGCAATGCTACAGTGAAGTCGACGATGGGAAAGACACTGGGAAAAGGATTGTTTCCTCCTTGCAATACTCACCACAAACATCCTTACAATTTTATACATTCATCTGCTTTTCCCTCTATATTTCTATATTTCAACCCCTTCTTATCAATCTGCTTTTCGGTCCTTTGCATTCTATATTTCTCGCCTGAGAGGCGGTCAAGAAGTGATGTAACTGATGAGCGTGCGTGCACAGTTTCCAATTCAGAAAAAGGAAAATCTGCCAGATCTAATTTCATTGCTCCATCCACTTTCCTTAGCTGCAGAGAGGGAAGAGGACAGACCTCTGGTCCCAGCGTCAGGGTCACTAACAAATCTGGCCAGGAAGTTATTTTCCAGGGAAAAGAATATCACTCTCCATGAGAATTATTCACGGTTGTTTTTGTCCAAAGTTAATTGCAAAGGAGATTCTGGAGAAAAGTGTAGCTCAAGAAGCAGAGCTCCATTCAAGGGTTTTGAGATTCTTGCTCAGGTCAAGTTCTGCTTGCAGCCAAGGTCAGCCCTACTCTTCTTTGCTTCAGTGTGACTATTTCAGTCTATATGTGTACAACATTGGCTGTTTTTTGGCTCAAGTAATCTCATTTAATATATTCAGACATGACTGCAATCTCCAGCTTAACACATCATTAAAAGAGGAATTAATACAACTTTTCCATGTAATTTATGACACGGAAACTCCCGATTTCCACACAAAGCTGGAAGCAGACCTTCGAACAGGATAAGAGCAAGTGAAAATACAGACTACTACATTCCTATTAGGAAAGATCCAAAAGTTGTATTCCCTGCTGATTCCATTTTCCATGTTCTGATGGTGGCTACCTTTATTTGTGCAGGGTGGGAGTCCAGAACAGAACCCAAATGCCAGTATAAGAGTATACTACCACTTTTGTCTGCAGACACGTGGGTTTACGTGTTACCCTCTCTCTCTGTGTCACTCCTTGGGGTTAGCAAGTGTCACAGCTCCTCTGAATGACAGTTGCCACCGTAAGCCCTGGGGACACCGCAGAGCCTGCCTCGGGTGCTCGCTGGATGTGCTCAGATCTGATTTCATTGCTCCATCCACCTTCCTTAGCTGCAGAGAGGGAAGAGGACAGACCTCTGGTCCCAGCGTCAGGTCACTAACAAATCTGGCCAGGAAGTTATTTTCCAGGGAAAAGTAGCATCTTTCTCCATTAGAATTATTCATGGTGGGTTTTGTCTGAAGTTAATTGCAAAGGAGATTGTGGAGCAGAGCCTGCCCCAGGTGCTCGCTGGATGTGCTCAGGCGTGCAGGAAGGATGCACAGTGCATCGTTACAAATGTGCTTTACAGACACGGTCACCGGGTCTGGGTATAGCCGGTACTAGACACACCAGAAAGAAGATAACAAGCCAAACAGAAGGGTCTGATCAGACCTGGCAGGGCGTTCTCATGTGATGGGAAGGAGAAAGACAGAAAGTTTCAGAGAATTCTGGCATTACATAGCGATAAGAAAAACTTTTGAAAACCCAAACAAACAGAACACTCATTTTGAAGAGCTTATGCTCCAGTACAAGCACAGATCCTTTTCTATCTTTCTGCAAAAGCACCAGCTCGGATGCTCCTTTAGGTCAGATTTCTGTAAATGATTATCAATATGTTCCTTTTGCATGCTGCACATCAGTTTTGAAAGACATTACAGGATCGGTCTTAGATGCAAGGAGGAGAGAAGGACACCAGTGCCTCTTTCTTTCACATAACATAGGTTGGCTGCTGGTTGCAAAGATGGTACCTCTCCCCTAGCTGCACAATAACTGCTCGTCAGCCTTGACAGAAAGAGCAGAGTGGAGCTCTAGGAGATGGCTGGGGGGTTCCACGGGGAAAAAAAGTGATGTCAGACACCACAGAGGAGATGGAGGACAAGAATCTCCATGAAGGATTTTGCAACTAGAAAGTTGGAAGAAAAAGAATTCCAAAATACTCGTAATCATAGAACTGGTTTAGTTTAAACATTTCCAGCATGTGTTGGAGACGTATGTGGCCAGTAGCCTGTGCATTCTACCAAGAAAATGACACAGAGTGTAAAATAAGGCTTTTCCCTCTATATTTCTATATTTCAACCCCTTCTTATCGATCTGCTTTTCAGCCCTCTGCATTCTATATTAAATTAATTCTATATTAAAAGAACTAGCAGCAGGGACTTCAGGCCAGTCACCACCTTGAAGTGGCCTTCATTTAGCTGGATGGAGTTATAATGGGGCGATGTTATAATGAACTTTAAAATACCACCTTAAAAAAAAAATCTATTAAAAAGAATGAAATAATGCGATGAGAAATTGTCTGTTCCAGGGAAACATTTTAGGCACATCTCTCCCTCGTTTATTTGCAGAAGAGAACACAGACACAACCGGGGTATGTTTTACATTACACAACGTAAGGGTTTGTGGCGCTCCTGTCTGCGCTGAAGACATGTTTATACTGTTTGATTCCATTATGAATCTGTTTAATATCCTGTGATTGCTCCGAGTCCTTTGCACACTCCAGGCAGGAAGACTTTAATGCACATACCGAGAAGGCGTTTCCAACCATTCAAGCATTAGATGAAGAAGCACAAAAAGAGTTCTCCTACTTCAATAATTACATTCTTCTGGTGCTTTCGCAAGATTTCTTAGAGAACAAGCCTCCCAATTTTAGCAGCCTTGTTTGTAAAGTCCAGGAAAGCCCTAAGGGAAACAAACACGGTGGAAAACATTCTGAGTCATTTGCTCTTCGCGTTACGTAGCGCTATGAGATATTAGTTCAGATCAGAACCTCAGGCCTCATCTCAAAGGCATTTTGTCTTTTAAAATAGGTAAGTGTCAAAAAGAAAACAAAAATAGTCCCGCTTACCCTCCTTTTCTTAACTGTACAGCAGGGACTTGCCCAGTGCTGGGAGAGAGCTGGTAAGGGACGTGGGACACCTGGAGTCCTTGGGCAGAGCAATGATGATACCTCCTCATCCTGATGTTCTTATAAGGAATAACTCTACTCATCTTGGAGAGATCAGCTGGACCACAGCATCTCATTACTGCTGATACAGGAGAATTCCTTCTGTATTTCTTTTCTTTTTGCAGGGTGAGAATTTCTCAGCCCGCAACAAGTTGAGAGAGCGGCTGGAGAGGAAGGTGAGCTTGGAATTCTCTAGGGCTGGCGATGAAACCGCATGTGGGAGTCAAATATTCCAAGGGCAATCAAAAACTCATCCTTTGGAGAGCAGTTGCTGCACGCTGACAAAGAGTTAAAGCCATTGCAGAGGGACCTGGGGAGATTGAAACATCAGGCCATCCTCTGTGGCATGAAATGTAACTGGAACCAGTGCTGGGTTCTACCCTGGGAGGGTAGACACAAGTGTCAGTGGGGAGTGGGGTGGGCAGTGTGCCCGGGCAGCCAGGAGGGCATATCCCATCCCGGGGTGCATCAAAGAGCAACACCCAGCCCGCGGCCATCACCCTGCCGGATGGTGCTGGTGCTGCCCCACCTGGGGTGCTGCACCCAGTGCTGGCCCCACCGCTTCAGGACATTATGGTGCCTGAGCTGTCCAGAGGACGGCAAGGAAGCTGGTGATGGGGCTGGAAGGCATGTCCTGTGAGGAGAGCTGAGTGCTGCTGCTGCTCCTTGTCCTGGCAGTATTCTTGCCAGCGTTTAGGTGCTCGTTGGAGGTGTCTCTACTTGTAGAAGAAATGGGCGACCACAAGGATGCTAAGTTTTTCAGGACATGGAATGATATGTTAGTGCTGTATTCTAGATCTGCTGCTGTTGAAAGCTCACTCAGGTTACTGTCCGGTGTGACCCAAGAGGTGAAAGGACGAGGGGCCACAAGTTCATCAGAATCCCCCTCTGAAGAAAACAAAATCCCAGGTGTCAAGAAAGCAGATGAGAAGAAAGGTGATCAGCCCCCAGAAGCTGAAAAGCCCAAGATAAAAGTGAAGAAGGAATACGAGTATGAGTTCAGCAACAAATTGTCTGGACTGTATGGAAAGTTTATTTGTGAAAAAGGTTGTGATGATTGTTAAGTACGTAAGGTATGAAATGTTAAGAAGAAAAAAGAAAAGAAAAAGAAAAGAAAAAAGAAAAGAAATAAGAAAATGGGGGAATTGTAGAGGAATGAAGGCAGGTTAATTAACACTGATAATGTGCAGCTGTGGGCTGGCTTGGGGGTGGGGGGTGGCTGATGTGGATGATGTGCAGCTGTGGCTGGTTCCTGCTAAGTAGATAAGTAGCTCTAAGGGGGATGGAAGGGGAGCACTGGGTGGGGAGGGGCACTGGGTGAGGAGACCTGGAAGAAGCAGTGGCAGGAGGGAGAGAGCTTCCCTGGATGGAGGAGAGACAAGGAGAGGGCTGCAGCGGGGTCAAGAAGCAGGTGGGCTGGCCTGGAGAGGATGGAGGAACAGCCTGGACAGTAGATCGTGTGAAACCTGGTGGGGGATCGGTGGCTGTGCCGGGGCAAGGTGTGGGAACTGCTCATGGAAGTTCCCTGGGATGGGATGGGGAGAGCCTTGCTGCAGCCGGCTGGTTTGGATGGTGCTGTGACAGCTGACAGCTTTGGGCATGTCTACTTGGTGGAGGAGGCTGAGGGGTGGGTGACCTCTTTCCTCCCTGCAGCATCCCTGGGATGCGGTGCACTGATGGCTTCTCCCCAGGAGCTGGGGACAGGGACCTGGGAATGGGTCACAGTGGCATCGGGGAGGTTCAGACCTGACATTAGGAGAACATCTCCTTACCAAGAGGTTGATCAAACCCTGTGTCCTGGTTTCAGCTGGGATGGAGTTAACTTTCTTCTCAGTAGCCAGTGCAGTGCCGGGTTTTGGCCGTGATGCGAGAACAATGCTGATAACCGCACTGACGGTTTTAGTTGTTGCTGGGTGATGTTTATACTAAATCAAGGACTTTTTGGTTCCCTGGGCCCTGCCAGCGAGAGGGCTGGAGGGAACCGGGAGGGGACACAGCCAGGACAGGTGACCCAAGGTAGCCAAAGGGATATTCCATACCATATGGCATCATGTTGGGGATATAAACTGGGGGAAGCGGGGGGGGGGACATCTGGCACTATGGCATTTCCCAATTAACCGTTACGTGTGACGGAGCCCTGCTGCCCTGGGGGTGGCCGAGCACCTGCTGCCCATGGGAAGCGGTGAATGAATTCCTTGCTTTGCTTTGCTTGCGTGCGCAGCTTTTGCTTTACCTGTTAAATTGCTCTTATCTCAACCCTGGAGTTTTACATTCCGATCCTCCTCCCCATCCCTCTGGATGAGGGGCAGTGAGCGAGCGGCTGCGTGGGGCTGGGTTGCCACCTGGGGTTAAACCATGACACCCAGGAACAACCTTCCTGGAGTGGTGGCTGATGCCCCGTGCCTGTCCATGTTTAAGAGGTGTTAGGACAATGCCTGTAATAATATGCTTTAACTTTTGGTCATCCCTGAAGTGGTCAGGCAGTTGTGCTAGCTGGTTGGTTCAGGTCCCCTCCAACTGAACTGTTCCATCCTAGTCATAGTTGCTTCACCATCGTTTACATATGTGAAGAAGATAACTCAACACTGGGAAAACAACACCAGAATAATGATTTGGAATCTGCGTATAACTTCAAATATGAAGCTTGGCTTGAATTTTCACTTTCCTTCACAATTGCTAGGACCAATTTGATGAGCATTATTTTTAGGAGAAAAATGAGCTCTCTTTTTGCAGTCTTTGCTGTAATTTCATTGTGTCGCTGCCAGAGTCCAGATGACACGATGCCAAGAAAAAGGATGAGCTCATTGCATTTAATGCTATCACAAATAAAAGCTACATTACTTATTGAGAAGTAGGCAATGGTATACAACAGGGGGAAATTTTATGGGGGGGCGGGGGGAGGAAAATGCTTCGTTTTTCAAGTGTGGAAGTGGCTGTTAGTGTTGAGAGTGTTTCTTGAAATCCTGAATAACCTACCCCACCAGACTGGCACAGCATTCGGCACTAATGGCCATATGATATGTCCTACAGCTGCTTGAGGAGGGTGATGTTCAAATGCTCTGAACATTGGCAGCTCTGACTTGCTTTCACGTTTGTTCCCGTTGTATATAATTTGAAATCAGGCCATTGCTGAAGTCATTGAAGTTGCAATTATAAGGGCATGGGAGAAGACAATGCACATATTTTAAAACACTTGTCTTATATATATTTTATATATATACACAGATTAAGCTTTAGAATTTAAAGTCTGGTCATGAGTGGAAACGCTGCAGTACTTGAGATGACCCCACTGCGGTCACACGCTGCTGGCAGCACTGCAGGCTGCGTTTCTCTTGCCTTACGGAACCCATTGGGCTTTTAGGCGCAGGACTGCGGAACGTAAACCCCGAGTATGTTCCTTGGAATAGCTGAGACCTTGCAAGAAGCTGTTCAGGCACAACAGGAGGAAGGGGGGCTGGGTGCCTGCCTTGCTTGTTTGCCAGGTACTGGAGTTTAAGTACAGATGCTGCTCAGTTCAGCCGCTGCTCTCGGAGGATTCCCCACCTTGGTCACTTGTGTCTTCTGTAACGTGCCAGACCTTCCATTTAAGGTTGGTTGTTCCCACCCCCACAAGGGTGAAGGTAAATGCAAGTGACTGGTGTTTGTAGAGTAAGTCACGTGTTCAAACTGCTCACTTTCCACTCCCTGTGAAGCAGGTGAGGAAATAGTAGCGTACACCACCACTGCTGGGTGCCGAGAATTATGTCCAAAACCACAAATACCTATTCACACACTGAAACTTTTCTGGTTTTAGGACTTGCCTGTAAACAAATTACTAATCCCAAATGTAAGCTCTGTATTTCTACCCTGGTTCCAGTTTGCAAGCCCATTCTACAAAGGTTTCTGGTTTTTTCCATGCTTTGTAAAATTTACACTATAACCAATAATATATTAATAAAGGATTTTGGCGGTCTGCTGCAGTCAAAGAGACAAGCTGTGTGTGAGGAAGAGGCAGTAGAAATGTTGGAAATCAGAAATTAGGGAAAATTTTTAATTATAAATTAGAAAATTAGGGGGAAAAAGCTAGAAATCGGAAAAAAGAATCGGAACTTCAGAGTCACAGGCAGTATGGACATTTCCTTCCCTTTATCTTTCCTCAAAAAGGCTTGTGCAGCTGTGATTCAATTCTGCATCTCTTCTCATCTTATCCCATGAGCTTTCCAAAGGAGAAGGGATCTAGGGTACCCGGGAAATTTCTCCTGCTGGTAGTCCTTGGAAAACTGATCCACTTGCCCTTCCACAGGGATGGATTTTCTGATTGTTCACCATTATTATATTGTCACTGCGCTGTTGTGACTTGACATTAGATGAACTGGGGGAGCGTTACTGGTAAAACAACCTAGTGAAAAGAGTGAACTCTAAGAAAGAGTCATTTGGATTTTCCTGTTCAAATCCAAGGTGCAAATCGCAGCCTCTGGAATGATGGATCCTGCACCCTTTCCATACTTACCTGATTTTTTTGGGACGCGTTTAGCACAGAAAGCTCTTATTCCACAGAACAATGAATCCTTCTCAGTGGTGCTGTACTAGCTCAGGAGAACATCTCAAAGCTGAGAGATCTATCAACCATCACCTCTCCAGCTGTGCATTTTCTAAGAAAGCTGGAGGCACGGTCTCTTACACAAGCCCCACACACTTTTTGCAGTGCGTTGCATAAAACAAAGGAGTCTTCAACAGGGGAAGGCAGTTCAGGTGTCTACAACGTACATCTGAGCTCGTGAGGTGGTTGACTGATTGGCTGGATTTTTGCACCAGGGCTTGGGCAGGTAGAACTCCATCATATTATGCAAGAGTGGTAGCCATAGACATCAAAGGTTGCCTCTCTTCTATGTGACCGAAACTTAAATAAAACTTTAAGATATATAGTTTTCCTGTGTCTTTATGAAATTCCTTTAGCTGTGCTGCAGGGTATCCCATGGCTCCTGTTTAAAAGCAATAGGAAGATACAACCAGTTCCATCTCCCTCAGCCTTCCTGCAACATAACTGGATCCTGGAGTCCCCTGTGACTTTCCCAGTGGTGTCTGCTCCGACGTCCCACTGACACAGAATGACCTAATTTGTTATGGCTAGTAAGAAGGGAGAGAAATGAAATCCAGGGTCTGTAGTTAATTGGGGTCAGGTTGAGATGATTTATGATCTGAGGAATGTACTCGCTCTTGACACTATCATACGCATGACAGTATCAACCGGGCTCAGCAACCTTTGGAATCAAATCAAAATCAGGATTTTCCAGAAAATGAGAAATAGCACAGGCAGGACCTGAGGGAGAAGGCAGAGTAGCAGGCAGATGAGGCTGTATTTGATCTACAAAGCCAGGCACCTTCTCTTCCCACCGTGTCAGTCAGTTAACCTTCCAGTCCTGGTTTACCATGATTTAGAGGAGGGATGTTGCCAGGAATGGGTCTGTGCCAAGAAAATTTAATCTGTCTGGAATCTGACAGGGGAAAAAAAGAAAAAAAAAAAAAAAGGAGAGGGAAAAAAAAAAGAGGTTTGGAAATTTCAGAGGAAGGTGGGATTTGTCCTAGTTACAGCATCTCTGTGTTCGCTCATGTTAGCAAGCTGGGCTCACGGAGAAATAATGTCAAATGTTTTTCCATCACTCAAGAACCTTGAGCCTGAGCCCAAGCCAGCAGGCTGTGCGGTGCAACCTGTGACCCTGAGCAGCAGGAGCCTTCGGCAGGTTCCCCTGTGCCTTTCGCTGTGTATCTTAAATCAACATCTTTCTTTTCTCTGGGGGCTTTGGAAAAGGATTACAGAAGAGTTACGCTATTTGCAAATCCGAGGCATGTTAACACACTTCAGAAGTTAAATAAAACATGAAAATAAATTCCTTCAATACTGATTTTCTTGGGGAAAAAAAGAAACAACCTGTGTTTTCTTTCCTAGGTATGACTCAACTTCGCCATTCATGCTAACTTTGCAACCTGTTGTTAATTACATGAGATGCAGCCATTGATGAGCCCAGCGAAGCCAGTGGGTGAACGCAAACCCTGGGCATTGCCTTTTGCCCTCCAATACAGAGAGGTACTTTGTCAAGTTCGGAAAGCCCAGCAAGGAGGCTGAGCCTTACAATCGACCCTGAAAAGACCTTATTTCAGCTGAAATAAGACGCGCAGCATCACCGCTAGAGCCACTACAAACGGCTCTGCCTTGTCATGGCGCAGGAGAAAGGGATGTGCAAACCCAGCGATGACCAGGTTTTGGAAACCGTTCAAATGCCATTCAATTTACTCCATCTGCTGCTCCAGATTCCTCCAGACATCAGTGCAAGCTTTAACCTGGATCGTTCTGTGCAGCTCTGGAAGCACATGGTGTGTTGAGGCTGCAGCAAGTGGGAATCACCCTTCTGCGTTCCCCTTTTCTAAAGGATAGAGGGGAAGCACTCACCTCCTGCTAGCATGTTTTTACTGAGACCTAAGCACTGTACACATCCTGAAGACTTAATTTTGTCTTTTCATTGCTTTTGTTTTCATTTTTTCATCTCCATTTTTTGTCGGTGTTCAAACAAAAGTCTGTGAAACAACCTGCAGAGAGCAAAAGCACTAACAAAGATTGAAAAGCTCACAGACACTTTCCTACTCCTTCCTAACCAGCAGGAATGTCATACTGCAGGTCTTGTACTAGTAACTTGGGGTTTTGTGGTGTTTTGGTTTTTTTTTTAAAAAAAAAAAAGGTAAGAAACCCCCTGTAGAATACAGAACTGAGCACTCGTGTTGCTTTAGCCACCATATGGACCAAGATACCAACCAGCATCTTTTGTGGGTTCAATAGCTTGGTGTTAAATAAGGTTAGCCTCCCTTCCAAAGATTTGATATTCCATTTAGGACAACACATTCACAATTATTCTAGAGCTACAAAGAGCAGAGGATCACCTTGAAATGGACAAGAATAGCACCAAAAGCAGGGAAGACGGGAGTCACAGGAAAATACGGACCATTCCGAAGGCTGCTCTGCCTGACAGTAAGCGACTCAGCTGAACTGATGGGTTTGGTGCTCGTGTGATTCAAGAAAAAAATGAAAATTAAGTAAACTCATCCCACCATGCTCACTTTTTTTTATACTACTCCACTACTTCCCTAGCTATGAAATAGAATTTACCAGTGCAGAAGTCCTTTCATGGGATAATTTTGTCCAAAGATGCTACTTATTTTTCAAAGCAGAAAAATCACCTTTATCCTGTTGATGTCTACTAAAATAAGCAGAGGAAGGGAAGGAGAGAAAGAAAAATTGTTGCCAGCCCAGGAGCGGTGGTTCTAGGAACTCTGCACAGGATCCTGTGCCTCTTACTGAACACAGCCTTGCTCACATGTACCTTTGCCTGCTAAGCAGAAAGTGCATTAACCCTTTGCCTTCCTGTGCCCTAAGAGCATCTTTCCATACTATTCTACTGGGATAGGAGCCCAAACCGTATAAAGTTTCTTAGGAGAATGAATTATCAGTGTGGAGGGGTGCGAAGCGCTGTGTAAGGGCAGAGATGCCTGATGATGAAAAAACCAGCTCACGCTGCAGCATCTGTGCTGCACCTCAGAGGCTTCATGTCCAGGCACATGCTGGGAGAGCAGAAGAGCATGAGACCGAGTCATCCCCTGCCCCCAGCAGCAGCCCAGAGCACTCTGGTTCCAGCATCCTTATAAATCTTTCCGACTTGCTCGCATCTGTGAGATCGCCAATGGATGCAGAGTGTGGCAAGAGCCACATTTGGCAGCGCTCTTTGCTCTCTGCAGTTTAACTCCCAACCAAACAGGCTGCAATAACATGGGGTATTTATTCAGCTGTGCCTCTCTTGTGGATCCTGGGGAGAAAAGCTGTGTTTTGGCCTCATTAATCACCTCATTCTTTGCTGAAGTAAACAGGAGGAGCCACAGGGGGTTGTCTTGGCTCAGGAGGTTCTGCCACGCACGGGGTTTGCTGGAAGAGCCACCTTGGCTAAAACAGCACAAAGTTCCTGCTCTGGAAGGAAGGGGAGGAAAGATGAGCTGGGGGGACACAGATGATGAAGGGAGAGCAAAACAGGACTGAGCTATGGTCCAAATAACTCCTTTCTGACCCTCGCAACAGATCAAGCAGCGTGGTGGCTGGCATACCCTAGCTGCTCCCTGCTCCTGCCCGGGCTGTCGGAGCAAGGGCGCGCTCCCAGGCTCCAAAAGCTTCTGGGACCCAGAGCTTTGGACGCGCGCGTGTGTGTGTTATTATTTCCTGCTCTAAAGTGTGTATCTTCCTCCCTAAGTCACAAAGCAGCCCCTGTTCCCATGAAAGCCTGTGACACGCCAAGGCGAGGGCAGTACGGTTGAAACAGAGCAAGGTCTTCAAAAGATCAGTCAGGATGAGTCTGGTACAGTGCTCTGGGTGATGCTCTGTGTTGAGAAAGGAATGTACTCGGAATAATTAGAGAAGGTTCCACTGACAAAGTTAAAGGAATGGACTCTGAATAAGAAGAAGAGGACTCTGAATAAGAAAAGGTTCCACTGAGGATTTAAAGGAATGGACTCTGAATAATTAGAAAAGATAAGGTGGGCACCTGAAGGAGATAAGGAGACCATGAGTCAGGAGATCGCTGAACAAAGAAAGTTGAAAGGTTTAAGCAAGGAAGAAGATTGAGTGACCCCCAAGAATGAGGCCGAAGAACAAAACGACCACTCAAGAATCCTCCCAAAAGATGATTCTAGAAGATGCCGCCTCAAGCTCTGCCTAAACCCCACCTATAATGAATATGATGAGTAGATGTCAAAATTAAAGGAATATATATGTAAAGATGTAACCTCTCACGAAAACTGACTTTTCACTGAAAACTTTGGAGCTAGTTTGCCCGGTGCACACCGGCTAGCTCCTCAACGCTGCACAAAATAAATATTTTTGCTGCTTAAAGACAAAATTCATCTCTGAGCAGTTCCTCTGTGCCCTTTTGGCATCACGGTGCCTTGCTGTCCACAGCCTGGGCTCACTATAACTTCACGTTTCAGAGCCATGCAGATGCCACGCGACGGGAGGGACCACGACACCTCTGAGCCCCAGCATCGCTGCGTGGCAGGGATGTCCCGGCGCTGGGTGGCCAGGGCCACCGCGGGTGAGACAAGCCGAGTCAGCATTTCATGGGAAACACCATCCCTGACACCCCGTTGTAGTTGGAAGCCTCATAAAAGCCAAAGAAGTATTTTTTCCTTTGTCCAAGGCTGCACAAGGATTGCCACAGGAGAAACAAACCTTTAGGTGATGGGGAAGGAAAGTGAAAGCTCCGAGCAACACAGCGCTCAGGTGTGTTAGTAATATTAGACACGTGGCTTTGCCAGGTCCTGGATCCATGACTCCAGCATCACGGGCTCTTACAAAGGGGAGCGCTTTGGAAAGGAGAAAGATGCTGCAACATCCCGGACAGACAGCGGAGTCTGTCCCGAAGAAGTATCCTGCCGGTCCATCACCATGAATTTACACTGAAAACTGACAATCAGAAGTAATTGGTAGGTGCTTTAAACCATCGTCAGTGACCAAAGTGGTTGGGAAATCTATGGGTGGGTTGTTTTGTTTTTTTCTTGTGAGCAATTCCTAAAATAATCTTAGACGAAAATTATAATAAGGGTAAAGATTTATTTCAGAAACTTGGATACATTTTTTTTAATTATTATTTTGGGCTACTAAGAAAAAGTCATTCCAATTCGGCTCAGAGCCGAGGATTTTTTGCAGTCACTGCCCCTTACGTGGGAGAAGGCACAGCGGGAGGGCTCGCAGCTCGGCAGGATGCGTCCCGGGAGCCTGTGGGACCACGCTGTGTCCATACATCTGCTGCTGAGGCACCTCACCATGCCTGCACCCCAAGGCTCGCAGAGCTGCCCCTTCCCCCTTCCCGTCACCTACAGCAGTGCTGGGAAGATTTTCCTGGCTTCCACGGAGACCCACAGTCCGACAACGACGACACCATTTACCCCTTCGATCCCAAGAGTGGACTATTGCATGACGCACATTTACGCTGACTTAAAATAAATCAAAATGCCTTTTAAATAGCCCATTTGGAATTCATTTCATATAAAATACATATTATATTTGTATAGCTTTAGGCTTTCAGTGTGCCTTATACCAGTTTATCTGGCAAAGAAGCATGAGCTCACACACCCCGGGGCTTCAGAGATGGTGCTGGAAACGGGTGACTCGCCTCTTCCCCCCACCAAGCACCAAGTTCTCTCTGTCAAGCCTTGGCCAAACACCATGAACAGTTTGGAAAGAAAACAAGGTAAAAATCTGATAAAAGTCATATTCCTCTTCTCAGACTTTCAGAATGTGGAGTTTTAATGTAACAGTTACGACAGGAAGAAAAATCTCAGCTCCTGCAGCTCTACGACCTTCCAGTCCCAAGGCAGCTTCTTTCAAAAATAAGTTTTGTAATTCTATGGATTTTTCTTACTGCTTTCAAAAAGAGCAGAGGTTACACATGGTTTTCAGCCTGTCTCCTGGTGGTTGCAGACTTCCCCCACACACTTTCTGCTTACATGTAATAAAAAAGTCAGAGGCAGCAAGAAGAGAAAAGCAAAAGCTCGAGCATCCCAGGGGGCAGAGTTCCTGTATTACTTCCAATATTTTTAAAATTGAAAATATGGGAATGGAGTTGACTAATACTTCTGCTTCCACATGGCTATTCTTAGCTTCTTTACTGTAATTCATGTGCAGGAATAAAGTTTTGATTGATTGATCAAGATCTAGCTCTGGATAACTAGTTTTTCTAGATATCTGATTATTTGCATCACACCTCTTCAGTTTTATGTAATGAATGGGGATGGCAGATGATCTAGCACTTTGTAAAAATATTTTACAAGTTAATTGAGCCAAATTAACCGTAGCTGGAATTTAATGCATAGTATAATCTGAATTATTAGATTTTTCAGGTCTATGTTAATAAGTTCTTTCAAGATGCTTTTCCCTGTTTTGTTGTGATTTAATTATGTTCCCATAGCTGTTGGATCCCTGTTTAGTTTCTGACATAACGGAGCAATTTCCTGAGAAGAGGCAGTAGCAAGGCAGAGACTCTGCTTTTTCTCTTCTAGTTTTAACGATCAATCAATTCTGTCTAAAACTAGACAACGGAAAGCCGCTTCGGGGACCCAAAGAAGAATCCTACGAGAAATGGAATCTTTCTTTTTCCCAACTTCTCCAACTTCTTTTGTTGGGTGGGTTAGTTTGAAATTGGGTGCCAGAACACCCTTTCCCTCCTGCTGCACTCTTGATGGTGGATCCATCAGATCCACCGTCTGTGCTGTCCCAGGCTCTGGGTGCCACGCTGAGCACTGGGCTTCGGCTGGCTGCCTCGGCACCAGCACCTGCGCACCAGTTCCAGGTGTGCGGTCGCACCAGTTCCAGGTGTGCGGTGCACCAGCTCCGGGTGTGTGGTGCACCAGTTCTGGATGTGCAGTGCACCAACTCCAGTTGTGTGGTGCACCAGCTCCGGGTGTGCGGTGCACCAGTTCTGGGTGTGTGGTGCACCAGCTCTGGGTGTGCGGTGCACCAGTTCTGGGTGTGCGGTGCACCAACTCCAGTTGTGTTGTGCACCAGCTCCAGTTGTGTGGTGCACCAGTTCTGGGTGTGTGTTGCACCAGCTCCGGGTGTGCGGTGCTGTGTGGTGCTCCGGCTGTGCGGTGCGGTGCTGTGCGGTGCGATGCGGTGCGGAGCGGAGCGGTGCGGTGCGCGGTTGTTTGGCCGGGGGCGCAGTCTGGCCGCCGTCCCACACGATGAGCCTGGCCCCAGAGCGGTGATCACCGTGTCCCCCAGCCACACGCGGGGTGCGCCCCCCGTGGGACCCCCCAGCGCAGCCCCATTGCGGGGTGCCCTCCCCGTGGGACCCCCAGCGCAGCCCCATTGCGGGGTGCCCTCCCCGTGGGACCCCCAGCGCAGCCCCACAGCCCCACCGCGGGTGCACTCACCCCGGCACCCCCCAGCGCAGCCCCACCGCGGGTGCGCTCCCCGTGGGACCCCTCCAACTCAGCCCCACAACCCCATTGCGGGTTGCGTTCCCCTTGGGACCCCCCAGCGCAGCCCCATTGAGGGGTGCGCTCCCCGTGGGAACCCCCAGCGCAGCCCCACAGCCCCTGCGCGGGGTGCCTTCCCCTTGGGACCCCCCAGCGCATCCCCACCGCGGGTGCGCTCCCCGTGGGACCCCCCCCAGCGCAGCCCCATTGCGGGGTGCGTTCCCAGTGGGACCCCCCGGCGCAGCCCCCCAGCCCCTGCGCCGTTTCTGCGCGTCCGCGGCGCCGCCTGCAGCGCCCCCTGCTGTCCGCAGCAGCACACAGGGCCCTTCCGGCACACGGAGGGTTAAAAGTCCGCTGGGAGCTTGGTGGCTTCTTTCCAAAAGGTTTCAGTTAACACCAAAGGTCTCCCTATAGCTCACTCGCTTTAATAGATTTTTCCCATTGCCTGCGCGCTTTATAGACCATCATTTCCTCTCCTGCAGGGGAGCCGCTCCCTGGGTCACTGATCCCACCAGCTTAAAAGGGATTTCATCGATTCCCTTTTATCGGTGGTTCCTTCAGCCGTAATGGGATGAGCTGCTTGTACCTACTAACAGCTATGCCTCTGCTCTGCCACCTCCTTCCTACGCCTAGGAGCGAAGCCTGGGCTCCTCTCTCCCACCTCAACCGAGGGTTTAGCCATGACCAGCCCCATCTTCACCTCCTCGCTGCCCCAGATGTTTTTGGCCTTTGCCACCTCCCAGCAGGTCACTGCAGGACTGAGTGCTGGGGGACAAATCCCCTCCGTCTTACACCAGTGCCTCTGCGCTCATCCCTGGTCACCCCAGCAGCCACGAGAACAGATCGCCGGATCACCGCTTGCAAGACAAAACCGAGCAGATTGGTTTAGGGCAGGTTTTGCTGTTGGGTCGTTGGGTTTTTGAAGAGTAAAAAATGAGGCGTGGAGCACAGAAAGGGAAAGAAAGGCGAGTTACAGACATGAGTACACTGGGGGCACTCCCTGTGCACTCTTGGCTTTTCACGTTTCCTGCTGTTGCCTTATCCTATACGAAAGAAAGGCTGGAGGCCTTAAGGTCATGTCTGTTAGAAGCACAAATTGGTAATCAAGGCAGCATTCCTTCAAACACCTTACAAAAAAGCTGCAGCCCCCATTTGGCTCCCAAACAATGCAGGCTCCACCCTCCGAGCCCCTCCGAGCTTCTCTCAGCATCACATCCTTCACACCGCTCAAGCTGTGTGACTCTCTTCAGCTTTCCAGCCTCTTCCCCAAATCCGTCACATTTTGCAGTGTGACGACCTTTGCACATCTTTCACCTGCATATGCCTTCCAGTGCCTCTTTTTTTTTTAAGTGGTAACACGCAGGCATTTAGGGAGAAGTTGCTAGGATTTCTGCAACTGGAGCAATGAAGGTGCCTAACTTTATTATAAGAAAGCCATTACTATGATTAAAATTGTTATAAACTTCATTGCAATCGAGTTTAACCCAATCCTTTCCCCTTTCTGGTCAGCTTCAGTACTCTGCAAGCACTAATTAAGGACACATGTCCAGTGTCCATGAAGCATACAAATATCTCATCCCTCTGCAGACAAGAAACTGAGGCACAGCAGCTCACCCAGATGCAGGCAGTGGTGGAGCTGCAAGCAGGACTCCTGCCTTTGGGTCCCTGGCCCCACCACCACCCCCAGCCCCAGAGGTGGACTGGTGAGCTGCACACAAGCCCCTGGTCTGCCCTGGGGGATGTCATTGATGACCCAAAAGTATTTTGGGGTTTTTTTAGTCTTGTTTCTTCATGAAGGTGCAGGACGGGACCAGAGCAAAGGTACGGGCTGCACTAAAGAATGAAGCCAAAGAGGTGGCACTGCCCGTGCTTAGTGTAAAATCTCTGAGTACCAGCAAGCACGGAGTTATCTTCAAAGGTTTGGAGAAACTGATTCTTCAGGGCAACAATACACATGATTTGCAACTTGCTACTTTCAGCTTAATTTCCTTTCCTCTAATACAGCTGCTTTCCTGGCCAGAAACAACACACTTTTCTTCGTACTAAACAAAGGGTCATGGGCTTATGGGAAAGGATATAATTTTCTTCCAGCTTCTTTCACCAAACATCTGACTAACAGCCCGGGAGGGTTTGAGTGCTCTCAGCAAGGAAGAGGATGCTGGTGGCACGAAGCTGCGCAGCTCCGCTGCCAGCACTGGTCGATCAACCTCCTTGCTTCCCCCGCTTTAGGGATCCAATTCTGAAGCTGTTTCCCACCCCACGGTCCTGAGGGTAACCTTGCAGCGTCAGGCCCTGGAAGCTGAAGAGAACGATAGGGAATTTCTCTGGGCTTCATGTCTCTTCACGGATAAAGGGAAAAGGGATTGAGGGTCTCGGTCCCCAAGACATGTCCCCTCCTCTGCACTTCATCTCCATACATCCTCAGCGGAACATTCTCTATTTGCTCTCACAACTGCCCTGGTACATTATAGCAATATGACAATCAATTAACTGGCCACTCTATCACAATAAAGAAGCCACCCAACCTTATATAACTCTTTTTAATTGTTTTCTTACATTATAACATTTTGCTAAACTTCTTCGGCCATAACTTACATAATTTAATTCCTCAAAGTGCTAATAATTTAATTGCTTCCTTCCTGCAGACAAAGTGCCTGAACTGCCTTCTCTCATTCAGAACATTAGAAAAAGTGCCTGGCATGAATACCAAAAAGGGGCATTATATTCACAAGACCTTACAGAAAACTGCTTTCTCCAGAGTGTTGTGCCTCAGGCAGCCACAAAGGTGCAACAAACTTACCCGGACTCTTCATTGCACACGGGGACCACCCTCAGGATTTCTAGGATTGCTAGGATTTCTGCAACTGGAGGTGCCTAACTTTATTATCTGCTGACCACCCTCACTATAGGAAGAGATGGAAAGCATGGCAAGTGGCAAGTCTCATCAGCAAAGTCTCATCATCCCTGGGCTAGTGGCAATCACCTGTCCTATGGCCCCTAGATGACATCTCGAAATTAAAACATGACATTCAAATGACAAGCGAATAACTCCCACTAGCACATATCCTCTCGCAGCTTGCAGGAGGAGACTGAACAAAAGTAATTTTGCAATTTACACCTTCAGGCTTGAGAAAGAGAACTTAATAGTGAGAAGACATGCTGCGTATTCCAAGGATCAGTAACTGTGCCTGCAATTTAGACTTCCCTAGTCTTCCGCAAATTATATCTGATCCATTTCTAGGAATATGGACTGATTACTACAGATCTGGTTTTGCGGTTCATTGGGGACAGCTTTTCTTTGCTTCACTTTTTGTCTCAAAACGAGTTATGATGGGGACACGGCCAAACTGTGGCAAGGGACCTGGGGGTCCTGGTGGACAAGCGGCTGGGCATGAGTGAGCAGTGTGCTGCTGCAGCCCCAGAAAGCCAACAGGATGCTGGGTTGCATCGACAAGGTCCTCACCAGCAGAGATAAAGTCATTATCCCACTCTGGTTAGTGTGTGTCAGACCGCACCTAGAATATTGTCTTCACTTTTGGTCCCCACTGTACAAAAACCACGTCGACAGGCTGGAGAGGGTCCAGAGAAGGGCCACAAAGATGATCAAAGGACTGGGAAGCCTGCCATAGGAGGGAAGGCTAAAAGAACTCAAGGTTTGTTCAGCCTTGAGAAAAGAAGGTTTAGGGAGGACCTTATCACCACGTTCCAGTATTTAAAGGGTGGCTACAAAGAAGATGGAGACTCCCTTTTTACAAGGAGTCACATGGAAAAGATGAGAGGTAACTGGTACAAGTTAGTCCTGGGGAAATTCCAACTGGACACAAGAGGAAAAGTTTTCACAATGAGATCAACCAGCCACTGGAATAATGACCCCAGAGAAGTGATGGATTCCCCAATGTTGGACACTTTCAAGATCCAGCTGGACAGGGTGCTGGGCCACCTTGTCTAGACCATGCTTTTGCCAAGAAAGGTTGGACCAGATGGTCCTTGGGGTCTGTTCCAACCTGGTATTTTACGATTCTATGAAACATCCTTCTTGGAGGTTGGATGACATTGTGTCTTTTACTTATGGCAAGACAAAAGGACCGAGAGCCATCTGCAACTTAGCGTAAGAAACCAGCTCGATGTTTCCTGCCACGTGCCAGACAGCAAGGGACAGAGAAGCAGTGGCGGAGGGAAGAGGATTAGGACAATCCAGGGCACATGCTCCTCCTCCCCACCCCCCTCTTTGCACACTGTCCTTCGTGAGGTTGAGCTGGAACTGCACACAGCCGCTGCTCAGGTGTTTCCAGCAGCAGGATTTCTGTGGTTTATTGGATACTGCATCACCCCGCCAGGTGAAGATGGCAGGTATCTGTAGGCAGCGACTGGACTCAGCACCTTATTCCTGATCCAAGGAACAGCAGGATGCTGGAGAGTGGCTGCCCTGATTTCATGCCTGATGTTAAGAAACCCAAGGTCTTCATACAGCTGTTTATTATTTTTCTTAATAAAACTGTGGGTCTTCTCATGCTCCATTCTACACTACCGATTCTTGCCATCTTCCCATTTGTCACTTTCTAAGACATTTGCCATTTGTTCCTGTTTGTGTCAGGTTTTCTCACCGGGAGCTTTATGTCGCACTAATCCTGGCTGGTACAGGCTGCCGGGGATGCATCTGCAGCTCAGGGCTGGGCTTTCTCAAACCAGTACAATAGATGGAAAGTTAAATCATGGGGTTGGACACAGAAGGGGGAGGGGGATTACACACAACTCGGTAACTAAGAAAAATAAGGTGTAAGCCAAGCGAAAACAGCTCAGGCAGCGTGGAATACAGTGTCGGAACAAATACATCACTAGTACTTCATAACCAAGAATCAGTTCCCCTCCGATTTGTGTATCACTTCTGAACTTTTCACACATTCTAGGCTTTAAGAAAAAAAAAAAAAAAAAAGATGGTAATTAATCACTCTGAATGTTAATTGCTGGGCCTGCAAAGAGAAAATCCAGAACCATATTCCCACATCTGATTAGTCAGGCTTTGAAAACAGATGTGACATGTTTGTACAACAGGAGTAACAGAGGAGAAACTATCAAGCAAGCAAGCTACATCATTTGTTATAACTCCTACTAACCTTGTGCCCATCCTGAATATTTCCTGATACAAAGTCTACAGCTTTTCCAGGAGTCCGAGCCTTCTCTCCTGCCCCATTTCTAAACTCTGCGTGCTCCAAATTATTAAGCAACAATACTGTTAATGTTTCAGTTTTATGAAAATAGAAGAAAGGATTCATAGAGCTCACCGAGGAAAGCACAGAACACAGGAAGAGGTAGGTGGACAGGCAAACTGATTTAAAGCATGATTCATTTCCCAAGGCCATCGTTGTCACCAAGGGATAAATCAGAGCCTGGCCTTGCTCATGATCAGCAGCATCACTTTCACTTTGCGATACTTAACTCGCCACCCAGATGGGTTGTGCCATGATAATGACTGCCCCATTCGATTACTGCACCTCTTCTGCTGTTGCTTAATGGTTTCTTTGCTTTTAAGGCAAGGTACTATGTGCTTCAGGTTCCCAGCCTAAGAGCTCATAATGTAAGTGAAATGTGTCAAATAATTGGATTAAGTTGCCCAGACCCACGGAGGAAAAATATTTCTCTATTTTTGTGAATTTTGTGCTGCTTCTCTCTTTATCACTAATTACCGCCTGGATACTGGAACTCAGAAGCAGCCTATTGAATCCTGCTCAGTGGAGTCAAAATTTTTCCTAGAAACAAAAGGTACAATATATCAGTTTATATGAATGCCAAAGCTAGCTAACCGAAACTTAAAAAATAATCTCAGTCCTTCCCCAGTTCCCTTGAAACTGACTCAAAATCACAAGGTACTTTAAATGATAAAATTAGCAATTTAGTTCCATATGTCCATCTGCTTTCTAACCTTCTTGGTCTCAGGATTCAAGCTTTCCACCTTTTTACTGCTAGTTAATGTTTTTGACAAACCAAAGATGCTAAAACCTGAATCTGCTCTAGGAGTGTGGGTTAGAAGGGGAAAAAAGCTACAACGACGTGAGTTATAATAATATGGTTTCATCTGGAAGCCCCAGGTTCTCAGTGATTTTCCCTTCAGTGACCAGTATTCTTAGCCCTAATTAATAACGTTCTTCTAAGTAGGTTGTATGGCATTTTTTACAGGCTCAAAAGCAATAAAAAAAATCCTGCAAAATTTGTCCCAGATCCTGCCTCTGTGCAGCCACCAAAAAAACCCTTTTCTGTAGTTTGTCTTCTGTAGACTACTTTTATGGGTGTCAGGAAAATTTCAGGTATCCTACGTAGGTATGTATGGACATAAATATACATACCTATGTAAACATGGCAGCAGGCTCCCAATACAAACAGCAATAAGTTGACCTTAATTTAATTCAAATAAGTAGAAAAAGTCATTGATAGTACTGGCAATACATCTCAGTCATAGCAAAAAAAGATAGCATTACTGCCCGTTTGGTACAAACGGTGACTTTGCTGGGTCAAATGCCCACAGTCGGTCCCGGCACCCACACCGGCACTGCACCCTTCTGCTTTTTCATTCACACATATGCACTCATGAACCGTAGTGACCACTTGTACCACTAACCACTGAATCACAGAATCGTTTAGGTGAGAACAGACTTTTAAGATCATTGAGTCCAACCGTTACCCTAGCCCTGCCAAGTCCACTACTAACCCGTGTCCCCAAGCGCCGCATCTACATGTTTTTTAAACTCCCCCAGGGATGGTGACCCCACCACGTCCCTGGGCAGCCTGTCCCAGTGCTGGGCCACCCTTTCCGTGAAGTTTTTCCCAATATCCAACCTAAACCTCCCCTGGCACAACTTGAGGTTGTTTCCTCTTGTGCTATCACTTGTTACTCAGGAGAGGAGACCGACCCCACCTCACTGCAACCTCCTCTCAGGTAGTTGTAGGGAGTGAGGAGGTCGCCCCTCAGCTGCCTTTTCTCCAGGCTCAACACCCCCAGTGCCCTCAGCTTCTCCTCTCTTGTTCTCTAGAGAGTCTCTGGTCCCTCTCCACAGTGACACTGTGCTGAGAGCCAAGGCTCCTCCCACACCAGCAGTGCCCTTACTGCCACTTGGATGTGGAATTAGAACACCGTGTAGCAAACAAATACTACAGTAGAAAATCCCACCCTGTTCAGAGCTCAGAGCACAGCTGTGTATTGAAATCGGGTCTAAAGTAACAACGGTCCCATGATCCCTTAACCGGGAAATGTAGCACAAATAAATGAGAGTCAAAGTGCCATTTTGCTATGATAAGTATAAGTAAAAATGCAAAGCCTGAGTATTTGTTGACAGATTTTGTAAGACATGTAGAGTATAAATGGCCTAAAAACAATCTAACCAGGAGGAACATTTCTTTCCAGTTCTTTGATAAAACTGGATTAAAATTAACAGCCTGAATCAATTGTTAAAAAATACATGGAGCAGAAACAAATATCGGTAAACCCAAAAATTCAGAAAATTGACTCATATGCTTCAGTGGTTTTCTCAAACCAGAGCAAGTTCAAATTCCAGTGCTGCATTTAACCACATCTGTGATGTCTGGGGATGTGGGAGCAGCTGCGGGATGTCACCTTACTGGCACTTGGCATGGTCTTGGTCTGCTCCCACCAATGGGTCAGAGCCGTGTTCCAGTCAGGTTTCCTGACAGACTGGGCTCCTGGAACACTGGAGCCATAGTCTGCCAGCAGAAAGATCAAAATATATATCGACAAAATACTTAAACCCTGTTATTCTGCGTAACAGATACACCTTTCCAAAGGAGCATATTAGTGTGTCACACCAGTGATGATTACTATAAGGAAAGCGTGTCAAAAGTGTTCAGCTTCCATTTAGCCCTTGGGATAAATTTCCCCTTTTTTTCTCTTGAGTATCTACTTCTCCTCCAGGAGGTGACATTTCGTGAACAATGACCGTCTTACCGCTGGCTCCCAACTCTTACTGCTATTTTTAATAGGATAAACAGGATCAATAAGTGTTTTAAATATGATCATGGAAGTTTAAAGGACAAATCTGAAAAAAAGAAGAGTATGCATGCACATGGCACAGGCAGCAGCACCTGGTACGCACAGTTGCTCCCAAAAACGCTATTTTGGGGTGCAGATCCCTGGCCTGGGGTTTTATTTTATGTTCTTGTCCCTTAACATTTGTAAGAGCAGAAGTGATTTCAGTAGCTAGGGCTTTCATTATTTTCACTTCCGAATGCGTGAGTGAGATTTTTTTTCCAGATCTTGTCGAAACCTAAATGACTTGCCCAGGACAGAACGGAGCCTGTCCCCAAGGGCCTGCGCGGGGCCGGGCCCGGGCTGGAGCCGGGAGCGCCCCGGGAGCCCCGGCGGTCGCGCAGCCAGGCGGGTCCGGCGCGCCCCTGCAGCCTTTCATGAATGAACTTCGGGAGTTTTTTTTTTATGAATGGGAGCTCCGTCCTTGAATGAAGCCCCGAGTGCTGCGATCCGATTGGCCCTGAAGGAGAAAGCCCCTCCCACCCCTCACTGGGTGAGAGCCAGAAGGAGCCGGGATTGGCGGGCGTGGCCCAGCCCGGAGCTTCATTCACAAAAATTCGATGAAACAAAGGAGCGGGCGAGCGGGGCGGTGAGCGGGGCGATGGGCCAATGGGCGGCCGCCCCCGGGAGGGGCGGGGTCGCGCCGGGCTCCGCGTGGGCCACGCGCCGCCGGTGCGGGTCGGGGCCGCTGTCCCGGGCCGGGGGCTCGGCTCGGCTCGGCTCGCATCACTCCGGCCCATATCCCCAGTTTGGGAGCTCGCAGCCCGTGCCGGGCGGCGAGAGCGCAGGGGGCGGGGGCGGGGTGTCCCGTGGTGGCCGCTGGCCCAGGCAGGTGGGAGCCGGCCCGCCGCGACCCCCCCGCTGTGTCCCCCGCAGGTGGCAGCCGAGAGGCAGCGCCCGGCGGCGGGATGAAGGGCTTCCCGGACCAGCAGGTACCCTTCATGCTCCCGCAGGTGAGCGGCGGTCCCGGCGGGCGGGGGGCTCCGGGCTGGGCCCGCCCCGGCCGGGGACCCCGCGCTAATCGGCTCCTCCCGCAGCAGCCTCCGGGCCAGGCGGGCCCCGGTGGCCAAGCTCCCATGGGCGCTAGGAAGAGACCCGGGACCCCGGGCTTGCCCCCGGCGCAGGGCTCGGAAGGTAAGGCGGGGCGGGGGCCGGGGAGGGATGGGGGTGCTGCGGGCTTCGGGGCAGGGACCGGGGTCTCGCCCCCGCCTCCCCGTCCCGGCCATCCCCCTTCCCGGTGCTGGGGTGTCCCGCTGATCGCCCCACACACACTTCCCGGCGCCGGGGCGTCCTGGTGACAACATCACCACCACCCTTCCCGGCGCCGGAGCGTCCCACCCATCTACCCTCCCCCCTCCCGGTGCCAGGGCGTCCCGCTGACACCCCCTCCGCCTCCCCACCCCCCCCACCCCCCCCGCCTTTTCCCGGTGCCGGGGTGTCCCGCTGATATCCCCCCCCTCCCCCTTCCCGGTGCCGGAGCGTCCCGCCGATCCACCACCACCCCCCCCTTCCCGGCGCCGGCCCTCCCGCTCCCCCCCCCCCGCCCCGCCCCGGCGCTGGGGCGTCCCGCTGACCCCCCCCCCCCGGCGCTCCACTGAGGAAGCCTCTCGCTTATCACGCAGAGCTCCTCCAGGTCCTGAGCCGGCTGCAGGAGGCCTGGCTGACAGAAGGTAGGCTCCTTCCCCCCCCCGCCCCCTTCCCCCCCTGCCCCCCTGCCCCCCGTTCTTCGGCTATTCGTGCCCCCTGGGTTTTGTTTGATCCCCCCCAGACGGGGGTGGGGGGGTGGGTCCCGAGGTGCCACCCGGGCCCGGGGCGGCGCAGCCTAAATGGCACATTTGTGCGGGGCATTTCCCTATGTACGGGCCGGGCTGTTGGCCGCTTTCCTGGTTACAGTTTTCCGTTCAGGCTACTTGTAACTGGTTCGGTGTTAACGCTGATTTGTCACTTATCTTCGCTGGTTGCCAGAACGTTGGTATTTTTTTAAACAAACAAAAAACCCCCTATTCCTTTAATTCCAGGAGCGAAGCGCTTCTCAACTTTTTTTTTTCTTTTTTTTTTTCCTAAGATAATTCTTTGAAGGGACCTTCCTGTGGAATTTACACGCTGTTCAGTTTGGTGTCTGAATTGGTTTGCCTTCAAAGAAGAGGGAAAATTCAAATCCCAGGGAGTCCTGTTAATTCCAAGTGAAACCATCTTTTAACAGCATGGGGAATTTGTTCTGATTCTACTATCACAAATGATCCATTTTCTAGAAAATTCAAAACACATCCTCAAGTACAGACTCTTGATAAATATAAAAGCACTTACTGTGATGTAGGTACTTAATAATGATGACATAAAAATACGCATGGCACTTTGAGCAGAGCTATTTCCCTAACTTTACCACAAGTGAAGGACAATCCTGTCAAACAATTATTTCTTTTTTTTTAAAGCCTTCAAAAAGTTATATTGCAATAAGACAATTAGGGGGAAAAAATATCAAATGCCTTATGTTCGTTTCAAACTTGAAATGATGTTGATCAGGAGCGTGATGGTCAGGATGCAAAAGGAATTACCTGGGGGCTGTTCCAGGGCTGAAACACTCTGGTATCGTACATCAGAGCTGAAAAATAGGTAAAAATAGGTATTAATTACTGGTCAGCTAATAGACCTGCTGAATGTACACACATAGTTGAGGCTGGTTTCTCTTAAATCCTCAAAAACCTCGAGCTGTTGATAAGTTTGCCTCGAAATTGATTTCTGGTAGCGTTTCAATTTTAGGCTTCCTAGTGTTGAATATTTTTTTTAGCTCACTCATCCAAAGGTTTTGCAGAAATCTCTTACTATATGTTTGTCAGTAGCAGAGTGTTCATAGAATGAATTTGTAAGCGCAATGGGGTGGAGGGAAGGTTGCCTGTGGCCTCAGCAGTGTATAGAAAGAGGTAATCTGCTGCTATACGTGATTAGTAAATGATAATGCAAGCCCTAGAATATAGGCAGGTATATTTTTGGCACAGCTCATAGCATCTAGTCAGAGTCCAAGTGAAATTTTGGGGAATTTCAATGCATGTTTGAATATTCCACACTGTAGGAGAAACTAGTTCCCCATATATGAAATTATTTTGCTGAATGATGGAAATATTTTATGTCATTAATATCTTGTATGTGTCTATACGTTAGCATTTCTTCACAAGATGAAGGCAACTGAAAACTTGAGAGTACCTTCTTAAATGAACAATGCAGAAGAAAAAGGAAGGGAAAATATGTAATATGTTATTTATTCTCTGCCTCTACCACATCCAGTTAAGAAATTTTATTTTATTCACAGTTCTTGGTGTTACTTTTGAAGTAAAAGAGAAACAAACCTGGGAAGGAAGCAAACTGGAAATACAAATTCACAATCAGCCATATGAAAAACGTTAACAAATTTAAACCACATATACATCTGTATCTGCATGTGTGTGTGCCTCTATATATTGTTGTGGTTTCATTCACAGGGCAATCTCTTTGTTAGCTTTTTAGAATATTTTTAACAGTGTTAATTAACACCTGATTTCTCCTTTGCAGGGTAAAATAATAATGTCTGCATATAGATGACTCTTAAAAGAAACAGATGCTGAAAAATCCTAGGTCTTGTTACTAACAATCCAAAATTTTCTTCTATGCTGTTGGTTTTTTTAATCGGAATCTGTTAGAATGCAATGATGTGAAGCTGGCAGTTGATAACTCTATGGAACTAATTGCAAGCCATATAATTTATAAAATTATTTGGCATTCGGGGAAACAAAAAGCTTCCTTGGACAGAAGTTGGGCAGGTAGTCGGTGATCTGTGCTGACTGCAAGGAGAGGGATGCCCTTCGCCGCGTAACCTTAGCAAGCTTTAATTACGGTGCTCTAGATCTTGAAAGAGGTGTGGGAAATGCTGCTGCGTGCAGTCTGCATGGCTACAATAAGCCAGGGGTTGGTCTTTAAATGTCTGATTGGGTATCCCAGTTATTTTAAGTATAGATGCTGGATTGGGGAGAACAAGAAAATGTCTATCTGTATTGCAACTCTCCGAAGTAGATAATGCAATATAAAAATTTCAGCTTTCTTTAGCCTTCTAGCGTAGGACTGTAGCTGTCTGCAAAAGCATCGCTGTCCAGTAGTAGTGAGGCTGCATGCTCTCGCTCCAGCCATGCCCTTCATTTCACACCCTTTCTGTAGTCTCTTGCTTCTGCTATGAAATTCTCTCCATGAGATGGTCACCGATGCCATCGACTCCAGGCAGCACGCTGTGAGAGCCCAACCCAGTTCACAGGACGTGATCCCCGCTATTCCTTCTATCACAACGTTGCTTTGTAAAGATAATTCATAAAATGAATTTTGTAGGCTGTTTTTTTTTTCCTGTTCCCCGCCTTTTATCATTTATATTTCCAGGTTCTTGTCATACAGGTTACTTTAAGGAACAGCAATCGCAGGGCGAAGAGCTTGGTTCGTTCCATTCTAATCCGCTGCGTGTTCATGCAGAGTTATTCCCTACGGTTTATTTTTGGCATGTCTTGTCTCTCTTGGCTTCAAGTGACTGAGATTAGGGCTTCCATTCCTCGTGTCCTTCTACTCTGACTCCATCACCTTTGCTTTAGAGCCAAGGGAGGGCAAGCTTTGGGTTTGCCTGTTACGTACTAGCAGCAGCAGTTCTCTCCACAAGTTCGTGATTTTTGTGAAATAATCTGCTGCAAGTTTTCCCTCCCCGGCACTAAAAGGGCCATAAATAACTGTTAGAAGTAATAAGTGTTTCAACACATGTGCTATGGGGAAAGTGCTCCCCACACTTTCTCCCAGGGCACCCCCAAAAGCTCGGCTCAGCTCTGTGTGTTTAGTCGCTGGGGGATGGAGGGACCACTCTAGGAGATGGACTGAGACCATGGCTCTGAGTAATGGAGAAAAAATAGCTGCGTGTTATAATACAGGCTAAATTCTGATCAGCGGTGCCTTGCTGACATCAGGGGTGTGTGTGGGTGTACTGCTTTTCCTTCCTTAACACCTCTTCTTCCTGGGGGAGAGAAGAATGCAAAAGTATTTGTAAATAAATGCAGATGCTGCCGTCGGGGAGGAATCTGCCACGTCGACTTTTGTCCTGGTTTGGTGTCCTGTCGCTTAAGGATGTGGCTGTGATGTGTGCTTCGACACAAGCGTGTGTGCAGGCTGTCCAGGAGCAGCGTTCCATCCTGCGAAGGGACGGGGGTCACCAACCGGCCCGTGCGATGGGGGCGGGAGCACAGTTGTAGTTATGGGGTGGTGGTGGGGATCCGAATGAATTGTTCATTCAGCACGAGGGCAATGCCAATTAAAGCTTTTCTCAGCAAATGAGGGAAGCGGGAGCTGGAGGAGACTATATAGCTGGTTCCTCTGTGAAATCAGAAAAGCACTAATTACCTATACACTGTCTCAATGCAGGAATTTTAGCATAATGGCACTACAGGCTACTGTAACGTTTGATTTTGTATGTCGGAATAATCTCTCAAGGACACACCTGTGTACCTCGCTGGGTCAACCTGTAGGTGAAGAAGGACATTGAAATTCTTTTTTCTTCCACTGTGCCATTTCATTGGTTTATTACATATTTATTATCTATTTTGCAATGGCATCGTTGCAGTTCAGGCATGGGCTGAGGCCAGGCTGTGGCAGGTGATCCACGGACGGACTGGTTGAAGCTGGAGACCAGGAAAGGCAGATGAGGAATAAGGGACAGCACAGCTGCCAGTCTTTGTCTTAATTTAAAATAAATATTTACTCCAGGAAGTGATGAAACATACTGTGAAGCACATAGTGAAAAACTCTTCTAGCACTTCCATTTTTAATTTAATCCTCATTGCCATGTGGGAAATTATATCCCTGTGGGCTTTACAGCTTTTTGGAATTCTAGTCTTTCACATAAATCAGAAAAAATGTGACTCCCTGACTTGTGAAGAGGCATCAACTTAAATATATGTATTTATATATAAAGTAGGAGTGAGCCCCATCAGTTTGTCTAAAAGAAGCACTAAGCCTGAATCTTCTTTGCTAATTTTACTATTTTAACTGCTTTTTAACTATTTCACTGCTTACCACATTGAGCAGCATCTTGTTCCAGTGAGGTGGGCTGTTCCAAGGTGAACGAGGCCTCAGCAGATTTTCAGATGTATTTAATTAGACCATCTTGGAGATATTCAAGTATCTCAGACCTCACTGTTATTCTTGGAGTTGTACTAACAATGCTGGCCACAGGGCAGATGCCCAGAAATAAATAATAATAATAATAATAATAAAAAAAAACTTTACTGCACCAATCTGCGGGGAAAGAGCAGGTTTTTGCTGTTACACCAGCACTGCCTCAAATTTCCTATTTGCAAAATCACACTTACAGACGTGCAAGGCACTGTTAACCATTTCCCTCTCCTGCTACCAGATAGTTTGAATTATTTTTTTTTTTTCTTCTAAAATGTTTTCATTCTGCTGATTTACAAATTGTAGCCTATTCCACTAGTACCAAGTTGTTTGATGTTTCTGGAGCTTCTGAAAAAATTGTCTGTGAAGGTATAGGTGTTTTCTGTTGTGCTCACGCTTTGCATAGCCTTTCCAAACTGATCAGTTAGTAGTTGTTTCTGAACAATCCCTGCATATTGTGTTTCTAATGAAAACTGTGAACCCTGAGCTAATAAATTTGCTCTTGTCCTAATTTCCAAGGTGAGGGAGAAAGAAACCAGCAGGCTGTTAAGGGGTAAATCTGCAGGCAGAAGAATTGTATTCATTAATCCCAAAGGGAAACTATCCATAGTCGCTAAAGTGCATCCCAGCAAAAAGCTCAGATCTTTCCTGCCTGGGTTTATTTCTACCTTGCTGTTAATTATATCATACAGAGTGCCAAATCTAATTCTCCTCTCTCTCTTTCCCTGCCCCCCTTCTTCTCTCCCTCCCCTGGCAGCTCAGGTTCCAGACAGTGATGAGCAATTTGTGCCTGACTTACATTCAGAAAACTGTAAGTATCGTGGAGGTGATCGCACATCTCACAGGAGAAGGGCAGGATACACTTAAGCTGAAGAAACACATGAAATGTAACACACCACACAGACACGGAGGCTCATTTTAGTTCTGCGTTGGCGTGATGGGGACAAACAAACCAGGCCAGCTGGCCACATCTGGGCAATGCAAAAATGTCTTTTTGTGGTGCTAACTACCGCGGTCCCTTATGCAGAGTGATGTCAACAGGAATGCGTTTTAGTTGGTGTACGGGTGAGTAATTAGGCACCCCTGAACAGCTGAGAAAGTGCACTATGGTGACAATGAAAGGTAAAATTTCTGCTGTTGCTCCTCCCAAAGCAAAAGAAATTGGACTGTACGTGGAATTAAGGGTGCTGTGTCTCTTGCAGGTGCTTTTTGGGGGCTCTGCTCACTTGCGGAGCCTCTGGCTGAGCACCCGCTGCCAGCATGGCCTCTGTGAGGTGATGGTCCTGCCTGCTGCCTGCCGCAGTGTGAGGGCACGGTGTCCCAGAGATGCTGTCTGGGCTGCTTGCCCTCTGTTCTTAGGAACTGCCCAGCGAACAGATCACCCGTGGGAGCGTACAAACAGTAATGTGGATGTTTGCTCTGAGAACGGGTCAAAGCCTCTTACAGATGAAGGAGATGAGCGTTGCTCAGGTGCAAGCGTACGTGTAGGAACCCTCTGCACAGTGGCCATCCAGCTCTTCCTGCTTCCCTCTTCAGCTGGCCCTCCCAGTATGCCACCGTTTTGTTTGGAAGCTGATGCTGGGATAAGACCACACGCCTGAAGTGAATATGGACTATTCTGAACAGCTCTGTTGCAAGCAGCCGCAGGAACGCTGAGCCTGACTCCCGACAGGCACGTCAAGGCTACAGGAGGATGCCCGACCGTTCCCTGGGCACATATATGTCCTAGCAGCTGAGTGCAGAGATCTCCAGTTAAAGCTGGTGCAGTCAACTTTGGTGACCTTCCTACACTGATATCCCTCTGCCCAGGGCAGTTTTCCCCATGAAAACTAAACCGAAGGGCTTGTACTGGTTGCTCTTGCCTACCTCCTTCCCCTGGACTTGGCCCTGCAGCACAGCTGGGCTTGCTCTCTGAGTCATATATCTTGTTTCTTCCTCTTTTTGACCTAGAACCAAGGAGAGGGCTGGTCCCATGTTTCGCTCGGAATGAATGAATGAATGAATGAGCCAGTTGTAATGCGATAGCCTGTTGCAGCAATTCAAGGCTGGAAAGAATTGGCTGCTCCTAGCGCATCTCGCTTCTTGAAACTTCAATGGAGTTCAGTGTAATGGACAGAGCAATTTTATTATTTTTTTTTCCCCCCTGAGACTCAGCCGACACATCAGCATTTTTAGATGGGTTCTATATATGTTTACTCCAGACATCGAAAAGAGCTGCTACAGACAGACGGAAGGGAAGTGGGTGCCCCAGGCATAGAAAGACCTTTTTCTCTTTTGAGCCTTTTCTGGGCTGGGGGTGTTTGCACAGATGCGGGAGCATCATGCCTGGGGTACTGAATCCATCCCAGGATGCTGGGTCAGCCAGCACCTGCCATCGGTTTGGACAGGGACCCCTCTGCCACGATTGACAGCAGCCCCAGGGCTGGCTGGGGGAGCTGGTTGTCCCCTTGAAGGGGGTAGGGGCCAGAAGCCATCGGAGGCTCTGGCATTTTACAGATTAGATTTATTTTCGTTTATTCTGTCAAGCTGTTTGGATCACTGTGGGTGCTGGCATGATGTGAAGATGGGCTTTTTTTGGTGTAGGCTGAAACCGAAGGCAGGCGAAAGGAGTCAGGTTTGAAGGGGTTTTGCCCCCCTCTTGCTGAGAAACGATTTTTGGGGGGAGAAGTTCGCAATAGAAAGTGGCCCTAATGTCCTGTGGTGAGAGGCAGCAGCAACCCTTTCTCCAGCCCTTTGGAGAGCTGTCTGAAGGCACAATTAGCCCTTTATGTGAGGGAGAGCTGGCTTGAGGGTGGCTGGTGCACGTACAGTTCAGGTCAGCCCTGATATAAACTCAGCAAAAAGATGAGGTATTAACAGATCAGGTTGTTACTTTCCATCCTTGAAATGACAATCGCAGCTCTGAACATCCCAGGCTTTGTCAGCAGCATCACGTCAGCTTGAGGAGCTGGGAGTAACCTGGCAAAGGACTGCAGGCAGCCTTATGAAAAGCTTAGTTTTGTTTTGGGGGGCAGATCCTTGTCTTGTTTGAAAAAGAAACCTAGACCTATGTACCTCTCTGGGGTTTCTTTTCTTTCCTTCCTAAGTGGCAGCGACCTCCTGCAGCAGCAGAGCCCAGGGGCAAAGGCAGAAGATGCTCACAGTGTCCTTCAGCCAGCATAAGCTTTTCTGAGGATTTGTTCCTGCTGGATTTAATTAAGCATAAGGAGTAACAGTACCCACATCCTACTTCCTCGTGCTGTAAACTGCAACCCACACTTGTTATTCCTGACATTCTAACCAGGCCAGAAATATCCCTCCTTGTCTACATCGGGCCAGCGCACTGAAAATGAAAAAGAACCTTTTTACTTTTTTCCTAGACTCTCACTGGTGTTTTGGATGAGCAGAGGTGTTGTGTGAGATTCCCCCAGTTCCACGTTCAGGGGTCTCGGACTGTTAGCATCGAAATTCAACAAAGGAAAAGCTGCATTTTGAGATTCTACAGGTAGCTGCCGAGTGCCAGTGCAGCAGCCTCCCGTCCAGCAATCGCAATACCCTGTAGGAGACCCTGGCTGCCTTCCTGAGGGCTAAAGTATAAACCTGGTCTAATTAATGAAATCAGATATTTCTAAAGGGAGGCTACTGGGAGGACTGCAAGCTGCTCATCGAAATTTGGGGTATATAGTAGCAAAAGCAAGGACTTGGAAGTCAGACTTCTACTTCGGACTGTGCTTTACCACCGATGCTGTTCCTTTGGGAAAGGGATTGTAGCTACCTAAGGCAGTTTAGGTGCCTGAGAAAACACTTACTTGTGTAAGGTGTGAGCAAGTTAGCCTGAGGGCAGCCTGTAATGAAAACCTTCAGCTTTTGCAGCTGTTTGTACAAAAATCTTACATTTACTGTCCTACAGGACAAATGATACTATCAGGAAATCTGCAATGTGTCATCATATTAGTGTGTGATAACTTAACGCAGTGCTACATGGTAATGTTACTCACAAGACATGCTTACCAGGTATGTCAGGGAAAGAACATTTTACCTGGTGCAAATCAAAACTTTGCTTTTATGTGTTGAAAAATAAGAGTATGTGCATACTACAACGGGAAACGTCTGTCCCAGCCCTGAATAGCTTAAGGAAATACCCATTCTAAATCCTCTTCAAAGCGCTCTGGATTATCACAGAGCATGTTAACACTACCTTAAGATTTGCTCTTAAGGTCGATGTAGCATACAAACATTACTAAATCAAGGGCAGAGCTCAGGGAGGTCCCGTGAACTTGGGTGTGTTGGTATTTGGTTTCTCTCAGAGCCAGCAGAGCAAGGACGAGGTGGTGGCATCTCTGCTGGCTTCACTGGCTGATAAAATTACCTCTCCGTAAACCAGAAAAAAACGTCAACTTGACCTTTCATTTCTCTCCCACAGTAGCTTTTCACAGTCCTCCTGCTAAGATTAAAAAGGAGCCGCAGAGTCCCTCCTCGGACCTCACACTGTCCTGCAACCATGAGCAGCCATCCCAGTACCACAATGGCGAGCAGTGCCTTTACACCAGGTAACAGCTTACATGGGGGAAGGGGAGGGGGCAGAAGCTGTTATGAAACCAAGTGCTACTGCGTTATCTAATAATTACAACAACGAACCGGTCTGGCTGCTGTGATGCCCGTGAGCTGGTGGGTCAGCTCAGGGCAGCTCGCTCAGCCGGTATTTACGGCACTGGTTAGCTCAGACCCATGTAGAGTAGGTCGGGGGTCTGGGCTTGCCCCTTTATTTCTTCTCCCAGTGCTGTTCCTCAGCTGTCCTGATGCTGAGAGCAGTCTTGGCATCTGTCACGTGCCTCTCTCCCCCCATTGCTTTCCAAAATCTGTCCTGGCAAGTTGCTCCCCGACACCGTCACCCACAGTCCTGGCTGCTTGCCTGAGTTACTGTACAGCTTCTGCAGTACCGACACTGCCATGCGGAATTAAACTTTATAACTCAGGGTAGGTTATAAAGCAGTGCGTTTCATTCACCGGCGGGCATCAGGGTGGATAATTCCAAAAGCACCCGCTGCCCCACTTCTTTGTGCACGTGTGATTTAAAGTTTACATTCATGCATATTCCATCGATGCCCGAGAATAGGCTGGGTTTGGGTAATTAGCCTACCAAGAAGCCATTAGCAGAAGTTTCTTCCCATTTGCGCTTGCACACTGTCTCCTGGTGCGGATCGTGGGGGTCACTGAGGATGAAGGCTCAGGAGTCTCCCTCTTGTCACCTTCCCTCTTCGTGCAGACTCAGTCGTGTCCCCGGTTCCTTCCAAACCAAAACCCAGGACAGACCCGGTTTTCCTGGCTCAGGGCACAGACGTTCACATACTGGTGTCGTCTTATCGGCACAGGAGCATCCCAGCCCCACCTTACCAGTGCAGCGGGCCCCAGGACCGGGCCTAACTTGCAAAGTCACCTGTGAAGCTCCTCTTTGTACATGCAACGAGAATTTTAATTCTGAGTTTTCCGCATCCTATTACTCCAGTGATTTCTAAGCTTTCTATCACCACCTTCTCCCATTTTCGGGTCATTGCTGTTGTGCACAGGGCAAGCGATGCTCGGGAAGGCAGGAGTTGATGCTGGGAGTTTTCTGGCCCAGGTGGCTGTGCAGAGGGACAGCGTGTCTGCCTGTGACACGTCCTCCCCAGGTGCTGCCACCGGTCCTTCTCGGAGAACGATAACGCTCCGCTCTCTGTTTGACTGTCCCAGTGCCTATGATCAACCCAGCCAAGTTGGCGTTGAGTCCCCCGACCCAGGAACCCCGATACAGTCACCGCTCCAGCAGTTCCCTAGACAGAACAGGAGCTTCTTGACCCCTCCGGGGCCACCCCACCCCACCTCCAGCTGTGGGTACCACAATGACCACAGGTGAGTTACTGGGAGGAGGGGGCAGCCACTGGCAAGGATTGCCCTGCCGGGTGAGTCGGGGGGGGGGGGGCTGCAGCATCCAGATTAAAGCGCTCGGTTTACACCAACCGCAAGACCCCCCAGTCCCATCCAAAGTGGGATGGGGTCCAAAGCGGACCCACCGCTGCTGTCTAGGGTTTGAAGGAGGAGGCTATAACCTTAAGTCTGTCGGGTTCTGTGGGTGATGGGCTGCGTCGCTGCCCTTGGAAACACCTGGCATTGGCGTCCCTTCCTTGCCCCGGCGATGCGTGCAGCTCCTACAGCCCTACTAACAGCCTGGGGCTGAGGCAGTTTCTGTCCCCCCCAGGCAGCCCTGCACCAGGGCCAAGATCGGGGGGCCAAGCAAGCTGCCATCCCATGTCCTCTCCCCTCTCCTAGCTCTGTGTACCAGTCGCCTGTGGAGATGGGCTGCTCCTTCCCCTCTTCCCAGAGCCTGGCCCGGGAAGACCCCAGCACCTACCAGCACCAGCTGTCCGAGCCCTGCCTCCAGTACCCTCACCAGGGCTTCAAGCAGGAGTACCAGGACCCACAGTACGAGCAAGCCGGCCAGGCAGGCAGCAGCTGTCAGTACCCAGCAGCTGAGCTGGTCAAGCAGGAGCAGGTGGACTACGTGTACGACGCAGGTAGGCAGCGCTAGCTCCGATTGCAGATGCTGGGGGTGAGCAATCACACATCCACCACTTCTTGGGCTTTGACACAATGCTGCTTCATCTTCAGGAGCGTGTGTGCTCCTGGAAAACTGGCTGTGCAGCAGGAAACGGCTCGCTCTGTTGACTGCATCCAAGAAAAGGCTGGGACATTCACCTTCTGTACTGTGTTCCAAGAAGGATTTTCTGGGAGACAGTGGAAAGCTTTAACCAGATATAGGAGCTAGAAGGTGATGTTAAACCCAGCCAAGCTGGATTAAAGGCATGCATTTGTTCTCCAAGGAAATAAAATAGCCGCTGGGGAGACTCAAAATTCATAATTAGCCCGCTTGCACTATCAGAAATGGAGAAAAGTTCTCTCATGGGGAGTTTTTGTCTTCAGGGGTGTGTTGAGCTGGTAGGTCATAGAAAGGGAGAGAAGTGAGGTCAGCTTTGAAGAAATTATACTGAGAACATTCTGTAAATGGCAGCAGAAAGGAAGGAATTAAGTATCTTGGAGCTGGTACAGAAAAACTGTCTCGGATCCCTGCAGCAAGGAGGGGATCTGCGAGTGGCAGTGGCAGAGGAAAGCTGCTCTGGCGTGGGGATCGTAAGGCACAGCCCTGAGCTGCAGCTCGTGACACTGCCTGGCCCTGTGCCTTTTCCCTGCTGGGAGGCTGAAGAATTTAATTCACAAAATGGAGAGAAAGATGCAGCTCTGCCAGCTCCAGTGGGTGTCACGGCGGAGGTCTGGCCCCAGCAGCTGACACCTGCTGGAAACTGGTGCCCCATTTCGGAGCTTACCATGCAAGATAAACCAGCTTTGGCCTGACAAACGGATCTAAAAGTCTGAAACGGTCTAAAGAGACGTGAGTGGCTAACAATAAACCGGACAATTCCAAGGACCGGGATAAGCAGGGAGCCCGGTCTGCCTTGGCTCAGCCACGTGCACTGTGCTGCTCCGTGTCTCTTGCCGTGCCAGCCTCCACCTGCTACTTCCCATAGAAACAGGGCAGAGCATCACAAGAGAAAATAATTTATATTTCCAAAAGTAGCTCTCTAGATACCAGATTGATCAGGCAATCCTCTTATTTTTCCACAAGGGAGAAATCTTATTTTTTCAGCAGATCTGTCCAAAGACTTGCTACCCTGACCTCACAGTACACTCTGCTAGAGGGAATGTTACTTCTGGTTTCTGGGTATTTTAATGGACATTTTGAATTGTTGCAGTATTTAGCAGAAATTAATGCATAAATAAAAAGCTCCTTTGAGGGTATAGAATCATCACTGTGGCTGTGCTGGTATTACACTTTCACTGGGTCCTTCTGGCCAGACAGGGGAGGAAAATGTGCAAACCCAGAAGAATGCTTTCTGTGCGAGTAGTTTACGATTGTAATAATACACAGTGTGTCAGCTCAGAGTACCCTTCTGCCCTTAGCATCAGCAAAACGTTGGCTGAAAGCAGTGGCTATACACAGGAGTGTGAGGGAGATGTAAGGTAAATCTTTCCAAAGCTCCTGGTTACAGCTTCCATCTCGGCTGTGAACAGAAAATAGGTTTGATTCAGAAAACACATGATTCAGAAGAGATAAATTGTAGTGCCCAGGCAGCAATATGCACTGCAGAGAGATTATGAAAAGACCTTCTGCTTATTTTTAAATCAAGTTATTTTTTTCCTTTGTGTTTTCTCAACTGTTTGTGACAATGCCCCATCATGATGCGAAAAAGCCAGGGAGACTCGGGATATCTGAAATGACATTTGTGAGATGCTGTCTGCAGTAAACATTCAGATGCTGCTGTTCTTCATTAATATCATCATAGTACCCCTGGAAAAATGCAATGCCTTTTCCTTCTCACCCACGAGAAGAGTAGCAGAGTGCATAGTTATCTTCAACTAGGAGTAGGCAGAGGCAGCACACAAATTTAGCCTCTCGTCCAAGGTTTTGTGTTCAGAGTGTATAGGTGACTGACGGGCTATCCTGGCTACTCTGAAGGATGTCGTGTGTTAGTACCACAGAAATTTACTACTGTAATTAACAATGGGAAGCATAATGAAGGCAAAAGTTGTGGTGGGATGGGTGAGACATAACAAGTTGCCAGTCTGCCACTAATGCTTTAGGAGGGCGCTAAGTTGGTTAGATGGCTGCACTTACCTATCCACCTCTGGAGAACAAGACTGTTCCGCCTCCTGTGCTTTTAATTAAATGAGTTTGTTAATTGTTCCGTAGATGTTCCTGGCTATCACACGTACACAAATGTTGAGAGTTATTCAAGCCATTCAAATACGGAAGATACATCAGGTAAGAAGCTCGGTGCCTGTCATCTTTTCCCTGCGCTGCCCTTGATGCTGCCCTGTCTTCTTTGCCTACAACTGCCTGCGTTGCTTTCTCTTGCAGCCTGCAGGTACGACAAGCCGATGAGCTGCTTTACTGACGATGTCTGTGTCGTTCCAGAAAGTTGTGAAGGTCAGAGAAAGAATGGCTTGCAGTTTGGGTGTAAGATGGGGTTATCCAGCATCTTTGCTAGCCGCTTGGCCGCTGTCCGCGTAGTTTGTTACACCGTGGTCTTGCAGGTGTGTTAGTGGTTCATACCTGGCTTTTTGGGATCCTGTTTCTTGAGCTTTTTTAGCAGCAAATAGGCCTTCTAGCATAAGTAGCATAATTGTGAGGTTCATCGGAGCTGCTCTTGGAAGAGCTGCTGGTGAATTGGCCGCTCTATTCTATATGAACTTAAATATTCCAGGTAAAGAATTGTGAAATGTGTGCTTTTTTTGTTTTTTCGTTTTTTTGTTGTTTTTTTTTTTCCCCAGCTGTTTTTGCACTGTTACCCTTAGGAACACCTTGTGTGTTCTTCTCAGCAAGAGGCAAGAAGCAGAAAGCTGGAGGGAACCGGGAAGGGTCTGCACACCAGAGACGGGGATCTCTCCAGCTCTGGCAATTTCTTGTAGCTTTACTGGACGATCCAACCAATTCCCACTTCATTGCCTGGACTGGCAGAGGGATGGAGTTCAAGCTCATTGAGCCAGAAGAGGTGAAACTATTTCGCTTCTCTACAGGCTGTTTCTGAGGCTACAAATTCATTCCCAAGTGGCTTTTTCTCTGCCCTGTGAAGGCTCCTGCCTACCAGCGGTACTTGCCAGACCCTGCAGCAAGCCAGGGTTTTTAAAGAGGTCAAAACACTTGGGTGACACAAATACCAGGTTTAAGAAAGGCTGTTTGTAAGTTTAGAGCCTCAGCAATGCAGTGAGTCAAATTGCCCACTGCCTCCACTTCCCCAGATGCTTTACTCTTAAGCTTGCAGTGACCTGTGCTGTCTTACCACACTCCGTACTCCAGGTTGACATTGAGGTTTGGAGTTTTGAACCCCACTGATGGCAGTTTTCCTAAAAATCTGGAAGAAAATATATCCCAGTCTAAATACATATTTATATCAAAATTCCATTAACTAAAGTGTAATTTCAAATGCTGCCGTGTTCCAAAAAAAAACAGTAAAATCTGACAATAGCTGGGAGATGGGTCTGTAATATCTGCTCATGTCTTGCTCTGATTAGAGCTGCATTTAGCACTGTTCTTGCTACATATTTTGCCTTTATGGGCACTTTCAGCGCAGGTGAGTTGTTTTGGTGGGCTGACGTGCTTACAAGAGGCTTCTGAGTCTCATAGACAAAGCTGAAAATCATGTAGTAGGAGGAAGAAAGGCACATGGGTCTTCCCGTGGAGGTGTTCCCTTGCACTTTGGCTCCTGGTTAAACATGTGATCCTTGAAGATAAAGAGTAGCATAGGATGAAGCAGTCCTTCAACATCCTCAAGCTTTCAGAGTACCAGAGAGTGAGAAGTGGTGACAGCAAATGAGCTCTGTAGTGGTGAGGGGAATGCTTCTCTGCGATACAGGATGCTTCAGTTTGAGTTCTACTCTTCCTGTTTAAAAGCTGCTAAATAATTGTTGTGTGAGTCTATTATTCAAGCATTGTAAATGTTTGCTTCTCAAAAGAGAATCAGCTGGATAATGTTCTTTTGCCCTTGGGTTGGGTTCACAGAAATTTGTGCACTTTGATGTTTTATTCTACAGGTAGCCAGGCTGTGGGGTATCCAAAAGAACCGTCCGGCCATGAACTACGACAAGCTGAGCCGATCCCTTCGCTACTATTATGAGAAAGGCATCATGCAGAAGGTCAGTTTGCAAAGCAGACGGAGTTTTTTATGCCTTTGGTGATGCTTCTCTTGCAGAGACAGGGATCTCTCCAGCTCTGGCAGGCTTGTCTTGCCAGTCACCCTGCGCTCATCACCCCATCACTTCTCTTTGCAGCGGTTAAATGGGGAAAGCGTAAAGGAGCTGAATCTAGGCTTTATATATGGGAAATAAAGGGGAATCGCGATTTCTTTCTTTTTCTGTACATGTCTGCCCTCAGGAGAGCTGGAATTTATGCAGTTGTGAGGAAATAGAATCAGTCTAGACTTGGTGAGAGAAAGGCTGCTGGGGGCTTGGTCCTGTGTGGTAGGGGTGGTCTCTTCCCAATCCAGGGCACTGGAGAGGACATCTGTGAGTGTAATTATGTCACAGTTACGGACTGGTCAGGGACTGCTGCTGCTGCTACATGTTGGGACAAAGTGAGCTGCAGCATCCCATTTCCCAGGAGCTGTTCCACGGGAGATCAGAGCAGCAGGAGGACAGCGCAAGGAGCAGTTTACAGCTCTGGCGTGTCTCAGGGCAATGGGCTAGAGCAGCCAGCTGGTTTTGCAAGCCCTTCTCTCTGCTGAGGAGCATTGCCTAGCGCTGCCTGTGTGCCTGCAGCATTCGTCTCCTCTCTTCCCTGCAGGTGGCTGGAGAACGCTACGTGTACAAGTTTGTGTGTGAACCTGAAGCGTTGTTCTCTCTGGCTTTCCTTGATAATCAGCGGCCAACTCCGAAGGCTGACGGGCAGGTCAGCGAGGAGGACACGGTGCCTCTTTCTCACCTGGATGAGAATGCCACTTACCTGCCAGACCATGGGAGCCTCCCTCCGCAGCATTACAGCAAATGCTACACATACTAGCATTGCTGGGAGCACACCGTGCCGCTCTTGCTCGTGTATATAAGGAGACATCTGGTGAGGATTCAATCCATATAATAAGCATTTTTCCAGGCCAGCCTAGGGTATGCAACAAACTATGAAGAGCTGCTTTGGTCAGGAAAAGCGTTCAGGTACACACATGGATAATCGACTGACAGTTGACAGGGCTCTTTTGTGCTTGCGATAAGACCCTCATATCTGTCAGGGTGAGACTTGTTCTCAGCAATGCAGACACCGTCCCAACAGCAGAGCTGCAGCTTCAGCAGCATGTCAGGAAACTGCTGCCGGAACAAAGGAGCCTGTCGCAGTCCCTCTCTTTGGCGAGGGAGGAGATGCCAGTCCTACTGGGCTTTTTTTTTTTTTTTTTTAACTATGAGGATGTTACGATGCTGGCTGCTGGCTCCATTCCTCCTGTATGGGTGCTGAGCCTCTGTATAACCTGCCCTCAGCAAGGGATGGCTCTGACCCACACAGACTCACCTCTGCGAGGCCAGTCTCGCCTTCTTCTCAGGTGGGCTGCAACACGGTCGTCACAGACCACAGGAAAGGGGCAACACCACTTGTCTTGTACGTGCATGCTCCTGCCTTATCACCTTGCTCCTAACGCTTCACGCCAGGGCTCTCTGGTACTCTCGGGCACTCTGAGTGGGGTAGCTGGAGCCACTGGCCGAAATTGGAGCAGTCCTGGGGTACACGGCACACCATGCAATACAGCAGAACTACAGAGCTGCCCCATTGCATCTGTCTGTGGCACAGGTTAAGCCAGCATCCCCCTCGGGTAGAGAGATTGCGGGAGGCAGCAAGGCCTGAGGCTCCGGTTCATTGTATGGTTGTGACTTTTCCAAATTAAACAACTTTAACAAACATCCTTGGGTTCTTTGAAGACCTGTCAGACTCTTGAGTGTGCTCAGCCTGGGCTCAACTAGAAAATCATCTAAGGCAAGAAAAAAACCTGCTGGAGGTGCATTAAGAAAATGCTTTACAAAGTAACCTAAACCATACGTAGTTTTCAATATCTAAAGTTTTAGACTTAACCTCCACAGATTTTTGTGTGCTTAAGGGAAACCCTGAAGTGTTGGAAAGGCAAATAGCAGCAGCCCAATGCAGCACATGCAACTTAGCTAGACTTTGACTGTTTTTTTCCCCCCACAATAATGAACATTACAATGGGGGCACCGCATCCTCATTATGAGGTGCCTCACTTTTTAACTAGCAGCTGACTACGTGCCTGGTTCAACAAGGAGCAGTACAGTGTAGCCATACAGAAAAAGCCTGTTTGCTGCTGCTTCAGGCTGATGTTCCAGCTGCTGAATACAGAGCAGCGCCAGTCCTGCCAACGTGGTAGCCTGTAGAGGAAATTCTGTATATTGATTGAAAGCCTGATCTCCCCTGATGGCTCTCCCCTGCATGGCTAATGCCAACCCTCCCAGCCTTGTCCCTGGGCATGAGGGCCGGGAAAGGCTGCTCTCCCTGCCTGGCGAGAGGCCAGATACTCCGAGCAGCCTGCTCTGCTGAGCACCTTTGTGTACCCTGTGTGGTCCAGAGACCTGGTGTTCTGGCAGCTCCTGGCCCTCCTGCCTTGCCCTGCTCCCACCTGGCAAGCACACATCCTCTGGTGTCCTAGCAGTGACGGTGGAGGGGAACCCTTCCATTGGTATAAGCTGCCTTTACTATTTATGAGTGTAAAAATACTATTCATTAATAAATTGGTCTATGTCTTTGGCCAGCGCACCTTCATTCAGCCCCTGACTAGTCCTGCCTTACCCTCTGAGCTTGCTTTGCCCATCTCCTCGGCACCAGCCCGCACCCTTGGGTAGCTGATCCAGATGTTTACTTCTGAATCTTGGTGGAGTTAAAGAAACGAACCCTCCCTCGACACGCTTGCAACCAGTCATACAACGACGACTGAAAGATCGCAGCGAGATACGTAATGTCTGGCTGCTCCTGGTGTCGGGGGAACATTTCTCTGCAGCTGCAGAGAACGTCGCCCACGCTCCCGTGCTGACAGTACACTGGCCACTGAGCCAAGCTCCATGGTTTTAATAAACTTTTTCCCTAAACTTCGTCTCTGTCCCGAGCAGTGGCACTTCCAGGTTGCTTGCCAGGAAAGCCAGTGCGTTACCGCCCGCTGAGCTGGGAACGGGATCAGGGCAGCACAGGGCATGCCAGCAACGAGAGTGGCACCCTGTTCCAGGCAGCAGAGCTCGCCTGCCAGGACACAGCCACCCACGTGGGCCTTGGCAAAGGCTACAGCAAGGGCAGGGGTTACTCAGAGGTGAAGGAGCCCTTTCACACCGCACCTTCCTCAAGAGAGTCGGGTACCTCCCAAGGAAAGGATTTATAGGTAGGTGCGCCTCCAACTGCTGCAACTCTCTTTCCAATGAATGAGACCAGATAAAGGTGGAATCTTCATTCAAAGTGTGAGTAAAACAGTTTACAGCTAATGATTACAATACTTAACCATGATATGGCAAATGCAGGTCTAAATGCAGATGTGAAACAAAGTAGGTAGGCATATTTAGATACCCCAGACGTTGGATGAATACTGTTTCTTTTGACTTTTTGTAAAAGCCACTTTCATCCCACCTCACTTCTGTCACTCTACTACCATGTCTCTTCATAGCTTCCTCCGTGCAGCTCTGAGCTTGCTTCTATTTGCTCTCTCAATCTGCAGCATTCCCAAAGATTCTACATTTATCCAGTATTCGTTAGGCTACCCTCTGACCAGCCAGTTTTCCTTCCAGAAGGGGAATTGGATGACATTTGAGCTCGACGTTTCACTCGGGTTTACCTGTCGAGTCAGTGCAACCGATCAATAGCTGCAGAGCAGTTCTGGGAATCGGCGAGATCAGGTTCTCATAATTGAGGGGCAGTAACCTCCAAAGGGCAGAGATTTATAACCACCAGATCAGAGAGCTGGGAGTCAATAAATACACTCTTGTGTTTCCAGTTCAGCAAGACAGAGAGGCAGCTGATGAGGGGAAGACGTTGGAGGTAATAGACAAGCGTCATAGATTTCTGATGCTGGTCCTGAAAGTGCCAGCCGCAACCCACCGCACAGAAGATGTTTCAGCTTTTCTATCCAGTCACTCACATTCCTGCTCGTACAGCAAAGTTGCAACCGCTCTCGGCACAGACAGCAGAGCTGTCTTTTCCTGAGCCAAGTGCTTTCGGCACTTGTGTGGGGAGAAGCGCACGTTACCGGGTGACAGCACGTACAGCCAGCGTAACACACCTTCCAGGCAGTATCCCTTCACCACACAAGTTCACACAACATTAAGCAGGTAGGAAAGGTAAGACAGACACTGTTCTTCAAGGAAAATCCCCTAAACGCAAGAGTTCTGCTCATGACAAACACTCTGACAGCTGGATGCAAATATACCTAATATTCTCACGCTTCTTTACCATTGTTTACTCATTATACACAAGATCTATTCTAGTGGCTTATTCCTCAGGATGTGATGATGCTTTGGGACCAGCCAGAAATAAATTCTCAGCAGTCATTTCTTCCTAATGTAATTTTTTCCAAACTTTTTTTTTCCCCCCCCCCCTGTGTGTTGCTGTTATTGCGATGGCTTTGCTGTTACTCCTGCTACATCAACAGTACAAAGCCCACCAGGAACCACCATAAATCTATCACCCCCAACAGGATGCAAAGTTCCTTTCTGGGTATAGTAAATAATTAACATGTAACATTACAGCATGTCCCAGCTGTACCCTTAGAGTGTACCATTTAGGGCAAAGGGACTACCCTTAGCGTTACAGGGTTGCCAAGCAGAGCTGAACTATCTCGTGCAATTTGCATGAGAATGAATAGTGATAATGAAGAACAAGGACAGGAGCAAATCTCAATTTGTGGGTCGAGCACTTAAGAGGAAGGCAAGAGAGTTACTAGAAAGTGCATTCATCTTTTTCGGGCTGTATACTGCACAGATGGCTGATGTCATCTGAGCCTCAATGCCGTGCCCAGGGTCTGCAGGCAGGTCAGAAGGGGCGATGCATCATCCTTAGTGCTGAGAAGACTGCCGTGATGAGATCTGCCAGGAACGAATTCTGGCCTGGCCAGGCCAAGGCTCCAAAAGCCACCCGAACTGCACAAGCATCACCTCAAAAGGAGAGCAGCAGACACCCTTTGGTTCCACTCCTGTCCCACCACGCAGGGCCTGGTGGGAGCATCGAGCTCTCTGTACCGGACAGACACCGGCGTACAGCATATTGTCATTGACACCTATTTAAGAGGCTCAGCGGAGCAAAGGAAACCAGAGCTGCCCATGACCCATGACCAGAAGGTCAGTGCTTTTAACCTGAGCCCAAGAGGGATGTTCTCCCCTGCAGCACTAGGGCTGTCAGTGCCAGGTCAGCCTGAGGGACTCGCCGTCTCCCTGCTCTGGTGACCCACAGACCGAGCCACAAACTTTGCCACAGCCGAGCTTCCAGGAGGGAGATAAGCAGCTCCCACCCAACCCTGTAAAACACTCCCACGAAGGTTTCCGTGAGACAGTCTTCAGAAGACCCTCTGCTTGGTGTTCAGGCTTGGGGATGAGGTGACGCCACACGAGTGGCGTGCCCTTCGCTCCATGAAGCCAGGCACAGGGGAGCACAGAGAGCTCCCTCCCTGCTCCCTGCAGCCGGGGAGGGCAGCCACGCGCAGCCCTCTGCAGCCCACTCCTCTTTCTGAAGAACATGTCAACAGATACCAGCCTACGTAGGAATCATAGAATCATTTAGTTCGGGAAAGACCTTTAAGATCATCGAGTCCAACCATTAACTCAGCACTGCCAAGTCCACCACTAAACCATGTCCCTGTGTGCCACATCTACACGTCTTCTAAACACCTCCAGGGATGGTGACTCCACCACGTCCCTGGGCAGCTTGTTCCAGTGCTTGACAACTCTTTCCATGAAGGAGTTTGTCCCAATATCCAACCAAACCTCCCCCGGCACAACTCATTTCCTCTTGTTGTATCGCTTGTTACTCGGGAGAGGAGACCGACCCCACCTCACTGCAACCTCCTCTCAGGTAGCTGATGAGGTCCCACCAAGCTAAACACCCCCAGTTCCCTCAGCTGCTCCTCACAGGACTCGTGCATCCAGCCCCGTTGCCCACCTCTGGACACGTTCCAGCACCTCAACGTCCTTCTTGTCACGAGGGGCCCAAAACTGAGCAGCGTTTGAGGTGCAGCCTGACAGTGCCGAGTACAGGGGGACGGTCAGCACAGAGCCACGCTATTTCTGATACTGTTTCTGATGCAAAGTCTTTAAAGGGTGGCTTGAGTCTGGTTCTAGGTAAACAAAAAAAAAAAAAAGAAAGAATAGCTGAAGATACTTTGCACCAGAGAGTCACTGCTTAGCCAGAGCCCCTGGTTAGGAGATTAATAACTGTTCTCTTGGCCATCGTGGAACTATGGACAGGTATCAGGTGAGAAAGCAAAGCAGCAGAAAGGGAGGTATCTCAGGGGAGCTTATTAGCCGAAATAGCTAATGGCACCTGAAGTGCCTCTGACGTTCTTGCTGAGCTGCTGCCTTGTGGCACCTGTTTCCATTTCCCTGAATTAACTTCACGCATGTTCTGGAGGCTCTGCCCTCGCCGTCCTTCCCGCTCTGATTCTGTGGGGCCGCGATGCGGCGTGTTCCTCGGCGGGGTCCGGCCACGCCGCGTCCACCAAACCGCTTTCCACCTCCTTGAAGATTTCCACCCAATTAAAGAACCCCAAACCAAATGAACCCAACCTCACGAAGGGGAAAGGTTATCGAAGGAAAACAAATGCTATTGAACAGTCCAGCAGTTAGGGTGTTTTAAAAGCACTTGCAAGAACGCGCATAACGGAGAAATTAGGAGATCGGCCTACTTTTAAGAGCAACAGAGCAAGAGATGAGCGCAGGCGGCCGTGTGGCACCTTGGCGGGGCTGCGGCCTGTCCCACTGCTCCTGCCCAGGGATGCCAAGGCCTCGCCGGCTGCGGACCCCCGGGAGGCTCCGGCTCTGCCTCTGGGATGGCTCCCCAGGGGCTGCTCCCAGCCATGGTGGGGGTCCCGCCAGCTGCAGGGGCTTCTCCCCAGCCTGCCCTGGAGGCACCACCCCGGCCTGGCCCTGTGTGGCAGAGTGGCCTGCGGCCACCCCCGCTCAGCACCGGTGCCTTTAGCCCAGCATCACCCCTGGTTCAGCGCAGGGCGAGCCCCGGGTGCCTTGCACCCTGCCAGGCACCCTGTCCCCTGCCAGGCACCCTGTCCCCTGCTGGGCACCCTGTCCCCTGCCAGGCACCCTTGTCCCCTTGCAGGCCGCGCGCAGGCGGCCGCAGAACACGCCCAGCATGGCTGCCACGACCCTGCACGCTGGCCCAGCACTGCGCGGGGTGCCCTGGCGTACGGTGCCTGCCTGCCCGCCCCTGGGGCTGCTTAAACACAGCGAGGACCCCCAGGATCCAACAACACCCAAGATGAGATGCACAGGGAATGGCCTCCAGCCACCTTCCCTCCCAGAGGGCAGGGCTGGGAGCTCGGCTCTCTACATGGCAGCAGCACCCGTGTGCCCTCAGGGCACCGAGCAGCACCTGCAGCAGCACCCGTGTGCCCTCAGGGCACCGAGCAGCAACTGCAGCAGCACCCGTGTGCCCTCAGGACACCGAGCAGCGCCTGCAGCAGCACCCGTGTGCCCTCAGGGCACCGAGCAGCGCCTGCAGCAGCACCCGTGTGCCCTCAGGGCACCGAGCAGCGCCTGCAGCAGCACCCGTGTGCCCTCAGGGCACCCAGCAGCGCCTGCAGCAGCACCCGTGTGCCCTCAGGGCACCCAGCAGCGCCTGCAGCAGCACCCGTGTGCCCTCAGGACACCGAGCAGCGCCTGCAGCAGCACCCGTGTGCCCTCAGGGCACCGAGCAGCGCCTGCAGCAGCACCCGTGTGCCCTCAGGGCACCGAGCAGCGCCTGCAGCAGCACCCGTGTGCCCTCAGGGCACCGAGCAGCGCCTGCAGCAGCACCCGTGTGCCCTCAGAGCACCGAGCAGCAACTGCAGCAGCACCCGTGTGCCCTCAGGGCACCGAGCAGCAGCTGTGTCACCCCACAGGTCCTCACCCCTTCGCTGGCTCTGCTCAGCCGAGCGCTCCCTCCTTGACAGCACAGCCTGTGCCCCCAGCACGTGGCTCCCTCGGAGGACAGGCTACTGCAGCCCCTGCGGCTGCTGGTGGCTGGTCTTCTTCCAAACACCTGGAAGCAGAGGTGGCCAGGGAATTCCTGCTGATCCTGCCTCAGAGCCAGGCCGAGAGCTTCATTTCTGTGGAGGTCAAACACAGGTGGAGCCTGGAGGGTGTGGGAGAGAAACGCAGCATTCCAATTACTGCAGTAAAAACCAAATCCACCCCAAAGCCATGGGTCCACCTCAACTTTCCAGGGAGCCAGGCTTACACGTAGGGGGATAGGGCAGAGCAGAATCTTCTACAACATGCACGTTTAAATCCTAAATGGACATGGTGGAGATTTAACCAAAGGCAAGAGATGCGTAAGAGTTTAAAAGACTTGTCCCCACACTTCTAATAGATTTTGTTTCCTGAACTTGAAGAAAATCTAACACTGGATTTCCATCAGCAGGCTTTTCAGACCCTGTGGCTGCAGCAGACCTAAATGGTAGAAACTAACATTCACACTCCAAAATAGCCAGGATCTGCTGCTGATCGAGTATGATCCAGTTCACTTCTACCTCCTTGCCTTTTCTCTAGTAAAAGTAATCTAATATTGACCTCAGACAGGAGACTTTTCTACACTAAACAAAAAAAGCACTGCTTTCAGCATCGCTTGCAGAGCAGAGCCATGCTCGGAGAGACCCCCAGGCCCACCAGCACAAGAACTATAGGATCACAAGAACTATAGGATCATTTTTGATTCAAGGAAACAAACATCTCCAGATCAGCATAGTCCCAGTTCTCCACCTCCAGTGTATGGACAGACCAGCCAGAGGATTTATGTAGGTTAGAGAATATGCACATACAAAACCCATTTGCTAAAATCAGATACTCAGTCACCGTATTCCCAGCTGGCTTGAAAGAACAATACGTTCATAAATGAAAAATTCCATGAAACTGCTAATGGGTCAGTATCACAGCCTTCTGCAATTGTCACACAAATCTCATGAAAACTGCATTACAAAAAAACAAAACCCCCATTGTGTAAGTAGCACATTGCTGTCACACTGGCTCCGGTAACAACCCCATTAATGAGGTTCAGGTAGTTACTATAACAGATGGAACATGTACGGGGCTGGCTGTAAAAATCATATTTATCTTTCTTGCATTAAGGGGAAAAGGCTGGGTTTGGATACGTGAGTGTGCGTGCATGCACACATGAATATGAGTTCTTCCTTCCCTTGTGACAATCAGCCAACACGTGCCAATCAGCCTACAGCACACGCTGCTGGGGTTGGAGACAAAGGATTGTTTGCTCCATCCATTCGGAACACTTCCTATCTCCCCGAGAGTTCCCCTGCCAGGTGAGGGACACATCAAGCTCTGGGGAATCAGAGCGGCGACAGGAACCAGCACTGCTTGGTCCACGCTATTCCATGTTCCACGAGCCACAGAGCTGTCAAGGAGTAGGGAGGTTCAGACGGCTTGGAACTCCTCAGAGGAACCACACAGCATTTTTACATTGCTCCCTGGTCTTCCAGAAGGAGAGGGGGTGGCAGGGGGGAAGCAGCAAGCTACACCCCATCACCCCCTGACGGCTGGTACCATTTTGCCAGCCTCCTGTGGGAACCGCACTCATATTATTATCCTTCCATTTATTCTTGCTCGGCTATTCTCAGCCCCGTTTTGCCCCCTGTTCACTTGTAGCTAACTACTGTCAGTTTGTTCTCTGCCAACAGTAACTCCAGGGCTTTGGCAGCCCAAGTTCTCCCCCTTAACCAGTGCTGAAGCCTCTTTTCAACACCTTAACCAAACGGTACTGGAAGCAGGGAGCCACCCAGGCCTGGCGGAGGGCTGCTCCTTGGCTGCAGGTGCTGCCGGTGCTGCCACTAAGGAGGCTGGAGACAGGGCAAGCACACCACCTCCTCCTGGCACATCCATAAAACCCTCTGCCCCACACCAGCCCCGTCTGCAGCATGAGACCTGCTAAAGGCAAGGTGGCTACTTGCTGCTGACAAAGGGACACACGCAAAGATTGCAGACACACACACACCTACTTCCATTACTCAGGAAAATTTTAGCCGTTACACTAAACGTAGCGCCTCCAAAAAGACACGTAGCCTCTGCTGGCAGAGTTTTTGCCTTGAGGTAAGAAACTTGTGCTACCACTTCTAGCGCATTCAGGCAGTACAGCTAAAATGAACCATTTGGCTACAATTTATACCGTTTAAAATAAGGCAGCTCATTTAGACGGAGGCAGGTTGGCGAGTGCTTACAGGAGCACAGGAGAGCTGAAGAACACCTTCCCCCGCAAGGGGCTACAACACCTATACAGTTATCTAAGCACCGCCAGGACAAAGCATTAAGCCTGTGGTTTAATCCTAGGATCAGGCAGCTTATTTTCAGTTTTTTACCAACTAAAAATCACAGTAGAAGACATTAGGATGTTGCACTCAGAAATCTCAGAGCAGCCAAGAGGCTGGTAAAACTTGCTTAAAAAAAAAATAATAATGTGTAAGTGGGTCAAGCTTGTAAGCCAGCATTCTTGTTTCACAGGCTAGTTTTAGATGTAGGGTATTCCCAAAGCAAGCAGCTGAGGTCAACATGGAAAAGTTTCTGTAAGGGAATTGAAGCCTATTACTGAAAAAACTACACCAAGGAAAGAAATAACACACACAGAACAGATGACAATTGTTCACTTGTAAAAAAGAAAATCCTCTGTTGATGTATTTCCCCCTACTGTAAAGAGGCTACACTGGAGAAGCAAATACAAAATCAATTTGCAACAGAAATACCTCAAAGGATGTTGTACAACTGGGACTTCCACTGTGTACATTTTCTCTTCTACATCTTTCATTTGACTCTTGAAAGTCAAGTGCAAATTTTCATAGAAAACAGTAACAGATGTACCTGCAGAGCTCATGGAAGGAAAATATGCTTGGAAGAGTATTCAGTAGGACAACCTTCTCTGCCTAATGCCAGAATGAAAAAAGCCTCCAAACTTACAAACTTTCTAATTCTATTTAACTTTACGTTAACTATTTAACACCATGGGAAAGCTCAGGGCATTTATAAAACATCATAAAACATTATATACAACATTCCTGCCCACCTTTGTACACAAGTACAGATTTCTTGTATAGCTACTCCTCAGTGTGAAACATTCTTCAAATTCATGGAGTGTAGAATGACCAGCCAACTTAATTCTACTCTTTCCAACAATAATTTTAGCAAATGTCTCAGCTTTGGGAACAAAATAAAAAATAAAAATTGGGTACCTGCAGCTGTGGAGTCAAATACATTTCATCTGTTTGCAACAGAAAAATAGAATTTACAGATCGCTTCAGCATGAGCACACACTGGATAGTCAATTTGTTTTTAAACAAGCAACTGTTACACAACATTTTACAGACATTTTAGCTGTAAGAGTATATCCTATTAAAAAAAAAAAAACAACCAATAGTTGTGATGTCACCAAACAATGTAAGTGGAAATAAAACACATGACACATTGTCTAGAAAGTCTAAACATCTGTAACCACTTACGTCCACAGACAGAGCCGTGCTACAGAGTGGATGTGGTTAATTACCGTTTGATATACTAGCCCTCAGCACACAGGAGATGGTGATGAAGGATAAGGCTTGCAGTCTGACCTGTGCCGTTGTCCAAGTATAACTGACATTCTAGCTGGGTTTCAAGGGATCCTTCCTTCCTTCGCCCAAAGCTGCAGATGCTAAGTACCTCACCACAGATGGCTTGCATGAAAGACAAATCGTTACGCTGAACAGGAAAACGCAAAAAATAGGAAAAACGGAGAATAAGCGGCTCCCAAAAAACATCCACCGTCCAAGAGCATAAGAAGAAATAAATCCCTTGCAGCAGGGTAAAGAAACAAACTATTCCAGCATCTATTTGCCTGATCATTAAGAACACAGTTACGGTGGTGGACAACTATTTTTTAATCATTATCTTTTTGCTGTTCTTCAGCTCAGCGCCCAGATCTCCAAGTCTTAAGTTTTGTTTCTTAAAAGAAGAATGACTAAAGAACTGCTCCAAGAACTGTTTCTGAAATGACTCAACACACTGAGAAGACTCAGGGCCACCAGCTGTGGAATCCGAGGGGCAGCCAACACAAGCACACATCGCCCCCGTGTGCTTTTGCTCTGAAAACACTTCTTTTCCGATCATTTTGTAGGTAAGCTTCAACTGACATTCGCCTTTCTTTCAGGACACTTGCAACAGTGGAAAAACTGCAGTCCCACAACTACAAACCCAGTCAGAGTCCAGGGGGGAACGAGGCTCATCGCCGCCTGAATGCACGTGATATCCTCCAAGCGTTGGGCTCCTCGTAGCGATTGTACAGGGGCTCCAGCCGCTGCTGCTTTTTCTGTTTGCTCAGCTTGGTTGGATCAGAAACCTTGAAGAAAGCTGGTGCAAATTCCACCAGCCAGCGAGGATCGATAGTCGTCACTTCACGCATATATTCCTTGGTGGTCAGCACCAGTTCATGATACACCACCCTGTGAAAAGGGAGAGCAACTTCGGAAATCACTTTTTCCAAACAAGAAGAGACAAGACAAAGGCTGGAGTATCTAAGCTTGCCCCTTTATTTCAGTTTCACCCTCCTTCAGTAGAAGGCTCCTTACAAGCTACAACGCAGGCTCCAAAAGAACCATCCAGAAGAACTATCTCCTTTTTCCCCCCCTCCTACTTCACGACTACTCTTCAGCGTAGAACTACTTCAATCCATTTAAAACAATTCTCTCTTCCCTCGCCCTCCAACACTCTGTGTTTTAAACTCACTTCCACAACACAGAAACACAAAGCCGTGGGCTGCCAGCCTGGCCCTGGCTCACAAAACAATTCTCACCTCTGTGCAGGCACTGATTTTAGCAGCAGAAAGAGCCAAAAGCTCTTGAAATTTTCTCAGTCTGCTCACTGCTGAGAAATCAGCAGCCTATACTTCCATCTGTACTCCACAAATAGCGCACACCACAACCTTTTCAGTTTTGAAGTCTGAACCGAAAGAGAAAATTACGTGATGCTGCCTTTCTTACCATTCTGGCTGCCTGTTGAAGAGAGCACTGGATGGGTGGATATAGACAACTTGTTGATCAATGAGTGTCCGATAACCCTCCTGGGGATCCTTCTTTGCTGCATTTCGGAAGAAGCCACTACAGATGGCCTTCTGGACTCGAACTGTTGCCTTCCCACAGGATACCACATCCAGCTTGTGCCTGTCAGAGAAGAATTAAAGAGAAAAAAAATATTTAAGAGTTCTCCAGTTTTGGGTGCAGTGACCAACATCAGATTGTTTAGCTACTACACTGTAAGAACACTAAGAAAACAAATTCCTTCTTGGCATGCTCACCTGTCCATAATGCCCAACATCTGCTTGCGGATGTCCTGTGCCCTGCGTAAGGATCGGGCCTGGATAAAATTTTCGTAGCACCAGGGGTTTGAAAACTTATTATTCTTCCAGGAATTGTACACAGCCAGCAGAGTGAGGTGGTCACCTTCTGTTTGATGGAACTTGGCTTTCTTTTGATCAGCAAGTGCTTGTTTATCCTAACACATAAAATATGTATCAATCAGGTATCATATCACATCATAGAGACAATCCTTGTGCAACATGAAGGACAGTTTTACCACAACTTCTTAAGTCTCTCAAGAACCATGATATAAGTGGGAAAACAACATAAAATTTTGAGTGGTGAGTGACTAAGGACCAAGTAACGAGAATCTAAAGGTTACTGGGATTGCTCTCACTAAGCCAAAACTACACCTGTATGAAAGGAAAGCCTAGACCCATCCTGCCAAAGAGACTTCATGTGGACTCTCCTAAAGACTCTCCCACGGGTGACAAGAACTTCACCAGACATGATGAAAAACTGGTTTTGTCTGGTTGGTTTTTTTCCTGATACTTTTTATTCAATTTCAGTCCCTATTTTCAAAAGGACGCTTCAAAGTAAATGGCTCATTTATGCTGTACGAAGCATATGCATGCATTGAACTACCTAGTTTTTTATTCCTCTAGAAGAACCTCAATTACACATCAACCAAGGTGCTGAAGCTTTGACCCTGCTGGCCTACCCACCTCTCCCCACTTCTCCGACCTGAAGATAAAACATTAATCAAACACTGTGGCTACGCAGATCAGAACTGAAGTTAACAGGCTGCACTGCAGCAGGCCAACATAACGAAGAAAAAACAGATTCAAGAGGAGGCTGCTGTTGAGGAATCCTACCACAGCATAGTCTGCTGCTTGCTGACTTAAAAGAAATCAGCACAGCATAGGATTGCCATGAAAAAAATACCTTCTGCGTATCTGAAAATGACAAAGGCGTTCTGAACAACAGAGCCGGGACTGACTTGGTTTAGGGTTGTACGTGTTTACTGGGAAATGCAAAAGAGAATATGAGACTTCTAACTTCCATCTTCCCATCTGCAAAGAAACCACCAACGTACACACCTACAGGGTACTTAACCAAAAAATACAACAGAAATGTGACGTATGAGCAGTAAAACCGAGCTACAGGTTTATTTTGGCAAACAGGCTCACTCTCTAACACCCGAGGCAGGCACACAAAAAGCACCCAAACTGTAACGCTGCTGCTTCTTGGCTGCATTCCTTACCTTTGGCCTGTAGAACACATTCTGTACAGAGAGCATGGAGACTATTGTTAACATTTCCTCACTGCATCCCAGATGTACGGACATGATCAACATCTTACACAACATAGGCTCCAAGGGAAATTCTGCCATCTGCAAGAAAGGTGTTTCAGGGTACCCTGCAACATCTTGGGGAAAATCTCGAGTTTTTTCTCAAGGCATTGCTCTTTCTTCATGCTTCCCTTCTTAAGTGGCGTGCTTTACACCCAGAGTAACTTTACTCAACATGAAGCAAATTATTTATCCATATTCACTATCACAAGAATATCCCAACGCTTAGAAATTTTTAAACATTAATAAAAGTAACCTTATGAATGAGGAGAAATATTAGCAGCTCCTTAAAAAGCAGAAGGTACATAACTATGGTAAGCAAAAAGTTACCAATAAAGCGTAAGAGAATAATAGGAAAAGGAAACCAACAGTGCCAGGCAAGTCCTTATACACGTACTCTCATGTCACCCCCTAAATATTTGCAACCCAGCCCATGCTAAGAAGTATTCTATTTTGCCTACCCTGCGCCCAAGTCGAGTGAGCAGTCCCTCATCATCCAGAGCTCCCAGAGTGTACAGCTGCTCCATGGCAGTTATCAGTGTTTCCATCGGGGGAGCATCCATGAAGTCAAAGGAGAGCAAATCATTGATGCCCATAGCCTAAACAGAGGGAGGGGAAAAAATTCAAGTTAAAACACTGAGAAGGAAGACACCAAACTCCAGCCAGAGACACGTAACCCTCAAACAATGAGGCACTACAGAACTTTAAGCAACGCTAGTCTCAGGTCCTTATCCTGACTGTAACGGCAGTCACAAACACATGGCTGTATTTCTACACTTGAGATAATCTGCAATGGCTTTCACCCACCATTCAGTTTGCTGGTCTCTTTGGTACCGGTTCCATACATCTCCCAGGCAAGATGATTCAATTGAGGAGACACACAGGCTAAACGCTGGTTTTGTGGACTTCCTGCCTTGTAAACCAGTGTGGCTTGACAGCTCCAATGCACACTAAATACATCTCCACCCTTCCCCTTGTTCCCAGAAAGGGGGAAAGGCAACAGCTTCCCCAGCTGCTATGTACTGGGTTAGATCCAGCCTGCGGACTCCCAGAGGGGTGGTACACGTTTGGAATATGTGTAAGTTTGGAGATCAAAAATCACTTTAAAAAAGCATCTTATCAGTTAACAACATAAGATTCCTGTTCCTCAAACCTCCTGCAGCTAACTGTTCTGTGCAGCTGAGGCCAGTCATTTAGGTGGGTATTCAACATTACAACCCTCAATAGCAAAATGGAGGAGCAAGCTCAGTGCCTGAGAATTGGATTTGATGTAGTCTCCCCTCCAAAATACCTCCGTTCACTAGAAGGATCTGAAACTACCAAGCACTTCACGAAGCTCACAAAGGCACAGACTCATCTACTGAAATGCTTATGATCGTGTTGGCTTGTTACAAGTTGCTGAAATACCCACCTTCAGGGAAAGCACCGTACTGGCCAAATTTGTTCTCTGGATTTCAGGCACATTGGTGGTTAGCATTTCATCTCGATAAGCACGCTCTGTGTATAGCCTATAGCATTTTCCTGGGCCTGTTCTTCCAGCCCTTCCTGCTCGCTGCTTTGCTTGAGCCTAAAGGTTACAAGACATCTCAGTGAACAGGTCTGAACAGGCACAGGTGAAAACAAGTAAAATAAAATCATTATTCACAAGTTTTTTCCTATTATTAGAACGAGATTTTCAATACAACCCAGGAAAGTATGTACTCTTTAGGCACAGCCTCAAGGCCTCTCAGAAAGTTATCAGAAATGTGGTTTCATTATTGTCTTCGCTTTACTTCCATGTGCTTGAATGCAACATCATCAAGATACACATTACTAGTGGGGGGGTGGGGGAAGTAAAAAATAAAAAAAATAAATAAAAAGAGAGTCAAACACAGAACGCCTACCTGTGAAATCGGTGTAACAACCAGCTGGTCAATCCCAGTCTTGGAGTTATAAACTTTCTGCTTCACAAAGCCAGGATCAACTACATAATATATTCCATCAATAGTCAAAGATGTTTCAGCAATGTTAGTGGCGATGACAACCTGCAAACAACAGTTTGATTCAGCACCAGTTCTGTGTCTGGTTGCCAAGCCAACCATGTTCCTCAACTTAATCCACTCTACCTGATGCAAGCAGTTTGTTATAAATGCAACTACTATCACTTAAAAGAGAAACTGTTCACAGAGGAAGAGAAAGAAGAGTTATCTACTGTCAAAGATGGACAGGTTTTAAGTATCTGCATTTGGTTTAGATTTGGGCAATACGGGAGAAAAGCATGCTAAAATCTATAATTAAAAGCAAGTGAAAGATCATTGTAAGTTCGTAAGCAGACTGCACTGACGTCAGGGGGAATTCCCGCCTACCGCTCAAACACAGTGCGTATTTGGAGAAAAGCATCTTCCAGAAAACTATCTCAAGATATTCACTAGCTGTTTGGTAGGAAATTTACATCCATCCAACAGGAACTGCATTTAGATCTCATTAAAGTTAATATCCTTGAAAGGCAGCATTAAAAAACACGTCGAGCACATTCCACACAGAGGTCTGCTAAACCGTATGTTTTCATATACATTTTCAACGGCTTAGATAACACGTACAGGCATGTATGCAACCAAAAACATGCTCTACGCTACGTATGACACCTTTTCTCCAAAATTACACCATTTTGTCTGAAGCGGTAACTAACAGAATCAGAAATGCTAAAAAAAAAAAAAAAAAAAGTATGATTAGCAGCATAATACACCTCATCATTACAATATATCAGCAGAAGATGAAGCCACACTTAGCTGAAATTACCTTTCTGCTTCCTGGTGGGGCTGGGTCAAAGATCCTGGTTTGCATTTCACTGGGTAGAGCTGAATATACTGGTAGGATAATTAACTCTGGCACATCAGGTCCTAGAGATTTCATCCTCTCATAGAGGATTTCACAGGCAGTGTCAATCTCTTCCTGACCAGTCAGAAACACCAAAATGTCACCTACACAGGAAAGAAATGAAAACACCCACAGAATCAATTCTGTTCTGTGCAGCTCCTGCATGGCCACATTTCGATCCCTCACCTTTTCCGTTTAAAGCAGAGGATCCCCAAGTCTTGCTAGCCCCTGGGCAGCAACTCTTAGCCAGAAGCAATGTACTTCTGTCTCTCACTCAACTTTTTCAACATTTTATTTACTGTATTTGCAAACAGCAGATGGTCGTGCCAAGAACATTTTGCCCACGTTACTAATACGTGATCCGTGACTTACAGAATGACCTTGCTCATAGGTATTAAGAGTCCTTGAATCACCAATAACTCTACACCATTCTCCGCTCACCTGGTGGCTCTGTTAAGTGGATCTGCATTACTGTGATCAGACTGGCATCCAAATAATCTGTCTCTGGCTCTTTTGTGTACAGTATTTCTACTGGGTATGTTCTGCCAGGAATTGTGAAAATTGGTGCTTCGTAGAAATACTGAGAGAATTTCACAGCATCCAGCGTCGCTGACGTCACTATCAGCTTCATATCCTGCCGTTTCTGCACCGTCTATAGCAGGATAGAAAGTTCTCAGGTCATTTATTGCCTTCGGGACTATTAACATACACCACTTGACTTAAGTCAGAGAAATATGACCAGGAGTATCAGGCATTTTAATGCCCGAGTAGACAGCAACTCATTCCAGCCTCAGAATTTCAAAAAATTGACTGCTAAGGTCGCATTTCAAACCTTTCTTAGCAGCACCTATTACAGAAAGCCTTTGTCAGAGAGGGAAGAGCAAAGCAAGAACACTCCTCTACTCATCCACCATTATGAGCATCGTGGATTGCCAATTCTCATTGTTTCTGCTGAATTTTACCTGCTTTGTCTTCACACAAAAGCTCATCTTATGAAAATTTGGACTACAAACCCTTACGAGCATTTGCTTTGCTTCAGAAAAGACTCGGAGCACGCGAATGAACTTGACTTGTGTGACCTTGCCTTTCCCTGTGTGCTCCTACCCACACACAGCATACAGAGGACACTGAAGCAATAAAAATCAGATGTGACATTACCTTCTTCAGCAGTCCGAAGAGCACATCGGTGTGTATGGTCCTCTCATGGGCTTCATCCAGCATGATAATGGCATACTGGGTCAGATCAGGATCTATCAAGCACTCCCTCAGTAACATACCATCCGTCATGTATTTGATAACAGTTTCAGGGCTGGTGCAGTCTTCAAAGCGAATGGTGTAGCCAACCTAGAAAGAAGAGTTGCACAGAAACTGAAGCTACGGATTTAAGTTATTGGCACTGTTAATTCCCAGTTTTATTATTCTGCGAGCTCATTTCACAGCCTGCAAGGGAACAGACACATGAACACACAAGCAAACTAGCTCCAGTACTGATTTTTCCCATTTTTACTCATGCTTATTTTGGCATGCCCTTCAGCATGGAAATTCACCTCCTGTCCCAAGCAGCATCCGAATTCCTCCGACACCCTCTTTGCAACAGACATTGCAGCCACTCTGCGAGGCTGAGTACATCCAATCTTTCCTCTTGATGTATACCCTGCCTCAGCCAGGTATTGGGTAATCTGTGTTGTTTTCCCAGATCCCGTCTCTCCAATAACTATCAGAATCTGGTTGTCATGCACAGCCTAGAAAAGATCGTAATAGAAACACTTGTCAAAATAAATTAAAAAAAAACCAACCAAAAAACACCAAAAGAACCCAAGAAAGCAAACAAAATCAACATAGCGTATCTAGGACTAGACTGAGCACCTATTGCTCTTTCTCCAGCTGACCAAACCAAAAATCATACAAGTGTTCTTACTGATCAAGTCAGCAAACTGCTTAACCATTTATCTGGCTCATCGCTTGCCGATACAATCCTGGTTTCAATTTTGACTTACATCAACAAATATCTGGAGCTTTAATGAAGTATACAGCTATATACGATCCTTTAAAATAATTATTCCAAACTACAGCTCTGCACTTAGAATTATCAACTGGCTATGCACCTGTCAATAAGCTGAACCAAGAACACTTACTTTAAACTATTGCTTGCTCAAACAAGAATGCCATTTCAAGAGTCTTACTTGTATCAGCTGCTCCTTCAGTCTGAAGATTGGGAGACTCTCTCTCTGCTCAATGATGGAAAGCTGCGTCTTCTTACCATAAGAAGCTTTGTTGCCACCAAATGCATGTTTCTTCCATTCTGGGATATCATTGGGCATCATCCCAATACCCCGCATGTTTGCGGCTATTTGTCTTCCATCCACTAGGAAAGAAACAATTTCACCACTGCATGTAGTTTCACACAGCACAGACCCTGATGATCCTGCTCCTACTGTTCCAATACGCATGCTTTCTATATTTGTGTATTTAAGTATTTTTTTTAAGTTCCTACTGAGATGTGTTCAGACATACCATCAGGGAGAGGATCCACCCAGTGTGTGTTGAGTCCCATGGGGATAGAATCCATCTCTGCTTCTCTCTGGGCTTGTTTAAGTTCTCGTCTCTCTTTAGCTAAAGCACTCTGCATCATTGCAGCCTGGGACAAGGAACCATCTGGATTCTGGGAAGTAAGTAAAAAGATTTCAAGCACTCCCAGTCCTCCAGTAAGAAAAAGCAGAACAGAGAAAGTATGTTCTAACACACTTATGTGACACGAAATGCGCATTAGCCTGCAGCAGCAACCAGTTTTATTATTCCACTTATTATTCTACAATTAAGGAAGAATCCAGCCTGATAAGTAAAGAAAGGACCTTCAGTTCAGTGGTAATGTTTTTCAGGGCTCCCAGGTGGAAATGTCCAGGTGGAAAACTGGTTATTAAATTCCACAATATTTATTTAATTAAATCAACCATATCGGTTTTAGTCCTGGAAAACTCTTACCTTTACTATTTTGATGGGACTCATATCCATGCTCTGTTTAGTATGACCTCGAAGGAATGGTGGCTCTTCTTCAACCAACTCAATCTCAAGGTCCTCATCTAAAATCCACAAGTGACAATTTTTATAGAAAAGCTAAAGATCTTTCAGGTACACAAAAGTACCTCTTCAAACAGTGCTTGACGAAGTACTTAGGTAGTTTTAAAAGTGAAAACACCACAAATAAAAAGAATGCACAGACAGGGCACATCCAAACGTCACTAATAATAAGGCTAGAGCAACCCTAGCTCCAAATGTTTACGACAGCAAATTGTGAGATGCTTCACATCCTCTTGTATCAACATCTCTTTCTGAATCAAAACACAATCCGAAACACAAGGAATTTACAACAACAAGAAGACTACTTGGAAATCCTACCTTCTTCATCATCAACTTTAGGAAGAATCCCAGTCTCCTCATCAAAGTCAGGAAACTCTTCCTTGGAAAGCACATTAGCTGCAATCATCTGGGAAGAGAATGTAGACAACATGAATTTGCTCCCATAAATGAATATAACTCATACCTACAAGGTCTGGCTATTGCCAGACCTGTAAAACAGGAACAAAGAAATGTTGTGATTTCAGGAAAAGGAATGGTTCTACATTCTAGCACCTCTCCCCAAGTCATCCAGTCTCTGAGCAAATAGTCCTTTTGTTATTCTAAATACCATGAGTGTGAGACAGCTGGCTTCGGCATGGCAGGGCTGCACCGATAACCAAATACCACCCAAGCGTCACTGGAGTTATCCCCCAGCTCACAGTGATCTCTGGAGGTTACCTGGCCCAACTCAAAGCAGAGCTAACTTTACAGTTAGAACTAGCTAAAGTCCCAAATCACAAGAAGGTGGCAATTTAGAGGTGAGGAGTAAGTTAGACGAACAGCAATGGAGCTGTATTCTAGTTCACGAAACCTGCTAGCAACTTTTCTGACACCCTATTTCCCTCAGTAAAAAACACACCTGCTTTATTTCCCATTTCTCTGGGTCTGAAATTCGGGTGAGGCGTTTCCGTTCAAGGCTATCATCCTCCACCTCTGGGGCGTTCACCAGCGACAAGTGACTGGGTCTGTCCGGGTTTCTCATAGAAGTTTCTTCATTGCTCTCTCCAACCAGGTTTCTCCTCCGGTTTGGGTTCAAATCTTCCCCAGTGTCTTGATCAACATCCTACATTACGAGTGATTAATTAATCAGTTCTATCTACATTGCACTTCCCTTTATCTATTAACTCTAACACAGGAGGAAAAGCAGAGTACACTTCTCAGAGAAACTACTGCAGACAACAGCCCGTATACAGAAAATGCTGGTTTGCATGCTTTTTTTTTTACTTTTTTTCAGCTGGTACTGTGAAGTAAGTATACCCCAAGGCCTGGAACACTCTACTGTGCCTTGGCAATAGCAGTGATTTAATGTAAAATGAAATACTTCCCTGATACTGAAACAGGAAGACAAACATAGCAACAGCTTGAGGCTTGCCTTGTCACTTAGCTAACACGCCAAGTGGAAACATTCTTAGGAACACTACATCAAAAACAAGAACCTACAGAAAATGAGTAAACAGTAATAAGCCACTTAAATACAGAACAGTAACTCAATTTGTTTAACTCCCACTTGGATGGTTATGTATTAGTTTTCAACAGACAGATAAAAAAATAGCAAAAAGACGTAATCTTTAAGAATTTTGGCGCCATGCATTCTATTATAAGCACTATAGAAAGTCTTCCATACCTTCATGCTCAGGCTTGTTTTGGAGCCAGTAAAGGATAACACTTTGACTTTTACTCTTTGTCCTTTGCTCACAACATCAGCAACATTGGCAACCCGTCCTTCTCTTCGAAGCTCTGAGATGTGGACCAAGCCCTCCCAACGCTTCCTGCAGGTGAAACAAACAGAGGGGCATGAGACGTACATTATTACTCCGACAGCTCCTCCGATCATTCAGATTCTGAATTAAAATGCTTTGTTGTCCACCAACTGTGTGAGTTCGTAAACTGGTTTTTATAGGAACATTCTCTGCTGTCGAATTTATTTTGCTGAAACAGACCCTCATTTTGGCATCAAAGCCAAGCATTATAGGCTCACAACCTCTTTAAGATACTAGCAGGAAATAGAAAATCGGATGGAATAGTAGCAGATTCGTTGTGAACATCAGAAGGTACCTTAGTCCTTCCAGCTGCACAAAGCATCCAAATTGCATTATACTCGTGACTTTGCCATTGTAGATGTCTCCAATGGAAGGCTCCTCAGGTGGCGGACGGTCTATGTGCTTGTCTCTCCATCTCTCGTTGCTTTTCTCATTGTACTTCTCTCGGTCCTTACGGTCCCTACTGGGACTCCGACTTCTGCTCCTTGACCGGTATCTGGATTTTCCCCTGTTCCTATCCCGAGACCTAGAGCGAGATCTGTGCCTTCGTTTCCTGTCCCTGCTACGACTTCGGCTCCTCCTCCTTTTCTTTGCCCTAAGAAACAAACATTACACATTTGCAGTGAAATTCCACGTACGAACAGAGCGAGCAGGCAATGCAAACGGCCAATACTCATCCCGCAAAGACATACTAGCAACCTACCGGTGGTCACTGCTCCTCTGCTTGGCCTGCCTGTCCACACTAGGCATCAGAGCTTCAAGCTCTTTAAGCGCGTCAGCTGCCACTTTCACATCATCTTCATCCAGCATATTCTGCAAGAACAGAGAACCATTCTGTAAGGCGGCTGATAAAAAGTCTGTAACAGAGAATTAATCCCCAGGAAGGACAACCACATGCATATCTATTTAGAATGAATGTAAAATAAAGAAAGATCAGACACATTGTGTGATGGCGGGGGGGCAGTAATAAAGCTATCGCCCTATTTTGGCACAATATTGAGACAATTCTGCTTTTATACAAAAGACAGCTTAATCTCAACATTTCAAGTTATTACAGAAATATAAAACACCAGTCCCTTGTAGCATCTATATGTCCAAAATATTTATCTAGTTTGTAATCCATCGTTACTTTGAACATTACATAAGGAAGGCCAGGCTACACATTTCAGGTCACAAGAGCCTCATCTTTCTGGTATTCTGCAAAACAGTATGAACGTGGCGACTGCTGTAACGGCTGTTCTTGGTAACTGTATACAATAACACCGGCCTGTGCCTCTTTTGGATTTCACTTCTCATAGTCCCGCTTTTATGCATGCATTAGTGTGACACACTCGCATTAACATGAAAAAAACCTTGAAAATAAGAGGGGGAAAAAAATATAAAATAATTACGTTTTCACATGCTCACAAAATAAAACTGAAATTATGACCTTACCCTAACGTTGGGATTGTCTGGCCTGCAAAGGGCTGGAAACAATTCCTTCAACTTTTCCTTCTCTGATTTGGGTTTGACAACTGTCTCTGATTTTGAGATGTAAAACAAAAAAAAAACCAAACTTAGAAGAACAAGAATTATTTGCTCTTGATTTTTCTGTAACTGAACATAAAGTTTAACTTCCACCTGAATGCAAAGGTTGATATACACGATACAGAGATCCATTTCAAAAATTACAGTGTTACCGTCCTACAAAATAAACTCCGATTAGTCAATCTGTGAAATACAGAAATACTCTGAATAGTGTACTCAGTACGTTTTGAGCGCCTAAACAGCTTTGCTAATCTACCACTAACAACAGAGAGACTCTGACTGCAATGGTAAGATAAAAGGTCTTGCCTTACAGGACTAGAGCAATAAATTACGTTGACCTCACCAAACAGGGCCAAAACCTACAAAAGACTTAAGAGTTTCATTTTCCTTTTTACACTGAACCGTTAAGAGGGACAAGATTACGCCTACCTTTGCTAGTAGATGGTTTTGGTGGAGGCCGCATTGTCTGTATGAGGCGCAGCAAATTACTGATAAGAGAATCCTGAAAAATTTAATAAAATACTTCAATCTAAGAAATAACCGGAACGCTGTTTTTCATTATTAGAAGGCACAAGTAAGGGTTTATTAGCAGGACAAGAAGCTCAATTCTGAAGATGCAGGTTCATTTTTAGAAAGTAACACTGGATTTCATGTACATCCTAAAAAGAGGTAAGTTGAATCGGAAATGATTATGATAATTCCACGTAAATGACTTTTCTACTTATCACCTTTAACCACCTATTTAATCCAACTATAGTTATTTCCGAGGAACTCATGATCGCAGCATCCAAGTATCATTAAAAGACTTACAACAACATTTGCCTTTGTGAAAAATTGTTTCTTCTGTATTTTATACACTCAACAAGAAAATAAGCAGTTCCAAGTTCTCAGAAGGATGCTTTACAAAGATTACAAAAGTTTAAAAAAAAGGAGAGGGGGGAGGCTTTGCTTGATGAGATGGGCATATTCAAAAGCTAATTAGTGTATAGCTTTCCAGCTGAAGAAGACCAATAATCACTCCTCACACTTAAAACAAAAAAGTCTACAAAACATACAAGGACAAGAACAACACATAAATAACGCTCAGATCTCACTTACGGTGAACTCAGCACCATTCTTTTGAAGAACTGCTTTAAACGTGTCAAACGTAGTGTTTTTCTCAGCAAGACTTATCACAAACTCGGCTGTGAAGAAACAGCAGAAAAGAAATTAGAACAAATAACTAAAAGGCAGTGTAAGTATTTGGTGTTTGGGTCAAGGCTGCCACAACGGCAGGGCCCAGGGCAGCCCACCACGCTCGGACAAGCCCCAGTGCTGCTCGCAGCAGCAGCGGCCGCCTCCCGAGGCCTCTCGCAGGAGCCCAGAGCGAAGCGCGTTTTTAAGAAAAATCACGGGGGTTTCCTCACTTCGAAAAGCCGCTTGACAAGACGCGTCTCCGTCGCCAGAAACGGCTACGCCCGCCCTTCCCCCCGCCGGGCCAGGCCCGCGCCGCGGCAGAGACCGGCCAGCCATGCCCCGGCAACCCTGCCGCGCTCACCCAGGTCCTTGTCGTTGATGCCCAGGTGGTTGTCCAGCTCCGTGCAGACCTTGGAGACCAGCGACAAGTACTCGAGCTTCGCGAGCTCCTCCATGGCCGCCAGGTCCGCCATGATCCCGCCCGCCACCGCGCACGCGCCGCGCCACTTCCGGATCCGGGGCGCGACCGCCCCGGCCGGCGACGCGGGCGCTGACCATAGAGAGGGCGGGGGGTGCCAGAGCGACTCGTGCCTGGGGCCACTCTGTGACACCGGCTTTGTGACCTGCGGCGGCGGGGGCGGAGCGGTAGCGCCCGAGACCCTCGCACAGGGCACAACCCCGCGGAATTAAACTTTATAACTCAGGGTAGGTTATAAAGCAGTGCGTTTCATTCACCGGCGGGCATCAGGGTGGATAATTCCAAAAGCACCCGCTGCCCCACTTCTTTGTGCACGTGTGATTTAAAGTTTACATTCATGCATATTCCATCGATGCCCGAGCATAGGCTGGGTTAGGGTAATTAGCCTACCAAGAAGCCATTAGCAGAAGTTTCTTCCCATTTGCGCTTGCACACTGTCTCCTGGTGCGGATCGTGGGGGTCGCTGAGGATGAAGGCTCAGGAGTCTCCCTCTTGTCACCTTCCCTCTTCGTGCAGACTCAGTCGTGTCCCCAGTTCCTTCCAAACCAAAACCCAGGACAGACCCGGTTTTCCTGGCTCAGGGCACAGACGTTCACATACCGGTGTCGTCTTATCGGCACAGGAGCATCCCAGCCCCACCTTACCAGTGCAGCGGGCCCCAGGACCGGGCCTAACTTGCAAAGTCACCTGTGAAGCTCCTCTTTGTACATGCAACAAGAATTTTAATTATTCTGAGTTTTCCATATCCTATTAATCCAGTGATTTCTAAGCTTTCTATCACAGCTGGCACAGCTACCCCATCCAGCCTCTGCCCCCCAGCACGGTGAGTCTCGGCTGCACATCTCTCCCCCCAGCTTCCCCAGGAGCAGGTACCGGGGCACAGCTGGAACAGCTGCAGCAGAGGGACCCACCAGCCGGGCAGATGCAGAAGGCACCGCAGAGTCCCGACACGCAGGGAGGCTGCTGGAGCGGGACACGGAGCTTCTCCATCCCTGCTCCAGGGAGAAAGCCGATAGCTACTGCTCCAGCCTCTTGGGATGGAGGGGGCCATGAGGAGCAGCCCTGCAACAGCCCCGGGAGATGTGCTGGCCTGGGAAGCGCGTTTTGGGGTAGGAGCAGAGACTGTCTCCAATAGTCCAACTATTCCAATGCCCTGGCTCCATCCTTCAGTGGGACCAACACAAGAACATGCTGAACCGCTGAGAAAAGATTTCAGTCCAGCAACTCCCAGGCTCTTATTTGACCATCTGGGATGCACCAGGCAGCTCCTAAACTGCAACCCAAGGGGTAACTCTTAACCTCGCTCATGTGGGGGGATCCCACTGCCACCCTCAGAGGAGAGAAGGCTGCTGAGGCTGCTCCTCCTGTAAAGTGTTGGGTAATTCTGCAGCTTTAGACAAAAACAACCAAAAAACCCCCCACCAAACCGATACACGACACCCTCCCCCCCCCAAACCAGCTGTTTCCTGACATTGGTGTAAACTGAGCTCTTCCCATTACAGGTGAACTTTCCCGTGCTTCTTCACATTTAAAACGTTAAATGCCAAAGCTTACAGGGGAACGATACAACAAACAGCATGTGCTGGCCACCAACCACCATCCAACCAGGAAAGCAGCAATCTTTTTCGTCCACGGTACGAAATGCATTTTCTTCTCATCAAAATGGATATCATTAAGGAACAGTTAGTGGATGAGCATGTTTTTAAAAATACGTATATACAAAAATGCCTATTCTCCCTTGTAATACGGGACAGCTTAAAACAGCAGTCACCCAAGAGCCTCTCTCACAAGGTGTTTTGGCATGACACGCAGTAGTTTTTCGTAAGACTCAGAGACACGGATACAGCAGTCCTGTTTCTTGCTCTTATCTGCAGGTTGTGCAAGTTTCATTCGATGCGGTGGTGCAGATGTGATCCAGCCAGAAAGCCTCAGCATAGTCCTTCTTTTGCAAGTTATGAAATACTCAGAAGTGCCAAATTACACGAGGAGGAAACAACTAGTCAGCCTAATTGGGTGCTGCCTCTGAAGTAGCAGTGAAAGCCGCTGGGATCGGGCACGGAGACACAGCCCAGGCACTGGGCACCCTGCTGAAGCATCAGCTATGGTGAGGCCAGTGAAAAGAGCCAGCTGCAATCTGAAGGCAGCAGGTCCAAGATAATGCCAAGTATGTTCCCATCTTCACCCGAGAGATGCAAGTGTTATCCAGGAAACACGGAACCTCCTCTGTTGAGAAGCCCAGAAGTTTGTCTCCCTACAGCTCTCCTTCGTGGTGGAATCCACTGCGCCCCAAAGGTCTGCCAGCCTGGCCCTGTCACGGGAGGAGATGGTACAAAGGGGGAGGTAGCGTGGCATTCCCCCGGCAGTCCACGTACTGGTAGTCTTCAAAAGCCAGCTGCTCCGAATGACACAGGTATGTGCAGGTCAGGGTCCCCCTGTGAGGGAAAAGCAGAGCACACAGGGTGGGCGGAGTGTTTATGGGGAAGAACCTGGGGGAAGGGCAACAAGGGAGGCATCATGGTGGGAGTCTGTTACAGACCACCCAAGCAGGGCAAACAGGCAGGCAAAATATTAAAATATTCTATGAGCAGCTGGGAAACACCTCACCATCGCTAGCCCTTGTTCTCGCGGGGGACTTCAACTTACCAGGTGTCTGCTGGAAATACAACACAGCAGAAAGGAAAACACTCTAGAAGGTTCCTGCAGTGTGCAGAAGAGAATTGCCTGACACAGCAGGTGAGCCAGCTAGGGGAGGTGCCCACTGGATCTGTTGTTTGCCAACAGAGGACCTCAGGGGGTGCAGAGGAGCCAGCAGTGTGCCCAGGTGGCCAAGGTGACCAAGAGCATCCTGGCTTGTATCACAAACAGCGTGGCCAGCAGGACTAAGGCAGTGATCATCCCCCTGTGCTCGGCACTGGTGAGGCTGCACCTTGAGCCCTGTTTGGTTTTGTGCCCCTTGCTACAAGAAAGGCATTGAGGTGCTGGAGCGTGTCCACAGAAGAGCGATGAAGCTGGTGAAGGGTCTAGAGAACAAGTCCTGTGAGGAGCAGCTGAGGGCACTGGGGGTGCTGAGCCTGGAGAAAAGGCGGCTGAGGGGCGACCTCCTCACTCCCTACAACTACCTGAGAGGAGGTTGCAGTGAGGTGGGGTCGGTCTCCTCTCCTGAGTAACAAGTGATAGGACAAGAGGAAACAGCCTCAAGTTGCGCCAGGGGAGGTTTAGGTTGGATATTGGGAAAAACTTCATGGAAAGGGTGGCCCAGCACTGGGACAGGCTGCCCAGGGACGTAGTGGGGTCACCATCCCTGGGGGAGTTTAAAAAACAGGTAGATGCGGCACTTGGGGACACGGGTTAGTAGTGGGCTTGGCAGGGCTAGGGTAACGGTTGGACTCGATCTTAAAGGTCTTTTCCAACCTGAATGATTCTGTGATTCCTGAAGGAATCTGTGACAGACTCTGTGACAACAGCCTGCAGATGGTGAACCTACAGGTCCATCTTCCAAGAGCAGGCTCACAACCTGGAGTCCATCACCCCATATGCACAGGGAGATCCACCTGGCGAGCACAGGCTACATTAAAAGACAATTTCTGCTGCAGGGTTTTCCAGAGTGGCTTAAACTCAGCTAATGAGGACCACTCTCATTTCATGGCTGCATGGAGGCGTTCTAGTGCTGCTGTACCTCCTCCTATGAGCTTCACCATCTTGTACCCTGGGTTTAGCTCTAAATCAGGCCAGAAGCTGTCCCAGCAGGAGCTGTATGACAAAAACTGCAGTTATGCTCCTTCCTAGCAGAGAGGAACAGCTGTAGAGGACTGAAGGCTGTGGGTTGATTAGCATTGATAACATGCAGTAGATAGCCCAGTGCAAGGCCACAGCTACATATTACTAAGGCCAATCAACCCACTGCCTTCATTCCTCTACAAAGAGCCAACCTCAACTGCTTTCCCAGCAGGGGCTGTCATACCCTAAAGCACGGTCAAGCTGAACACTGTCATCTGGTCCGTCCCCTGAACGGATAACAGGACGCGCACCAGAGCCTGCTTTGTCCTGCTTTGCTCTCAGAACACTTGGAGACAACCATCCGCACATCTGCAGAGTCCAGGCATGAGTCTGCCCCCAGCACCACGATGCAGGCAGGCGTAACCAAACCAGCCAGTACTTCTAGTCCTGGACCGAAAAATTGCTTCCGACAGCTACAACCAGTATTCCAGAATAAAGTTTGCCAGGCCAGCTTGCCTTAAACAACAGTGACAGGGGATTTCTCAGGGTAGCAACAGCCTTGAAGAGTTATCTGCTCCTCACACCCCAGCACACCTGTCTGGGTAACAGCACATTTACGCTGTAGGCAGTCCTGGTCTTGAAGAGTGACAGCAGACCTTCTTGAAGGGAGTCAAGAAATAATGTAGGTGACACAAATGTTAGCTACAGCTCTGAACCCAGGCATCACTTACTGTATATGCAGCAGAACGTTGTGAACTTTGACTTTTGTCCAGGTGCAAACGTTACTGCAGGAGAAAAAGAGAGAGTCAGTTCCCCAGGAGCTGCCTGCACCACTCATCTCCTCTCCTCAACTACTCCACTGCTTCTCCAAAAAGGTCTGTCTTTGCAATATTCTGACAACCGCTATGTAGGCAAAGTTCTTCAAGCACACCAGCGGCTATGAAAAATGTATCTAGAAAACATGTTTTCCTGGTGTAACTGTGGATTTACTAAGCACAGCCCTTGTAAACGTGCAATGCACCACCCTGTCCGCACAAAAGCTTTGGCTGCTGTGAACTTCACACGGTTTGCTGGCCATTTGCAGAGAAATGCAGTTTGTACAAGGTACTCAGCTGCTCACTAACAGAGCATTTAAAGATGACAACCTCGACTTCAAATATCATCACTTATCAAAATGTATGGAAAACTACATTGCTGAACCAACAGTAAGCTGAGAATAGCAATATATAGAAAAGGAAATTAGTTTTAAATGGGTGTGCCACACATATCCAGATAGCTTCACACATTAAACTGGGAAGGACACACTCCTCTTTACAGACAGGACCAGCACAAGGAATTTACTCAGGAAAAGCCTATAAGCATCACTTACTAACCAAGGGAAGAAATATTCAAGAATACTCACTAGGTGTTGTCATCCAATATCCTGCTGGCCACCATATAATAGATCTGCAAATGCGAACAGGAGAGAAAGCACATTTAACTGGTAATGTATAGTTATATTTGCAATGTATATGCTATTACATTTAAATAATACTTTTAATCCGTATTTTCCCTGGTAGCACATTTTCATACACACACTACTAGTACACTTGTGTGAGCCTTTTCTTAAAGTCTGTTCCCTGTGGTTAATCCCTATATTGTGGATAAAATAAGCAATGCATCATTTACCAGACATGTTGAGTACCTGAAAATCACGAGACTTGGAATGCAACTTATTATTTGCACACTGCTGGCTAGCACTAGGCCTGCTATTTTTTCCTCAGTAAAAAAAAACAAGAAAAGAAATTCTATTCTGTTCCACTCTTTACAGCACACCAATTTCCTTGGTATTTCAAGTCCTATAAAGCCATCCATTAGACAAACGGGAGGGGGAAATAAGAAAGTCAAGATTTAGGGTAGACCTAGGCTCATGTTTTCACAGGCCTATAATTCAAAAGGAGTTACATCAGAAGAATTAAGACGGGAAAACGACCTTTCAGGACACATCCTGCAGGAAGTACGCATGAGCTAGAGTTACATTAGGACACAATTCCAAGAGCTGAAGTAGGGAAAGCAGGACTCAAAATTAGGTATCTGAACCTGAAATTCAAGATCTAGCCTAAAAATTGTTTTTAACAGTAGATAAGAAAATAGATTCAGAAATTTTAGATCTAAAAAGGCCTCAAAAAGGCCACCCAGGCTACATGCCTGACCTTTACACAAAGGATGGATCAGCTGTGCTCAAACCCCACCAGGGTTCTGTCTAACCTGGTTTTAAGCTTGCCAGCATTTTAAAGCAAGGATGCAACCCAGCCTGCTACCCAAAGAGCGAGCAGATGCTCCTCACCCAGGAACGCATTAACTTCAAACTCAGCAACACGTAAATTCTTACAACACCCCTTCCCCAAGTGGGATGTGGAAGCTGCATGGGGAAAAGCTTTGGGTATTTGCAGGCAGATGACAAAAGAGAGGATGAAGTGTGCAAGGAGCACCTCCCTGTCCAGGACGTCCAGATGAGTTTAGGAGAAAAGACAAGGAACAGCAGAGCTCACCTGGCCGCTCTGCAAAGGGCTCATGTTCAGCAGGGTTTTCATGGTAGTCTTCCCTACCACTATGGACTGGTGCAAAACCTCTACGTCTAGTTGCACAACAGTGACCACGTAGAAGTTGTCATTAGTTATGTTCAGCACGTTCTAGGGAGAGAAACAAAAAAAAAACCCAATGCAAACCACAATTCACAAAACCAAACATATAGCAGGGCTATATGTTCCTGTTGCAAAGCTACTTTAAATATATCCCTGCTATGAGCTCACAGCAACGCTGGGCCACGTTGTCCCTTTCACATCCTCAGCCATACGTCCAGCCTGGCCACAGAGGCACATGCTCCGCAGCGTCTCCCAGGACAGTCCAAGGGGGACAACCAAGCAGCTCAAGGATGCAAAAGGATTCCCAGAACTCATCGCAGCGCTGCATTTACACAGCCCCTTCAGCCACTTGGTGCGACTTGCTTGTTTGCAGCCAGCCCAGCCGCACCTCTGATGCTGTAACATGCTCCAGACGCTGATTCCAAGCAGCTGGAAAGCAGACTGCGATGGTGGGAATGGCAAGACTAACTCCAGACAGTGACCAGTCAGGTAGCCTGCTGTCCTGGTTTCAGCTGGGATGGAGTTAACTTTCTTCTCAGTAGCCAGTGCAGTGTGGGGTTTTGGCTGTGATGTGAGAACAATGCTGATAACCGCACCGACGTTTTTAGTTGTTGCTGGGTGATGTTTATACTAAATCAAGGACTTTTTGGTTCCCTGGGCCCTGCCAGCAAGAGGGCTGGAGGGAACTGGGAGGGGACACAGCCAGGACAGGTGACTCAAGGTAGCCAAAGGGATATTCCATACCGTATGGCGTCATGCTGGGTATATAAACTGGGGGAAGAAGGAAGGGGGGGGGACATCTGGCACTATGGCATTTCCCAATTAACCGTTACGTGTGACGGAGCCCTGCTGCCCTGGGGGTGGCCGAGCACCTGCTGCCCATGGGAAGCGGTGAATGAATTCCTTGCTTTGCTTTGCTTGCGTGCGCAGCTTTTGCTTTACCTGTTAAATTGCTCTTATCTCAACCCCGGAGTTTTACATTCCGATCCTCCCCCCCATCCCTCTGGGTGAGGGGCAGTGAGTGAGAGGCTGCGTGGGGCTGGGTTGCCAGCCGGGGTTAAACCACAACACGCGCACATGGAGCGGCACAGGCGATAAGCAGGGAGCCCTTCAGATCCACGCTTTGACTGCGAGCTGAGCGCTTACCGTCATGTTGAGAAATATACTGGTGGTGGTGGCATTAAAGCCAATGGAGGAGGCGTTCAGCCCTGCAGGCAGCACAGCGATGGAGCGAGGAAACAGGAAGAAAATACTGAGAGATGTTGTCAGCAGGCAAATCATCACAGCAAGGCACACATAGAGCTTCCTGCAAAACACCACCAGGGCCACCTGGTTTATCACCAGCACCACCAGCTGATAAACCATTCTCTTGGTTTATCAGCTGCAAGCACCTGCAGTCCTGCTCCAGCTCCAAGGGAAAAAGATGATAAAAGCTTGGGTGCCAGAAAACTGGGATGGGTTTGAGCAGAACTATTTGCCAATTAAAAAAAAAAAAAAAAAAAAAAATCACAGCAGAAGCAAGGTAAGAGTCACACACACTGACACGTCACGTCACAGTACAAATCGCTAAGACCCCCAACAACCCCACACAGAAGGCTGTCCACCACCTGCTATTTCTGAAAAGATATGGGAAACACCAAACTTACCGCAAGACAGAGCACAAAGAGCATAACACCAGAAGACTGGGGCTTTCTTTCACATGCAGAAGAAATATTCAAAAGATGAGAAAAGAGGAAAGTTTAACAGGACTTACGTCCGTCTAGGCCTCAGTCTCTGGTCACCGTACGGAATCAGAGCCACCAGCTGCTTCTCTTGCTCTGAAGGAGGTGGCAGCAGATTAGAGACCACATTAAGCACAGAAGTAAATAAAGCAAATTGCACGGCAGGACATTGCACAGCAGCCTGGTGTCCATCTGCACTCATTTCACAAGCGATATTGCCCAATTAGAAGGCAAGCGTGACACAACTAAGATTTCGGTTTTGTTGCGGATTGTCTTCAAGTTTTACTGAATCTTTCTATATTTCGTGTTTGTTTGTGAAACAGTTAACTACAGGGACAGCTTGATTTTAAGAAGCCAGGCTTTACGTTAGCATTATGTTAACACTTATTAACCAATGATGTATGGGTTCTTGTGCTACTTGTCATTTGAAGCTGTGTAACTTGAAGCCCTTGCTCTCTAGACCATAACCAGAGCACCTGGGTTCTACTGGGTATAGGATGAGTTATTGGACCACTTGTGGCGAGGCAGACATCCAGCAGTCCAACTTGGCAACTAAACTTCGCTCTAAGGTGTGCCCAAGTGAACTACCTTCATTATAACACTAAAGAACACACCCGCAGGTTAAGGAGACCCTTGCCCAGGTGACGACACTTCCTCTGCGCAAGCGTAGCAACAGAAGAGGGTGACCCAGCAGATATTGTAATTATATACGAATCACTAAGCAATCATTGGAACCGGGAGTGTACAACCTTGTAACTTTTGTGTATAAATGTAAGGGCGAAATCTGCATAGGTGTGCTTGATTTGTGGAGATGCCACCCAGCACCCGGCGGTGCAATGAAGGAACGCCTGCTTCTTAATACTGCATTGGTGTCAAGAGGTTGGATTCCTGATTTTGGTGACAGTTTGAGCATTTCAATCTCTGGGCAGAAACAACCAGGGTGGGCATCGAGTAATCCCCCTAGGAAAAGCACTACCTGCCCTCCCACACACAGAAGTCACAGGTGAGCTGGAGGTACCAGGACAGGACATTCCTAGACTAGATACGATAAAGACCAACTAGTTCAACCAAGTTCTCTAGGCAAAGAGAGACGTACCCACCTCAGAAGGCTGAAAAAGCACCAACACGGCACACAGAAGATTCACCTACCCCTGGGGATCCTTCCTGTTCCCTGACACGTTGGACAGTTGACGCAGCCGCGACGTGCAATGCCCTCGCAGGGTCCACAGGACAGAGCGGAGTCATTGATACTGGCGTAACTGCCGATTTCATCTCCAGCATCCAGCTGCCCGGGTAAGATCAGCTTGCCTTCGTTCTCCTTTTGGGCAGGTGTTTTCCACAACAGCGAAAGTTTTCCACCCATGGTTGAAAGAATTCTCACTAGGTGTCCAACGCAAAAATACGTTCAGAAAATTGCCTCTGTGAAGCAGCCTCCAAGAGCAGCACCATCAGCATTTGTAGCAGATCACAAGTGCCTTAACATTTAGGAAGTTCTTGAAGCACAGCTCCGAAGTTTCTGCAAGTGACTCTCTTAAAACCATTTATCTTCCAGACACCCCGGTTGCAGCAGTGTCTGAGTATGCCACTCTAAGGAACTGCGCACCAGGTTTTTTGTCTCATAGCATTCCGTGAGAGAGGGGAACACTGACTCAAAGCTCCTGAAGGTTTCGAGATGACAACATAACCTGCAACTGCCAAGTTCTTGGCTGGTTGTTATTCACCTCCATCCAACAGGGAACTCGCCTGCACATCCAGGCCTTGACATTCCCAACCCAGCACAGTGTTCCTGACAGCAACAGTAGCCCGACTAAGATCAGAGAGTGCTCAAACAGAATAGAAGAGTAGATAAACTATCTTTATATGCTATAATTTATTTTTTTTAAAGTTAGAAATACAGTTGAACTCACTTTGCCAGGCTCAAGGTTTTTTACATCAGCTCTAGCAACCCTCCCAAAAGCATTAATACCAAGCTGAGAAAAAGCAACGGATGTTTCACGAAATAGTTTCCTACCTGCGCCAGCCTCTCCCCGGGGCAGCCTTGTTTCAGCAACTCGGTGGCAGGACGTTCAGCTTCGATAAACAGCAACTTCTGCGTTTGCCCCCAGGGGCTTTGCATCAATAACCCCTCGGGTTCTGTTACAAGACACACCGGCGATGGGAATCCTCGCCTGGCAGCAGGGAACCACGGCGGCAGCTGCGGAGCACGGGGCTCATTCCACAGCCCACAAACCTGGGGGCCGATTCTGCTCGCTGACCACACAACAACCAGGAGCAACCACCGGGATCTCCTTCCCTTAAGGGAGGAGGGCACGGGCGCAGCTCCGCTCCTTCAGCCCTGGAAGGCCACGGAGGGACCCGTCAGCAAGCAGGACTATGAAATTCTGCAAGACGCTGCTCGGAGGCTCGAGGTAATTCAGTGCTCCCCACCCTCTGGCAGCCGGCGGAGGGGAAGGGAAGGACAAAGATGGCTGAAGGAGCTGGGTTTGCTACCACGGGAAGGCCTCCCTACGTGGTACGGCCAGTCCCCACCGCTGCAGCCCCCCCGAGGGCCCCAGGAGCTGCAGTTCTACCTCCGCTCTGTTAATGTTTACCAGCTCGTCGGAAACAAGCAGCTGGAAGGAGTGGCAGCCCTGGAAGGAGTGGCAGCCTTTTCGCAGAACTTGGGACAACCACCACAAAAGCTGGCAAAGTCACATCGGAAAGACCCAGCGGAAGGCAGTGGGTGGCGAAGGTTAACCCCTTCAGGCACGGCCCTTCGGCACTCTTCCACGTTCACCATAACCCCCACCGCTGCCCCGCGAGGTCTGCAAGGGGAAGCAGAACCCAACGGCTGCGACGAGCCCCAGTTCCAAGAGGGACCAGCACCCCACCAGCTCCACCCGTTTGCAGCTGCCTCCCGGGGCCCTGCCCCTCGCACCCCCTTGGCCCCACCGCCTGAGCCCCTCCGGCCACCCCAGCTTACCGGGCCCCCACCGCAGGCAGCAGCCGAGAGGAACCGAAAGCGCTGCGGGGCGGAACAGCTACGGCCAAGGGCACGTGCTCCCGGGGGAAACTGGGTGGCCACAGCCCTCACACCCGCAGGGCGAGTCAGCCCCAACCTGTAAAGACCCCCAGGGACAGCCGGCGGGATAAAGAGTTTTATTGTAGGGATGGAAGAAAAGGCGGCCCCTGCCCCCCGCCCCCCCCCCAATCACAGTTGACTTTAAAGTGCTCGCCCTAAATAAGATACAGAGGTCATGTCTGCACTATAGAATATATTATAAATTATACCATGCATCCATTAACAAAATATACAAAGCCAACAGAAATATATCTATCTTAAGCCTGAGCATACATTATCTAAACCCTAGTAAAAAGTAATCTAAAGAAAACAGCATTTCACACTTCACATTTCAATTTGCAATGAAGTGTCCTTTCCTCCATTTTAGTGTTTCGTTAGTGTATAGAACTCATCAACATGCTACGTACGAACGTACACACCGAAAGAACATGTGTCCTGCTGGGTGGTCCAGATCAACGCAGGTACCACACTACACTTAAGAGTTCCACCAGCTACTGCACTTCACCATCCTTTCCTCCTCCCTGTTCCAGAGAGGCATAAGCCAAAAAGTACTCAAAACAGTACACACAAGTTAATGTGGGGAAAAAAACAGCAGTTTCAAGTTACAGAAAGATCTTTATCTGGTCCACAGCAGACAGCTGTACTGGTGTACAGAGAGATGGGAAACACTGCAAAATAGTTCTACTGTATTTCAAAATAAACATTTAAGAGTATATCTTCCACAATCTATAAAAATAGGTTTAAAACAAAAATGGTATGATACATATTTTTTTTTTCCTTTAATTCTTTGAATGGTATCTTATCTCTAAGTGTATTACGTCTCTTAAAAAAATTACTACTACTGATCACCTGGTCAGTCACAATACTGCTACTTCTTCAGCTAACGTCGTGACAAAAGAGGAACACCTTAGTTCGAAGCAGCAGCACTAGAAAATATTTTAGGATCAATGGTCTCTTACTGCAGCAAGGAAAAAAGTTTGCTTGGAAGTAAGAACGTAACCAACACTGCCGTCACCTTCAGAGGGACTGGACTCTGAAGAGTTATCTATGGATACACCACTGCACAGCAGCGCATGTAGTTCGTTTCTGATTCTTCAGAATCAAATCTCTCTCAGCACATTTAGAAGGGAATTCTTAGATTTCCAAATTAAATACGGGCATCTGAAGCAAAATCTTGTGAGAAACATGAATCCTACAGATGTGTCTATGGAAACACAGGAGCAGCTAGAACCATCACAAAAGACTGTACGTACACTTAAAAGTGCTTAAGTTAAATTATAGTTTGAAAAACGCATTAACTCACAAAATCCCTACCTCAAGCACTCTTTCCATTCCTAAACATTACCAGAGTTTGTACTCCAGGTCTGAATTTCTAAACATTCCTCCATTCTTCTATGTGGTATTAACAGAGTAAGAGGTTTACACTATACTGAAAACAGTGGTCAAATCTAACTTTTTTTTTTTTTTTTTACAAAAAGTCTGTGGAGATTCTTAGAAAGGCCTTTCCTACCCTTACACTCCATTTTTAACAGAATATTCTATGTGGGCTATATTTTCCCATTAGGCAGATGTTTTGCACAATCATTACTAGATGTGACTCAATTGCTGCTACAAAAAAAAAAAAAAAAATCACTTTCCTGATACTCATCAGTTTAACAGCGGTTACATTTTCAGACTTCTCAGAAGTTGTTTGATGGTTCAAGACTTTTTTTCATGTATGAGCAAACTTTTTCTTGTAAGAATCATTTGTAAGTTTTAAATCTATTACATTACTATCATGCATTGGACAAATCAATTACTAAATCATATCAGAAGAAACAACTTGCTAGTTGTGGGCATCTTTTGTAAATTAGGCAAGACTACATCTTACAGCAGCATCTTACATTGGTTCCTATTCCAAAGCTTGTTAAAAGTCAACAAAACAAGTTTCCAGCTGCCTAAAAAAAACCAAAAAAACCAACAACCCAAATCTCTTACACACAATAAAAGGGGAAGTTTTCATTTGGGTGGAAGTTTAAGTAACCCTACAGGATTCCCTGATAATAGGATTCAGCATGAAATTAGAGACTTCAACACTACTCATTTAACTACGAGGTTCAAATAACAGTTGAAATTCTTCTGGTCTCCAATTTATGAGATGCTGTGACAAGCACTATTTGACATTTCCATGGAAAAAAAAAAAAAAAAAAAAAAAAAAAAAAGTCAAATGCTCAGAGAAAAGCCAAAGTTTTAGTCTCACTTCCAAACAGAAAGCAGCTGAGGAGCAGCCTGCTACTGTTGTAGTGTTTAACCAGAGTTTACCCAACGAAGACTACTCCTTTCTCCACCAGGAAGGTTCAGTATCTACTGCTGTACCAGTCGCTGTTACTGATCTGAAGCAATTCAGTTACCACGTGAACCATGTTATTGTTGTGTTTCTTCAGCAGGCGCAGGTTTAGCTGCCTGTCGCAGAACCCCATCTCACACAGACTGGACAGAAGAGTGGCAGTGCGCTCTTCTGTAGCTGCAGGCTGCCAAAAACAAAAGATTGTAAGGTAAGCTATAAAAAGATAATTTGGTTTTGCCATTTGAAGCACTTGTCCTGCATTATACTGGGATGTAATTAAGGCACAGAGGCCCTTCTGCCCCCAATTAAGCTGTTTATGCTCACTTTCCAAGGTGAATTACCAGTCTCACATGACTATGAGACACATGCTTCCACCCCCATGGTATGGATTTCCCTATCTGCTGGTGGAGCAGCATACTTCAAATGGATGCAATGAAGCTTAACGTTTTACTGTTCCAAGAAGTCCTACAGAGAATAGTGATAAAACTATACGTATATGCTTTATAAACTTAAGGTTGACACCGTGAAACTCACACAGCATACACGACAGACATTTACCTGTTCTAGGACGGGTGGTCCAGCAAATAATGCTTTGTAGGCAGAAGCAGCAACGGACAAAGCTCCTTTAACTAGTTCTCCTGCAATGCTGCTTCCTTGAGGGTATCTGCAGAGAAGTCAGGGATTACTTTAGGGTCAGCAAAGCCACGTGTTTATTTCACATGAAATGCAAGTCTGTCCCTATTAATGTGCCACCTGAGGTTTAGTTCTGGTTGGAGAGAACCACCTGTGATCCAAAGGAATCATTGCTGTTCAGGAATTGGAAGGATGCAGGAAGCTCATTCATTCTCACTTGAAACCTTCTCTTAAATAATGGGTTTATGCTAAAGCACATTAGTTTACTTTCATAATGTGGCCTTTTGTGAAGAATTTAGTATTCTCACCCAAAAGACTATTCATGAAAGTTGTGCACTGTGACACAATAGCTTCCGTTTGTCTTCTATCAATTCTTAAATCACTTAATATTCTGCCCAATGTTTTGTCTTAGTATCTTAAGGAGTTTGACTTAGTAGCTAAACTAACAAAATCCCTATTTTAAAAATCCTGAGATTTTTCCAGGAAAAAACCACAGAATTTTAGAAGGATTCAGCTTGGGCTCTTCATATACTTCCACATGCCAATTCTGCATCCTTTATATTTGTGTTTAAGTAGAAACTGAGATCTTATGAAGATATAGCATTATATAATTCAGCATACGTTTCCTTGAAGAAGGGAAGCCTTTCTCCAAACTACTGACTACATGAAAACTGTAAGCCAGTGCTTTTTCCTAGGTGCCTAATTTAGCAGTTCTCATTTTAAAACAGTATTTGTGAAGTTACAGCTTCAGTTTCATTACCTTGGGTATTCCGAGCACTTCTGTTTACTAGCTGGAAATTCAGAAGATCCTGGTCCACGACTGTCTTCACCGCTGGGTTCTGGAAGAGGAAGCAAAAATATCATGTCAACATGTCCAACTAATGAGAAGCTGAAGAGATGCAACACGTATGTAAATGGAAAGGAGTAGGATACAGTCCAAAATTAGTACTTTCAAGTTTAGTTATCCACACAAACTAGGTATACAGAATTCTCACTGCAATCAAAACAATCAAAAAGCTTCAGAAGTCATTTGGCTGATTAGTCAGCGAGTGTTTAACATGAGGTGAACTGCTGTCTGCGCTCCCAGTGACTGTAACAGCTTAAATACATAGATCATTAATTCCAGAGCAAGGTAGTTTTCCAGATGCCTACAAATACTTCTGGGTATCCTCCCACTACCCCTAATGAATACATGCTCTTAATTGACCCACAAATCCAATTACTTCTTTAATCAAATCTTCTGTATAATAAGTTTCAACACTCAGAAACCCCTCACAATATTACTTGGCAGATTTCTGCTCTCCTCAAGAGTAACAAGACGCTAAATCCAATACAAGGCATAAGGAACAGGAAATAACAATAGCATGCACCCTTCATTACGTACTGTCAATACCTTCTCTTGTCTGATTATGGGGAGTGGAAGAGCTATTCTCTGAAGCCGGTATGTTTGGTTCTTGGAAGATATGATTCTGATGAGATGCAAGATTCCTGAGAACATAAGGCAAAAGAGTTACTTTTACTACTTTCATCAAGTCTAAGTCAAGATCAACAGAGAAAATAAATGCTTCACATGCCTCCTTCTTTCCCTCTTTTGCACTCACCTCATCAAGTGAGTACAGGCTTTATAAAGAAGTTGCAGGATTCAGGATGTTCACTCCAGTATGAGACAACACTTATGTTGCAACAATTTCTGTTTGAACTTAAGCACAACACCCTGCAGACTCTACAGCAACACTAACAACCATTTTGCTCTCATCTGGGACACATACCTTTGTGTCTGTGGTAAGGTGTCCACAACCTCTGGGGTTAGTGGTACTACAGCCAGTGTTTGTGAAGTTGTCAAAATATCGTTGATGCTGTGGATCTGTGGCTGCCTCTCCCCTTCTGGATTTTCTGCTCCTGTTTCAGATTCTCCTGTCTTTTCCAAACTGGGCTGAGAAAGAGCCGAACTATACATAGACTCCCCTAAAGGACGACTGGTGTCAAAGCACTCGGGGAGAATAATGATATAATCCTCTGATGAAGCAGAAGAGCCTTGACTTTGAACATCATCTTTATCATCATCTTCCTCTTCATCAGAATTGCCAGTATCACTGCAGGGGCTTGCTCTCTCATCAGACAGGAGATGGTCCCCTAATGGGGGGGGGGGGGGAGGGTAGTGAAGTATTATTCATACAAAATGCACAACTGTTAACAGCAAAGACAGTACTGTCCCAGGTACAAGAGGCAAGTTATTCAGAAATAGCCCTAAACCTCTGCTCCCGATAGCAGTGGTGTAATTTTCTTTGTCTATTGGGGGGTGGGGGTGTAGCGTGAAAAAGTAATAGATCTTACTGTTAAGTCTATGCAGATAGGCTGCTGCTATTAATGCTTATAACGAAAACAGGAAGAAGAGCTACACTGAGAACTTGAACAACAGGTTTTCAGCTCCTAAATTACACGCAGCAGTTCAATTACAGTTTGCATTACAGTTCAAAGCACTGACTTCAAGCTACACGTACAAAATATGGAAGCACCAGCCACGCTTAACACATGAACACTTACTTGAATACCCGGTTTGAATTGAATACCAATCTTGAATAAAGATTAGAACCTTTATGTCTCAATTTCACTTTTTTCTTTTAAAGCAACTGTTAAACTAGCTGATTTTTCCAGAGTATTTACACTAATTTTCTGATATGATTCTCTTGATCTAATGAGAATCAATTTCTTAGAACCGCGTCAGACCTTTTTACACCAGCATTTTATTTTTTTTAGCCCTTATTACAGCTTTATCTTAAATTCAAACCTGTTTTACTTACCACGGTTATTTTCTGCCATTGCCTCTGACTGATGAATCTTTGTTTCCTTTTTGGAAGTGGAATTAGATTTTGTCCTAGGAGATTCTTTATTTGTCATGTTGCAGCTGAAAGTGTCTTGCAATGTTTGTAAAGAGCCTAATAAAACAATCAGGAAAAACAAATTAAAGGGGTATTGCCACCTGCAGCACAGAGCAAGTTGTAGCCCATGTCTGACCGCAAAGCTAAAGACAGTACTTACTCTGGAGGATTTTCTTCTTCTGTGGGGGCTTATGGTCAGGTGCAGCATCCAGGGTCAGAGAGCGAATTACAGTTTCACAGACAAACTGCGTCCCACTCATATCTTCTTCCCCTTCTTCCTGGTTACATGGATGTTCAGCTTTCACTTTCACTATACAACTATCTGCAGGAAAGCAGGCTTCCGTCATTCCTTTGAAAGGGAGATGTAACAGATTATTTTAACACTGCAACAAGGAAATGTAAGTATAAGAAGAATTTTTTAGGCTAGCCAAGGCTAACGTTGACTCTATGTGTTAATTCTTTTTAAAAATTGAAAGATTTTTTAATTCAGTTCAAGTTGAATGTGAAAATAGTTGAAAAAGTATGGGGGCCACACTTGAGGCATTGACTGTCTGAGTATAATCTAGTCTATAAAGGGCAAATTGTGAATTCTCCCAACAATTCTAGTGGCTGGACAAATCAAGAGAGCATTTGTACTTCTGAATTCTACATATATTATGCTCCCACCTCTACAATCAGAAAGCAGCATCAGACTACAGGTTTATGAGCCAAACAACTGTTTTTCCACAGAAGGGAAACACAGGAGGCTAGAATGCTTTTTAGACACCAAGTCTGCTGACTGCACAGAAATGACAATATTCTCCTCCCCTCACCCCCAAGCTCCTCACAACTAGTGCTTACCAGGCACCGGTTTAAATCCACTCCCCTCGTTCTCCTCCTCTATCTGACCTAAGCCAGGTTTCTCCAGCAAGGGGCTATCATGTGGCAAAGGGGACATACATGGAGTCATGTCTGAAAAACAAAGGTAGCAAGGATTGTTGACACTAAGGGAGTAGGAGCCTTTCTTCCTCCAGGAGGCAACCTTGCGAAGTTCATCTTTTTTAAGGGATATTCTTCCAAGACTGAAGAAACCCCATTATCTTATAAGATAATTTGGTGAAATAAACAACTAGCTTTGCATTACACTGGCACTGGTTGAGCAAAGAAAACGGCAGCCTTCTTCAAATGTCTGGAATCATATGGTCTTGGGAATGTAAAAGCTGAAAAGAAGCCAAAACTGAAAAACACAAAGGATAACTGTCTGCTAGAGACAGCACAGAGGATATGAGAAGCTTACCAACAGGAGTGTTGTGTGGCACTCGCTCCAATTCCTGCACAATATTGATGTCCAACAGCTCAAAGGACAGCAAATCCTACAGAAAAAACCCACCGTGCAGTTTTATCAACAAACCCTGAAATTTAATCCTATGCTGCACTTCCCAGCATCAGATCCCAGTAACTTACAAATAACCCCTGCTCTTTGTTACTCAGCATGATCTCAGACAGAGCAGTTTTCCCATAACGTACACCCACATCACACAACATGGTACACAAATTAGGGCAGCAAGTACTAAGTACTTGCAAGTACTTGTAAGCTAAGTACTTCCTTGTTAGGGGCCAGAGAAAGACCCAATTCTGTGACTCTGAGAATCTTAGCCTGTCCTGCACATACCTTCCACAGTGACAGTCCCTGATACTAATTCAGGAAAATACTTCTGCTATACAAAATGCAACGTACTTTTCTTGAAAATATAGTGGCTATTTTCGAGCTCAGAAGCTTTTTATTTTTATGGATGCCTATGTACCTAGATATCAAACCCAATATGGTTTATCTCTACATGAATTTTAGCACTTTACCTGTGCAGTGAGGAGATCAACAGATGGGATATAAAATTCTCTCTCACTTGGCAGATTTTTGATCTTTAAAGGAATAGTTGGCAGAGGTATTTCAGCCTGCTCCATGATTTCACCCATCCGTTGAGCATCTGCTTCTGTCTTTAAGGAAGCGTCCTGCAAAAGCAAATAAATAAGATCCAAGAAGCCCCTTAGGCAGGCAGCAAATAAACAATTCCATCAAAAGTAAAGCCTGCACTTTGTGTATAATAACACAAGAAACTTGAAAGAGATTTAATTCAACTCACTTTAGAGCCAAAAGGACAAGATCGAACAGGCAGAAATCCTGCAGTGTTTCAGTTAAAAAAAAAAAAATTGACAAATAGGGGCAACAGACTGATAACTAATCCCATGCCTGCCAAAAAATGACCGCTTTAGGACTCACTAATGAAATAAAAGTTGTGGGTTTTTTCTATTGAAAAATAAAAACTAGAAGCAAGCAACTCAAAGAAACCTCTAGAAATTAATATAGTTCAGGATGTCATTGCACCAAACAATATACATCGCTCCTTCTACTAGGCAATTCAGAACTGCCCAAAATCTCAGATGAGTGACTTGCCTGTTTGGTGCTGGAAGCTTTATCCTTCTGACAGGAATCAGAATTCTTCCAACTGCTTTCAAGATAGTCATTAGTTGAGGAGGGATCTACAACAATACTGCACCAGATCCTGGGCCCAAACTGTTCCCCTCTGTGTGACAGTCTCCAGTGAGAGGTGTAAGTTCCTTCTATATTAGGAGCCACAAACTCCACCGAAACAGTTCCCACTTGTCCCGATGGAAGGGATGGCACCAACACATCTTTTTTCTCAGCAGATGCCAAGGTCAGATTTCCCCACATAAGTTTCAGCTGAAACATACAACAGAAAAAAAGCAAAAGTTAACTTCGCAAGCTTCTCTGCAAACTACAGGCAGTAAAGAGCACTTAAAAGTTCCTCTGCCGAAAGGCCTTGCAGATAGCAGGCACGGAGAAGAGAGGCTGATAGTAAGTATTCTCGCATTAGTCACTATCACCACAAAGTAAGAAGATACGCCCATCTTTCAGCATGAACAGTCACAGAAGAAAGGTTTTTGAAGTCAGAAAAGCAACACACCTGTTGCAAACAAGGCTGAACTGGGACATTAAAACAGCAGTGGAAGACATGTTTGGTGATGTTAATCTTGTTGTAAAGATTATCTAGACAGCTTATTGCCCCAGAATTCCCAGCTTGTGAATTACAAGGCCAAATTAAATCCTAAATGAGTTCTGAGAGAGAATTCAGATTCCTAATGCATACAAGTATTATCTTCCAGAACTATTTTAGTGTGTAGAAGTAATAGCAAAGGCAAGATACCTTTGTGTCTGAGCTCCATTCCACATTGCCAGTATTTTTCATTCGCCAGTGTTTGATAAACTTTGTTCCTGGTTGCAAGCGAGTCCCATCTGGCAAATTCTCATCCACAAATACCGCACTTAGTGTTGGGACAATTGCTTGGAAGGGTTGACTAGGACTCCTAGAATTGGAAGGAGGTAAAAAACAAAAAATGTATCAAAAAAACACCAAAATGAGGAAGTCATTTAGCTGCTATTTCACTGGCTGAAAACAGAGAAGGCCATTTAGTGTGTCTTCTATCTCTAGAAATATTTCAAATTTCTAATGTTTTAGCTACTGTTTTCATCTTAAGTCTAAACACCACGTAGCAGTTTGCTTTCCTTTGCCCAAGGAACACAACACATCAAATCAACATTTGCTTATTTGGAAGATTATTATAATTACAAAACTCAGGCTGAACAGAGAAAAGTTCACTGTCCTTCACTTGATTTAGTCTAACAGCACTGTGGGCTATGCTATTCCCTTAGAGAATGAAGTCATTATCTTTATGATGTTGAATCAAAAAAGATTGTACTATAGTCTAATTGCTAGTGTCTTCTTTGGCCTTACAAGTGACATTTTTCAACAAGATACCACAGTTTTTGCCTGAAAGGGGCTCAAAAATCGATTTAATCCAAAGCTTGGCTGTTAATCTGAGCACACAAAGAGGAATGGTGAAGCAGCTAACACGCATGCCAACTTTAAGAGATCTAAAAGGAAGAATTGGTAACTAAATTAGCATCGGTTTTGTTCCTGTAATATGCCTGGTCATTAAAAAGGAAGCAAAGATAGCTATTTCAAGCTCCCTACAAATGTAAGTAACTGATTAATGTTAATTTGACATTTAAACACCCTAAATATTTATTATTAGGGAAGAATTAAAGAAAACTGAACTACAGAAGTTTTACACCTGTACATTCATAAAACCAGCGCGAATAGAAAATGCAAAGTGTCTGCCTGCAAAGGCTGCCGTTTCATGAGCCTCAGCCTAAGATCACATAAAAAGAAAAAAAAAGCACCGAACATAGGACACAGAATGTACTTGACTTTATGTAGACACATTTAATTTAGCAGGAAGATGCAGACTTTTTAAAAGTAGCAGTAATATTAATTCACACTGTAGGCGCATGCATGCATATATCCGTAATCCTAGGCATTCACCTTCCTCCCAAATCTACCTAAATCTTTGTTTCTGGTAATAGCCATCAGCTACTTTTTTTCTTCTCCTGCTCTCCTCCCAGCTGAAAACAGTAGAAGACCCGACCTTGCAAATTGCATTTAGACAGAACTCTCTCAAGGTCCAACAACAAATAATACTTTAAATGAATAATTTCATAACCTTCCTCTAGTTACACTTTGGCTTGGTCTCATCATGAAAGATCAGACAGCACAACTAAGAAATGCTCTGCTAACATCATCTCTTACAGGAAGGTATTAGGTTGGAGGCTCTCAGATTTCACAGTAGGTGAGCCGCTAGTTTCCAATACATGGACCGAGTTCCACAGATGAATTTTCCTGTGCAATTTTAGCTGCTTTTTGAGCTCTCGGACCTCTGCCTTTCGCTGTTTCTTCTCCGCTCGTAATCTTTGCTTTTCTGCCTTCAGAAATCTTTTGTCCATCTGTTTCTGAAGCCTGCAAAAAGAATAAGACACTCTGTTACGATACATTAAATTGATTAGAATTTAGCTTTAGCCAGCACAGTCTTAGTCTCAAAGGGAACACTAAGGAAATGTCTCATACTTCTACGTTGTATTTTAAAATTTTAAATTATTTTAAAAGAACATCTTCATAGTTCCTTGTGAAGATATTTTGAGTGGCCCCGTGAAAAAGCAAACTTAAAGGCAGATTAGATATACTCTCAAAAAAAAGCAAGCTCTCAAAGTTTGCTACCCAGCTATGACATGAGATTTGTTTTTTCTACTTTGTTATTAAAAACACTAAGAGTTCTGACTTAGGCCACTCAGAAGTGTATAGCTACTTTTAGCTACTCACAATGAAGTTTGAGTACCATTTCCATTTCTTGTCATCTCTAAATCTAACATAAAAGCTGAACATCAACCCCAATACAGGTGTTTCCACTTTGCTATCAGGATCATCTTGTCAGGTACTGACAGGTGCCACCATTTACCTAACTTGCTCCAGAGTAGCAGGCAGGCGAGGTGAGCACTCAGCAAGGCTGTAATTCTCAGCAATACACAGCACAGGTCTTCTCAGCTTTAACAAAACATGATTAGGATCATGTGCATACGTTCCTGCTTCACACTGTTCACAGATACTGTAGGCTGGACAAAGGCTGTAAAGAAGAAAAGGCAGAAGGGTACCAAAAGGCAAAGAATCAGTGCAGTAGAAAAAGACACGGAAGGATAATTAATCCTTACATTTCTGCAGATAAACAGCCCTGTACCATCCTACCATTGTAAGCAGTGCCTGAGCGAAAGAGAAGCTGGTTTTCTCACTTATACATCAATATTTGCAGCCATCTGGAATATCTAGATCAGTATCTTTCTTGCCAGCACAGTTCCTACTTCCTTCTTGAGTACACATTGAAAGAAACAGATGCTTCCTTTACCCCAAGTGATTAACAATTGTTGCTATAAAGGATAAAACATACCGAATTCCAATGCCAGAGACAGCATCATACTTATGAAAATACAGAGGATAAGTAAACTGAAGTATTCAGGGAAGCAAAGCAGATTGGTCCTGCAGGAACAGGACTAGTAAAAAACAGACTGTCATCTCCTGACAGCAAGAAAAACAAACATCCACTGCTGCTGCTTAGTCCTAAAATACTTAGCTCTACAACAATTGCCTCATTCAAATAAAACCCTCACTTTTGACACCTCACTTAAGACACTCATTAGAACTTATTTCATATTATTAAACTGACAGTAGCGAGATCATTAAAAAAAGGCATGACCTGCTGTAGTTTCATTGACTGTCGGAACTAAATGAAGGACTACTATAAACTGGTGATTATATATTTTGCTTTTTTTTTGTTTAGTTAACGAACAAAACATTTTCCTTTACTGCATGTTATATGCAAAAAAGGTAAAGAGCATTTAAGAATACAGCAAGTGTTATCAAGTTCTCTCACTTTAACAATCATGTTTTCTCAAAATAGCATTAACGTCGCTCTTATGCAGATAAGTTCTAGCCACCACAGCAGAGAACATAAGCTGTTTGTGAGACACACTAGATGTTCTGAAATGTACAGCATGCTGCTGATTAGAAGTCTGCAACACCAAGACAGTTGCTCAGACTCACTCATGTACCCTACATCTTAGGTTTCCTGCACTCCCACCCCTCATATTCTACCTGCACTGGTAGCGAACTCCAACAATTCGGGCCTGGCAGTTGCAGCAGGAGATCAGCCAGTCACACTGGTTGCCATTCCCCAACTGGCTCTCTGAAGTTGCAGGTGCTGCTGCAATAGAGCTCTCAGAAATATCTGGAGGCTGATTGTGATGAACAAGCTTCGCATACAGCTTTTGCTCCAGTTTCTCAACAGTTTCCTTAACTACTTGTTCCCTGAACTGGAAAAAAAAAACAAAAAAAATTAAGTAGTCATGGACGAGACTCACCTATGCAGCAAACCAAAATTGGATTACACCGTCTCAAATCTCCCAATCTGCAAGTCACAAAAGCAGTTCAGCATCCACTTCCCATCCCCCCAGCACATTCCAGATGAAATTAAACAACTGTCACATTCCTCAAAGGATTTGTATTTTACAAAATACAAGCCCATAGCTTTAACAAGGCAAATTAAAAATCATATACTCATGCTTACAATATTAAGGTTCTTCTTCCCTAATCTTACACAAAGGGAAGGAAACTAATTAACACAACTCCAAACACACCCCTGTGGAGTCCCTATCATTAAGTCCTGATTTTGTTCACCAGGGATATTTTAAATACAACCATTAAGTTCCCATATCTTTTGTTTGTATAAAGAGGTGGCAAAGGAAGGGAGATTCTAGAAAAAAAACACCCAACGACTTAAAAACAAATGCATACACTCTTGTACGTTGTACCTTTTAGTTTCAAGAGCTCACTAGCTAATTAATTCTTAGCATTTGCATCTAACTGCTTCTTAGGTGATGTTTATTAGCTGTTAAAAACAAGTTAACAACCACATTTTATTAACCTGTATGTTATACTCAAGGTTCTCCTGAAAGAATTTTCTTAAACTGAACAATCAAGAAAAGCAAGGTCATCAAATGCTGTGCTTCAAATCTCAGGAAACCTTAAGTATTACCCTCCTGAAACTGGTCAAACAAGAGTCTCCAACAGCAACACTGTATTTCACACTCTTTCATGCTGTGCCCTGAATTTCCTATGACTATCTGGAGTGCAACAAGGATTCTACCATGGGAGCTACTTAAAACTACACTCAAACTAGTCAGGTGCACAAACCAAACAATCCACTTTTTTTTTTTTTTAAGTTAACACCTATACTGTACAGCCATAGTCAGACACCTAGTTTCCATTCACCACCACAAAGGCAGAGTGATTAGACACCTAAATGCCCTTTTAAGATCCTCACAAGATCTCACAAGTACTAAGAGCAAGAGTGATCAGATGTACAGAATCTTTTCTATACACAGCCTCCCTTCAGAATTCAAAAGTTCAGAAGAAAATACACTTACTGTTTCCAAGTAGCTAGTGAACCATTCTGGAGGATTTTCATTTGTTCTTCCAGTTCTAGTGTGATTTAACTTTTCCTGGGGAAAAAAAACCGCGGAACAAACACACCACAAAAATGAGTCACAAACCTTAAGTATGCAAAGCTGCAAAAAAACTTCAATACAGCAAGTTAACCCCCTTTCAAACAGCTCTCAAGAATCTTTACAAAGAAAGATTAAGTACTTCAGAAAAGTTGCAGTAGAAAAGCAACACAAGGAAGCCACTGACATTTTCCTGAAAGATTTCTGCCTTATTAGCATTTGAGTGTAATTACACATCAATGCTAAAGAAATCAGGACAACCAGATGCTACTAGATGACAGTCAGGGCTTCAGGAGGCCAATTACTTTGTTTATCAAAATACTTAAGAGTGGTCAACATGAAAGAATCTGTATTTCTAAATGCAGCATCAAAATATCCTCTTGAAGACATTCAAACAATTTTGTGAGCTTCAATGGGTGCAGGTAGCTGAAAATGAAGACCAACTTCTGAAGTCAGAGTTTTTCTGTATGGGTTAAAATGACAGTCTATAAAGTGAATTACACTTACAAATTCTTTGTTTTAATGAATATATATTCCAGCTCTACATCCTACCTGAATTGTCAGCTCCGTCTCATTTTTTAAATCTTCCTCTAACCCCTCAGCTAGCACAGAGTAGTGCAAAAGAGGTTTCTTCTCATCTTTATCAAGTGTCATCTTTCCTGTCACAGTTTTTTCATGTGGATGCAAAGAACAATACGAGGCTTCTTTCAGAGAAGAGTTGTCTTCATACACATTCATCTGAAGTTGATTTCCTTGTTTAACTGCAATCTGAATAAACATTACATACATACACCATGTTTAGTCCACTTACAACTAACATACAAAATCCTGTAAAAATACAGAACTACACTACACTGGAGAGGCTGGGAAAAGACTAACACAAAAAGAAAAACTGAGTGAAATGCCAAGGTATATTCAGCTGATATTTTATTCTGCCTTTCTTAAAGGTTACTTTATATGCTTATAAAGGTTACTAATATGCTTATTAAAAAGTTTATTATAAGCAAAAGGATAATTATGTAGATTTTCTACAGGAATTTTTCAGTCTACAATAAAAGCTGCTTGTATTAGCCAGTAAACAATACAGATTCTGTCCAGGAACTTACAGTCAATTTGAATTTACGATCATTACCAGATTTAACATTCAAACCACGAGCCAAAAGTTCTGAAAGCAGTAATATTGTACAACCAAAATTTAAAGGAATACAATTCTTATTTTGTCCAAGTGTAACTAAGCATTGATATCAATTAAAGCTTTAATGATGTACTCTCTGGCAATAAAGTCAATGTGGCAAGACTTTTAAAAGGATCCCTTTAGGTCCCATGACAGCCCAGTACCTCCAAACATGGGATTACTGTTTAAGCATTTGAGATAGCCAGATGAACTGGCTGCTCAGGGCCCTGAATCACAAGTGCCTAATCAACTAATTTATACAAATCAAGTTTAGACTGGACGGAAAAAAATTGTAGAAAAACATTCAAGCTAGTGTACAAAGCCAGAAAACTGAACTATTTTATTGCCACGGACCAGGTAATGCTGGTTTTTTCTCAGCTACACCAATCTGAATTGGAGAAGGATGAACTTATCAGGGAAAATTCAGAGAGCATTTACCTTCAGAGCTTCTTCATATTCCTCTAAAGAAAAAGGGAAAGAAATGTGATTTTTCCACTATCAAACAAAAGTTTTAAGTTTAGAACACACTATTCAGGGACCCTTACATCAAGAAGTGTCTCCCATACCATCTGTAAATTCTTTTACTATACAGCTACTGAAAAAAGTAGTCACATGTATGCCAACAAGCAAACGTCTTTACAGCCTAGAGACTTAACATTCCATGAATTTAGTCATTTCCAATTTGATCCACTTCGTGGATCAAAGACTCATTCCTTTGGGAGGAATTTGATGCCAAATCATACGTAAAATCCAGAAATCAAGCATTCTCAACTCTTCTCCAAAAACATGAACAACAGTTACGGTCTGTTTACTGATTTTATTTCAATAAAGCAGCAACTCACCTTTGCTATTCACAGAGACCTGCAAAGAGAAAAAACAGTGAGTTATAGCTACTGATACATTTTTGCAATTCTCTTACAATCTCTTCAAATAAGCACACTTTCAGAATACACAGTTATTCAGTTTCCAAAATACCACTCCTTCAAATATTTCTTATTGCTCCTGCTTTTAATAATTAATCAATGCTGTGGTACTCTGGAGTAGACCATGTTCTTTACTAGATTTGCACAATAAGCAAGGTCTCTAGCAGCTGCCAGCATCCAGACTAAGTGTGGTCTCATCTGCTGGAAGGAAGCTGGCACCAGTACCACTGGGTTTGCTACACAAGTACAAAGAGGTTGGAACCAGTTGCTTGTAACACCCAACAAACTAACGGTTCAGTGTCCTACAATTTAAACACAAGCCAAGCCTATCTTCTACAGATGCTCATTTATCAATTTTGCACACAGAATTTACTAATACAAGCAAGCAGCTATTTAATCACTACAGCTTTGCACAATCCTGAATGATGTTCATTCTGTTAGCATTCAAAAAGGATCTTTAAAAGATGCACCTATGTATTTATATAGATACAGGCTGGAAAACAAATCTCCCAAAATGTGGCTGGAAACATCCTGACATGTCCCCTTGGGGGGGGGGAAATAATTTAAAAAAGAGCCCCGTCTCTGCAATTTAGTAGAGCTACAAACCAAGTAGTGGAACACAGAGCTTGCAAAAACTACATTCCATCTGAGAGCTACATTCTACTCTAAATCTCTAGATAAATAGAATATGAAAGGATGAGTTTATGCCAAGCAGGAAGTTTACTCAACAAGGACAACTAGAAGTATACACCAATTTGTTTTCTGAGTCAGTAATCTGCTTGGAGATTATAGCATTTACATAAAACAAGCAGAGGATTTGAGCAGACCAGATCACTGAACTAAACACATGCTAATGACAGGGGACCTACATTTTTCCAAGGAAGGAGTGTAGATTGAAGAGACAAGGGTTTACCATGGCTGCAAACACAAACAGTAACAACTACCTTATTCTTATGAAAAATAAAAAAGTCCCTTAACTGAAGCATGCTTCCCTCAGAGCACACAGAACCACTGGCTGTTTCTGCGGTGTGGAAAAAAGAAAGGCAGTAGCTTCTAAAAAAACATTTTAAACTAAATATGCTACATTAAGAGTGAAACGAGACCAACGGCTATTTGCTTATCAAAGGGGGAAAAAAAATCACCTCTGATCTGCATAATAGACACACCTGAAGGACCCATTACATATTATCAAGAAGCAGAAAGGTTCACACCAGTCACTTTGGTAGAGCTGTTGGAAGGGTGGGGTAGCAGGTATTTTACCTCATCATTATCTTCATCAATATATTTGATCTGAATGTTGTCCAGGTCAAATGAAACTTTAACCTGTAAAGAAAAAAAAAGGACACAAAACCACAATGAGGCAGGACTACAGATGTTTTCAATTAATCCTGATCATTAATAGAGAAAAATGTTTTAACCCTTCCACCCCTCCCTTCAGTTTCTCAGTTGAAATAAACACTGTTTTACAAAATCCATTCTTCTGGAGTTGAACAACTCTCCCCAGTGCCTTGTCTCCAACATTTACTAACTTTCTAGACTGAAAAAAATCTTTTCTTTCATGTCTCACCTTCCCTAGTTAATGTTTACCCCAAACTAAATAATAATAACCTTTCCATTATAAGAGGACTATTAACTCAGGGTTAATGAACTCAGGCATGGTAAACACTGCACTATACAAAGGCTAAAGCCAACAATGACTAGATGCTAACTTTTACATTAAAGAAACAACCAGGAACAGTTCACACAGGTGCTCAGCCTTTTTTCCACAAACCTATTTGTGTTTTGAGCAACTAGGATTAATTCAAGTACTAAAGAGTGTCCAGTATCTCATTCTAACACCCACTGGCTGATGCACTGTACATCAACATAAAAATCCATTACAGAGATCGGAATTAAGAGAATAAAGCTGAGCAGCTATTTTGTATCTTGCATTGGGAGAACAGAATGAAGAGCATTAAACAAACCGTAAGTGAAAGCGATTATTTCCCTACATTGAGTAACAGTCTTTGAGGCTCACATGCGTTTTTGCATCATTTACTTACACAAGCTGTATTTTTCTCAACAGAGGCTCTGAAAAACTGATATATCCAAGACACATTCTCCTAGCCGGGACCTAAGAGAAGAACACCAGCAGCCTTAGAAGACAGCAGATGGCTGGGACTTCCATGGCACCACAAGAGCACACTGATATAGCTACACACATTCTGCAATGAACGTGCTACAGGCTGGGTCTTCTGGTGATATACCCCAAATTAATTTTGGGAGCGCAGCGAGAGAATCAACTCAGCTTGTCAAAAACCTGTGGTCTGTATCTACATCACCTATACCCCACACTGTTACCCTAAAATTCAGGCTAGAACCAGAGATCAGGTTATCCCTTATAAACACCACACAGATTTAATAAGACATTAAAACATAGGCAAGACACAGTTTAACTGACACTAACTTGAGGTAGTAACTCACACAGTATAGTGCAGAAACACCGGTGGTACTACCTTGGTCAGAGAAACATTATGGTAATAGAACACCACACCTTGAACAAACACACTCTTTGCAACTAATTGAGGGCAACACCGCACATACACAGCAATCTGCTTCCAGCTTTGATATAAGTAGGATTTTGACTAGTTCAGACATTCCCGCAGGGTCTACTTGCCCCAAAGTATTTTAAGCCTGTAGTAGCGCCTCTTCTAGAAGACTGAAATGCAATGACTGAAGATGATGCAGTTCAAACTTTGAATAACTCACAATGCAATAACCTCCTACAAAGTACACTCAGCCACAATGAGAACTAAAAGAGAAAATAAAATATTGGCAAGATCTTCTAAGATACAACTTGGAGTTGGATTAAAAAAAAAAAGCCAGAACAGCTGCAACATAATCATCATCACCACCACTGCGGCTTATCTTACTACAAAATCTGAACCTCAGCCAATACAGGAATTTGCACTAACTGGAAATAAATATCCAAACAAGACCTCTTCAGTGTACCACGGGCATGACGTACAGACCTTCATAAGCGACTGGCTCACGGACAAAACCAGTTATATCTAAACTAGCACACACAAGGCACCAGGAGGCAAGAAACCAAAAACATACTGGTGGTTCAGAAACCCAGAGAGCAAAGCCAAATCTTCAGGAAAATGGTCTACAAGCAACAGCAGAGTATTATTTCACTTTATCTACTTTAAGGGGTAAAATGACGGAAGATAAGAGACACAGAGGGCACTTTGTAGGGCTACAGTAGCAAAACCAACTATCTGTAACTGTGGGCAAGAGCAAAGCACGCAGCTAAGGCCACCTGCTCACGCAGAACAAGCGTCCCACAAGCAGCTGTACCCAAACCAGTCTTTCCACACCACTCTAAGGAAATAACAACAGTAAAAGTTACTGTCAAGACTAATAGAAAACCTGAGACCGCAGCAGCACACAACGCTGGCTCTAACAGCCTGCACAATGGCTGACACGGCTTTCGCAGGCGAGAGAGACGCTGCTTGGGCCCTGGGACCGGCGCTGACGCTCCCGGCGCCCCAGCGAGGGCCCCCGCGGCCGGGCACGGCGGGGCGGGCCGCGCTCACCATGGCCTCCACATCCGCCCACGTCGTGTGCGCCGAGTCGGACACCAGGAAGCTCTGGGTCTCCCCGCGGCAGCTGACACGCAGGTTCACCTGCGGCTCCATGCCGCGCTCCCGAGCGGCCCACGGCAGCCCTGTCAGGAGGCCCGACGATCCTAACATGGCGGCCCGAGCGCGGCCAGCCCCGTGCGCTCCGCGCGGCACTACTGGCGGCCGCGCCTGCCATTCATCCTCCTTCCCGCCCTGATTGGTCGGCGGGGGCGGACCCAAACACTGTGGGATCACAACAATAAACAGAGCCGGAGAGCGCGGAAGCGCGGGCGCGGCGCGGCGCCAGCAGACACGAACTTCCGGTCCCGCGCCGCAGCTCCCACAATGCGCCGCGGCTGCTCCTGCGCTCTCCGACAAGCTACGCCCGGCGGGGTTACGCGGCAGAGCCAATCACCCACGCCCTGCTCCGCCACGCCGTGGGAGGAGCCGAAGTGTCACGTGTCGGGAAGGGGCTAATAAGAGACCGGTTCTCAGACCACGTGTGGTTGTTTCGCTCTGTGATTGGCTGCCTGGCTACACTGCGCAGGAAGGAGGAAAGGGCGCGAAATGCGACACTGTAGAGCAGCCCCTTAGAGCGGCTGAGGGGCTCCGGGCTGGCCGCTGCTGGCTTTTGCCCCCCCCGGGCAGCGTTCCGGGTGGGTTGGCCGCCCTCACGGTGGCGGAGCGGCTAGGACCGGGAGGCTGGAGCCTGGCCAGCCGGGTGCTGAGCAGCTTCACCCCGGCCTCCTGACGGTCTTCGCTGCTGGGCCCGTTCCTGCTCCGGTAAAGGCCAGGCGGCTTCTCTTTGCTTTAGGGCTTGCGATGTTTGCTCTAGGGTCTTACCTGCACTGCTTGGTGCAGGCAGTTCCCAGGGTCCTTTGCATCAGGTTGTCTGCTGTCTCCTTTACAACCTTTTCCACCTTCAAAACTCCTTTTTTGTTGTTGTTTTGCTTCTGTGGCCCCTTGTTGAGCTTCTGCTGAATGCTACCTCTGTAAACCCTTTCCGTTTGCCCCTTTGACTACAAGAGGCTTGACAGGTTTTAATTGTAAGCATTCAGAGTAAGAGCTCCACCAGTGCTGTAAAGTCTCCTGCAAGAAATAGCAGCAGAGTATTTGATGCTGTTCAGCATGTTATAGAACAGCCCGACAGGAGAAAGCATGGTCGTGGGATGCAGCAGGTCAGAAACAAAACTGTTATTTTGTTTTTTTTCCCCTGTAGAGCATTTTTGGATGTGAAGGATGGACTTCTCTGTGATTGCTATTGGAGATGTACAAAATGTTCTTTCAGCTATGTGGAAGAACTTGGAGTGCCCAATATGGTATGTCAGGAGAATAATATGAACTCTTAGTATAGTTGAGTCTTCTGTTTTTCTTTTCAGATGCTTTTGTCACTATATGGGCTATTGGAAAGCAAAAAGAGTTCTATGTTAAGTATATTGGTGTTTCATAAGATTCTAACGAGAAAGTGAAAGATGGAACCTGTTTTGCTCTTATGTTCTAGTACATTTTTCTTTTCTAATTAACCTAAATGTGTCAGTCCTCTATCCAGTTAGGGAAAAAACGTAGCTGATTGCATTAGAGTATTGTTTGTAAAGCAGCCTGGATCTTTGTCCTTTGTGTCTAAAAGGTAAGTGACGTTTGTACTACTTCAATGCAAGTAAGTACTGAAATAGCAGAGATTCTAGTTAAAGCCTACATACCTAGAATGTCTGATAATTTTTTGAAAGACTTGCTTACATTGAATCAGACTGCTGACGTTTATTTTGTCTATGCTGGCAAAGGTTTTTAGAGCCTTATGTTTTAAATTCATTTGGAAAGATTTTACTTTACTGCCATTGGGAAACCAAAATAACTTCTGTGTTGGTGATAACATCTTTTACAAAGGCACCAAGGAGAAAGCATAGAGTGTCTGCAGAGCTCTGCAGAAAAAAACTCGTGTCCAACCTTCTCCAAAGGGGCAGCATGCTTTTTGATGAGCAAATGCATGCGTTGGATGGCTGGTTTAGTTATTCATTGGTTTAACAAACAATGTTACAAGAGCTGGAATAGAAACCTTTTCCTATATTTGCTGTTCTTTACTGCAAGTGGGATTTGATGTAATAATGAAATGTATCAGAAAGTGACTTTACAGTCTGGTACTGCTGACTGGTGGGAGGAAAACTGACTTTAATGTGGAATGGAGACCTTCAATGTCTACTTTCTAGCATATGTGCAAAAAAGATCATGGAAGTGTGTACTGTTCAGCTTAAATAGCAAGACACATTGTGAACAGCAGTTCAAAACCAGGATTTAAATGCACTTAGCAGTTTTGTTGGTAATTATTAACTGGGCAGAAGGCTGTGAATATGGTGAAGTTGGGCCTTCCTCACTTCATTTCCATATGGGTTATTAAGTTATAATGTTTCTTTTCTATTATGGAAAATTAAAATATTAAACCATCCCAAAATAGTAATGCATGAGATTGAGGAATGCTGAGGCTGCTTTTGGCTCTTGGTGTATTTTGCTATAGGCACAAGTTAGACTGTTCTGCAATAATAGGATTATATTTGTTCTGACTTTTTGTACAAGTTACATTGTTGTGGTGTTTTAATTGGAATCGTTACATAAACTGTTTTACATAGTACTAGGTTGTAGACAGAACACAGAGATGCTTCCTTATGTACGTACATGGTCTATGAAACTCATGAAATCTTTATGTGACTAGGGCTTGTAACATGATGTATGCCTAAATCAGAGCAGTATTTTTTAAAATTATTTATTTGTTTTTAGTGTGTGCTCAAGGTAGGTTCTATTTTAAGATGAATTGAAGTGAATTGGTTAGAGCTTTTCTGAAAGCCCTAGGATGAAGTTAAATGCTAATTTTCACACAGTGCTAGACAGAAATGGATTTAGAATGGAAAACTGGGGTTGGGAGGAAGGAATAACTTAAACAGTTTGTGTTGACATGTGTGCATCTGGTTTACACAGACACAGTAAGAGTCCACTGGACTCCTGAACTCAACAGAACTACTCTGTTCTTTGCTCTTGACACTGGAGGTCAGCATTGAAAAAGATGACTTTAGTGTTTTAATACCAAGTTTCCTGCCCCGATGAAATGCTGTCTCTTTCCAGAGACAGACAAAGATGGTGAAGAGCTAGTAGATAAGTATATATTGCATATTGACAGTATTTGTTGCTGTACCAGGTTCTCAAATGAGAAATTGTCAAATCTGTCCTACTTCTCTTCCCCACCAAGGTATGTTTTTAAAGTTTAGGAAAGTGGCTGTATTTCTGAATCTCACTTTGTTGCTGCGATTTTATATGTAACTTCTGTGTTCTTGTTTTCCTTACGTTTTCTTTCTGTAGTTTGGACATGGTAGAAGAGCCGGTTTCAACAAAATGTGATCATGTATTCTGCAGGTAGGTTTGAAAACTTGTATAAGTCAATGCTTAGTCAATCTGTTCTTATTCTCCATATATACTTCTTTAATGCTAATGATGTATACTGTGATTTGGTAACTGAATATGTAAATATTTTAGGGGGAAGTTATTTCTGAATAATAACTGCAGTTTCACAGATGTGTCAGAGGGGATTGATTAATTATTCATAACACCAGAACAGGAATACAGGCATTCAACTTGATAATGAAGGTTTTCTGTGAAGTGGTGCATGCTCGGGCTCAGTTTTAAAGAAAATAAAATCCTCCCTTTTGTTACCATCATGAGTACTCTTTGTTGTTTTTTTTTCCCCTAGATTCTGCATGTTTAAGCTCTTCAGTAGAAAGAAAAAAGGTGTGGTACAGTGTCCTCTGTGTAAGACTGAAGTTACCAAGAGGTAATGCATCTTTGCAAATGGGTTTGAGGATAAAAAGCTTGAACTCTAAGGAAAAGTTAATCATGGTCTTAAAAACGTCTTAGCAGAAGACTGAAATAAACAAAAGGTGGTTAAGTAAACTGTCGGTTCTAAAGGAGTAATTCTTTAGTGCCTTACCTCAATATAAACTTTTTTCAAGTTACTGCAGGTGAAGATGCCATTCTTAACAAATGTTTGTGCTATTGAGTATAGACTGTATTATTGTTCAATCATTACAACTAATTTCTCTATGCTAAACCTACATGAGGAAAAATAGGAAATTTTCATTTTGTGATAGCTTTAATTCCCATAGTAATGGTTGTTTTGGGGAATTGTGGTGTTACTTGGCAACAATTTCTCATTGTCTCATGTTCCACTTCGGAGTTTTACTCCTTTTTTTGTTCAGCCTAAATTAAAGGAGAACTATTAATAGTTGACCCTTACATCTGCTGTTTTAAAACAACTCGTACGGTAATGTTATTTCAGAAGTCTGAGAGAAAATACCAGATTTAAGCAACTAATTGAAGCATTGTTGGAAACTATCTATGCGTTTGAGCTTGACACTGGAGTAAAGTGTAAGTGTTGTGAATGTATACCCCCGCTTCTTTTTTTAAATGAGTTTTTGACATTTGTATCATAAGCATCTGCAGTGATCTTGTTTACTGTGCAGTACTTGGTATGGAAAGAATTATCAGATTTTTTTTCTTGGATGTAGAAGCATAAGTTCTGTTAAGTTCCCAAGCTTTTCCTTCAATAACCTCTTGACAAATCTGAAGGGTTTTTAGTGCGTTTGATGACTCTGACCAATCTTATTTTCCATTCTTGAAATATGGCTGAATGTGTACCAAATAACCTTCAGTCTATGGCTGTGTGACAAAGTCCCACTCTTGATTATGCCCAACCTTGCAGCTTTAACTTCTTAGACATCTTAGAGCCTGAATTAGCAAGTGGTACAACAGTGTATATTAACTTGCCCCGTTCAGATATATCCTTTTGGAATCCAATTTATCCTTCCTAGTACTCAATGTCTTGTAAAGGATATTGGCAAGTCAGATGCATGCTGCTTTATATTTTGGGAAACAAGGTGTTGTTGGGGGTGGGTGAATTTTTTCTTAGTATATTGCGCTATAAAAACTACACTTCCTTTTCAACTTGTTCAGACATTCTAAAATCACCAGTGTTAGATCCTGTTCTGGCTAGATTATCTATATAAGCAAAATTGGTTCAGAAAACTAGCTGGCAAGATCAAGATTTTACTTAATACTTGAATAGTACTCATAAAGAACAATCAGACTAAAAAGTTAATCCGTTTTTTCTTTGATAATTGCATTTTAGCTGTATATACACTAGTTTCATAGGGTCTGTGCAAGGCTATTTTATTAATATATAATACCTGTTGTCATGTCCCATTTAAGAAAAATTTTTCCTGTTGACACTTTTCAGTTTTAAACAGTCATCACGTTCCTAAAACATCCACAGAAGTCACTGCTACTGAGTCCCTGTGTAAAGAAAGTTCTGTCATCCAAAGTAAGGTCTTCAGAAACAGGAAAAGAAGTGCTAAAGAAAATGGACAAGAAAACTGCACCTTGGTACCTTTTCTTCCACCCAGTTTATTTTTGTGGGTTGTTTAATGTTTTATTTGAAATGTGTATACATGCATATACATAAATGAATGGAATAGGAGGTTTTGGCTGGTGTTCAGATCACTGTTTGACTTAAATATTCATTCCAGACAAGGACATGTAAATGTTTTTGCCTTCCTAACCCACTTAAAGTTGTTTGCATAAGAAGACCTGAACTCTAAAGATAATACAGCCATAATATGCTCTGTTACTGAAAGGAGGATTTAAAGCTTTTTCATACTGCTTATTTAATGAGGCTGTCTAACTATTTGTAGGCGTTTTACTACTTTTTTAGCATTAGGACCATGAATATGTCTTAAGAAATCTTAAGATATTACCAAACTTAGTGATTGCTATGTGTATGAGTTTGTGGTGCTTTGTTTCTTGTTTCATCTGCTCTATGCCGAATAGAATGTTAAGGAAGATAAAACTGGTAATGGTTTGAGCTGTTAAATGCATGATGATTGGTTCTATTAGCACATTCCATTACGGGTATCAGTATGATAAATTACATGTATTGGATTTTTGTATGGAGGCTGTCAATTTAAATACTTAGTTTGTATGTGTCAGCCAGCCCCCTGCTGTATTTTAATAATTGCTACTTATTTTTTGGAAATAGCCTACTGTTATAAATAACTATTCCTTTCCATTCTTCTGTCAGCAGGAAGCTAATGTGGATACACAGCTTACAAACACCAGGGTCAAAGGGTGTCCACTAAGAAACAAAACCCAGAAACGTGGCTCTCAGAAAGGGATTTATATAGAGTTTGGTAAGATCTGTTGTAGATCCACACTAGTTGAGCTTATTTATAATGTTTGCAATGTAATGAAAGGTGATGAAGTCCAAAGTCTCTATAAACATTGATTTCTCATTAACACCCGAAATGAGAATAAAGGGTCAAACGATTGACAATTCCAAGCTGGTAAGTCAAAGGGGGTTTTACATGATTTGTTATATTGTAGGAAATTATACTGCTGTAGTAAACCTTAAAGGCTCACTGTACCAGATACAAAGAAAAGATGTGTACAGATGTGAAGGAAGTTATAGTTGTTATAACCAGTGATAACTACTGTTTTGTAAAGAATATTAAGCCTTGTCACCAGCGCTTGAGGCTCTAGTTAATAACCAGAGATAAGAATGAAAACTGAGAAAGGAGTATTTCATCTCTCTGTCCTAGCTTTTCAGAACTTCCTTTTTATCTGCTGCTGACTGCTGATAGAAAGAAGATAGATGCTTTGCATAGTTTATTTTCTCCTAGTGTCTTCAAGGAAGAAATTGCTCCTTTTAATGGATAGTGTTCATTGCCTCTTTTTTCTTACTGCTTCTTCCAAGATCAAAGGGTCAGAGACAGATATTTGAATGTATTTCTCTAACTTCCCTTTCAAAAATGTAAATACTAGCAGCTCTTTCATGTATAAATTTAGAAATCGGAAACTAACTCTTAGCTAATTAACTCAGTAGCTCTCTGTTACAAGTCACTGTATTTAAACATAATTTTATGCTGGAGCCGTGTACATATTTGTACATAGAAATCATTATAATTAGGTAAAATACTGCACAATTGAACTCTTTTTCACCGAATAAGTTGAAAGCATCTATCACTAGAACAAATAAGCATGCATGCTTCTGTGATAGTAAACACTGAATCTGGCAAGTCATCTTTCTCTGAATCATTTCAACCAGAGTAACTGATTGATAATTTTTTTTTTTATAGGCTCTGATTCATCTGAAGAGCTTTTTAAACAGGCAAGCAACATTGGGTAAGTAAAGGTGATTAAGGAATTCTTACTTTCTAAAGACTAGTTCAGTATTCTCATTTCTATGTTTTAGTTTTTAGAACAGGACTGATAGAATACTTCAAGCTGACGAGTGATTTTCAACTTCGAGGGCATCAGGGTAGAATGGGTAGCTGACTCCTATCAGTTTGTCATATAATATACTTTAAAGCTGTTTTCTAAAGGATTTATTGCTTACACAGACATTAGATCTTCAAGAGAAAAGCGTGTACTATGCTTTAGACAGTAAATGTTAAATTTGGGAAGTATAAGAGAGAATCTTTTTAAGAAATGGCCTAAAACTGTGAAGGGATCTAACTATAGCAAGTGTCAATCATGCAGCCTGGCTCCTCCAGAAACTTTCAGAGAGCAAGAAGGGAAAATTAAGTATCATCTGTTATATCTATTGTGGTTTTCTCTGTAATGAAAGTAGATATCCCTCCCCAACAGATTAGAAGAGAAAGCAGCACTTCAGACTTCATCTGAAGAAAAGCTAGAAGAACTTAAGAATGCTGAGAAAGGGAAAGAATATTCTTGCAATAATCAGCCTGACATGCTGGGTGCTAAAGAAGTAATTCTACCAAATGTCGTAGGTGCGTTTGTTATTTTGGTGACAAAAGCTTGAAAGAAAGACCACCAGTTAGCATTTTGATTTCAGTGTAGCTACTTGCAATCTTGTATGTTGTAGTTTTGTTGATACAGCTAGTGGCAGTATAATGTAGAGTAGAAACTTAAAATGTGGATAGTTTGTACACAGGAACAGAAGGGAAAAAAGTAACTTGATCAAAGTGCAAAACTTTTTCTGTTCTACATACACCATATTACCCTTTATAATACACATTGAGAGCACTGTCTGGTAGTAAGAAGTTGGATGAACATATATGTAATTTGATCTTTCTCCCTTTCTCTACGGGGAGTTTGGTGCAGTGTAATACTCTGTTTCGGGGGGGGGGGGGGGGAATAAGAACAGTTCTTTTAAAACAAAGTAGCCATTAAGCCTGTTATTGTTCTTGTATGTGTAAAATAGGGCTTAATAATTTATAATACCTATAAATCTTCAGGTGAAGTTGATTTCTCGAAGGAAAACTTGAGCAAGAAAAACACTTGGAGCATCACTGAAAATGCCAAACCTGGCCAAGTGAATATGACTGAATATCAGAGTTCTCCTTCGAATGTTCGTGCCCTAGACCTACTTACAGAGCAGTGTGATGGAATAGGTAATGCCAGTCCCTTAAGAAATGGCGACACATCTTCCTTTAAGATCACAGAAGAAATGGATGCAGAGCAAACTCAGTGCAATAGTAAAAGCAAAGAGTTTGACTTAAAAGATAGCTCAGGGAGGAACTTGGATAAAAGCAAAGAAATAGATACTGTTGTACAAAGTGTGGAAGCTGTGGAAATACAGGAACCTGAGAGTGATTCTTTCCATGAAAAAGAACTTCCTGTGGAGAAACTACTTCAGCCAGAGACACTTCCCTGTGCTACCCTGAATCGAGTCTCCAGGAAAAGACTGAAGCAAAGCATTCAGAAAGTCAATGAATGGTTTTCAAAAAGCAACGAGATTCTGTCTTCCAATTCTTCCCAGGATGATTCTGCTGGAGCAACTGATGCTTCAGGTGAAGGAGATGCGTCTTTATCAGATAAAGATTCCTGTATTTCAGAAAAGACTGACCCTATGGTAGATTCCATGGAAATTGCAGTGGTTGAAGGAAACAAGAGATGGTCAAAACAAACAGCAGATACCATCAAAGACAAAATATTTGGGAAAACATACAAGAGAGAGAGGAAGTCAAATACCCCTGTTACTGTAAGAGACATTTTACCTACTACTACTACAAAAAAGGAAGATGTGGCCAAGGAGAAGAGCTTGACTAATTCCAGCAAAGATGGACTAAAGCGAAAAAGGAAGAATGCCAGTTTCCTACAACCAGAGGATTTCATCAAGAAAAAGGATACAGAAGAGGCAGATAGGTGTGCTCAAAGTGTTAACTGGTGCCTTGGAGATGCTGAAAAGAAAAGATGTGATGAAGGCTCTGCTGTTAATGAGAGTCACCACTCTGAGAATAGAGAGGATAATATGCTAGCAGAACTTGAGCAAGGAGGAGGATCCCTGTGGAAAAAAGCAACTGAAGGGGTGACTGGCAAGCACTGTGATGGGGAGCTAGAACAGAGTAATGGTGATCAGAAAAGCACTAAAAAAAGTTCTGCAGCAAAAAGATGCAGGCGATCTACTAGAACCATGTGTGCTCTACAGTTAGTAGTAGATAGAAGTTCTGTTTCCCCTGATTCTGCTGAGCCACAGATTGATAGCTATCCAAGCAGTGACGAACCGGGGAAAGCTGATTCTGAGCAAAGACAAGTCAGGCGCAGCAGGAGGCTTCAGTTACTTTCTGAAGAAATGGCAAAAGAAACAGGTAAAGGAGCAGTAACTAAGGGAGCAAGAAAGTATGACAGTGATTGTGAAGGGTCTGTCTTTGGAGTCCAAAGCAATGTGTTGGTTCACACTTCTGAATGCAAAGACCTCTGTGAGCCCCAGGGTACTTTGAGCTACAAGCCACTAAGGAAGCTGAAGCGTAGCCATCTGGAAGCAGCTGAAGAACAGATCGGTCTAAAGAATTCATCTGACACTGCAGAAATTGCGAAAAGTCTCTTCAATCCTACATCTTCATGTCAGCATTCAAATTGTAATTCCTTTGTAGCTGATACAGGTTCGCAAGAAGGTGAAATACTAGGCAGCCCTTTCCTCCCACGGTCTCCTTCAATGACTGTTGTGCAAACTGCTTCCCACCCAACTGAAGAGCCGACTGAATCATGTGCTACTATTCCCCAGGACAGCGGGCATGATACACAAAATGTTCCAGGGGACTTAAGAACCGAAAAGTCACCAGTGGCTAAAAATGTTTTGGAATTGACCAAGGAAGCTGAAGATAGTGAGTTAGACACGCAGTATCTGCGAAATATATTTAGGCATTCGAAACGTCTATCATTTAGCCTTTATCCTGCTCACATGAAGGCATGTGCAGTAGAAGATGCTGCTTCTGAAACTTTAAAGATATCCTGTACTGATCAGGTAGAAGATAAGCATAGGAAATATTTACAAACAGAAAACTTGCAAGAAGAGAAAACTGCTGAAAGCTTGAGTAGGGTTTGTGAGAAAGAGAAGCTTAAAACCTATGAATCTGCTTGTGTTAGTCCTATGACTTGTTCTATCAGCAGCGCTGAAAGTTTGCACACAGGGGAACATAAAGCAGATACTTCGCAAGCTGAAAGTCAAGGGAATCTGACACCGCTAAGAGTGGGCACTGCTAGGACTGAAGACAAAAACAGATCGCAAAAAGAACAGGGAAATGAAAAGACACTGTCAACTGACATAGGGATAGAAAGTGAGGTGAGACAGAATCCAAGCAAAAGTAACAGAACCCCAAGTGATCAGAGTAATACAGATGAGCACGCTTTCAAAAGAACAGATTTAAACACAGTCAATGAAATATGCCTCAGTTCAGCAAGCAGTCAAGCAGGAAAGGTCAAAGCTGTTCACAGCAAAGGACCAATGCTACATTTTCAGTCCAGATCAACAGTTTGTGCTGCAACTTGTCAGGAAAGGTCTGCTGAACTCAGCTATGAAGTCATCGGCGAAAAATGTAGCAAAAGCAAACAAGTAAAGGGGCTTGAAGGGCAAGCAAGCCAAACTGCTAGCATAGGGATACCTGAGTGTTTAGTCACAGAGGCTCTAGAAGAACCTCTTAAAGGGAATGGTGATTTTTCAGGTTCATCTGAAACCCCTGATGGCTTATTGTGCTCTGACGTTGAAGAGAACATCAGCTTTTCTGAAACTGATAGGGGAGAGAGATCTGCCGTGTTTGTGAAAAGTGATACCGCCCTGGTCAAAGAACTACACAACAGTAATGTTAGTTCTAAGCCAAGACCTCAAGGTATTCGGAGATCTCGAAGAGCACGGAAACTGCAGTCTTCAGATGAAGAATGTAGTGAAGATGAAGATTTACCATGTTTTCAGACATTAATAAATGGCAAATCAGTAAGCACCCCTTTGGGGATCAGTAAACAAGTGACACCTGAGAAAGAGTCTTCAGTAAGTCCTGTCACATCGCCTCGTGCTGTAAGTCATGATGACAACAACATGCAGAAAATGCCTGAAGCTGCCCCAAGCGATGGATGTGCTTCACCAAGCCAGGAGTCAGAATGCTCAGTCAACTTATTTTCTTCCCAGTCCAACATGTCTCAAGAATCCATCGATGAAGCACAAGAGCCAAAGAAACCTTTAATACAAGGTCATACATCCAAACAAGTGAGCAATGTGAAGGAGAGTACAACTTTTCAAGGTTGTAATAGAGGACTGAAAAGAAGCAAAACTAACTTCAAAGAGGAATGCCAAGAAGACCCAAACATGGGAACAAACCTAGGTACAGATCAAGATTTTTATCGCTGCAGCTGTTTGTAATGTCATTGCTCCTTGCTTTTTTGCTGTTTGCATAGGAACTTTAGTTCTGTATTTGTGGTATTCCTTTTTTTTTTTTTGAAGAATGTATCAGCCCTAAACAATCAAACAAAACCCTCAGTGGTTTCTTTCCTGAATTTGCAGTTTCTTTGTTCAGAGCAAAAATGAATAGACTGGGCATTAGAGGCCAGACTGAGTTTGTTTTATAGGAATTAATTTTTGAGTGAAATGCTAGCTTTCTTACTGCAATATGATGCTTGCATCTATCAGCAAAGTTTTATAAAGCCTACCTAAGCTGTTTCCCCAGATGAAATATTTGTTGAAATTGGCTGTTGAATTCTGTAGGGCTTTTTTGGACCTTTTTATGGCCTTCATAAGTATTTAGGGCTCTTTCATCACTGTTGAAACACTTTGAGTTCTATTTACTTTGCCATATGTGTGACATGGTATTCTTTGAAATGTTCACTTAAAGTAGATCTGTGCTTCTAACTTGAGTGTTTTCAAAAATTGTCACTTTATACTTAACAGTTGGTTAAAAGGTCTCTGTGGTAAGATACCATAGATAACTATTGGGGTTTGGTTTTTTTTCTTTAACTAAGATTTTCTTCCGCCTCCTTCAAGGTCAAGGATCTGGCTATGACAGTGAAAACAGCTATGTGGAAGACTCATGTGAACCATTCTCTCAGGGTGAAATCCTTACTACACAGGTAAGTTTTATGCACTAAATTCTAAAAGTAGTTTACATTCTAGGATATAAGCATGTATATGAAAGCTGTGAGGGCAGTGTAGTAGGCAACTGCTTTCGTCGTAATTCTTTGTGTCACTAGATTACAATTCTTCATTACTCTTGGAAGTAGAATTGCTTCTATGCCATTACTCGTCCAACTTCACCTTCCGTGGTAACATTACATTCTAATGGCTGTAACTTGTTATGTGGTATTGATTACAGTTCTTAATTGTAGGAGATGCTAGCTATTGAATCTCCATGCTTGACTAGTGCTGGAAACATCAGCTTCCTGTACTTAAAAGCTTCATTGATAGGAATTTATAATGATTGGTGAGAAGGATTGGATTTGCTACATGATGATATTTAGCTGCATGGAGTCTTGCCTTCTAGGGGTAATGATTAAATCAAATCATTTCATGTTAGAATGTTATAGATATAAGACCCTACAGGCACTGTCCAATGAAAAGTGTGTCTAGCACAGTGTATTTTCCCTGCTATTAATTATGGCTTAATGGCCTGACTTTATGTATTGGGTAATGGGGTGGTGAGGGTGGTGGCTGGGGGTTTTAGTTTTGGTGTTTCATTTTGGGGGGTGGGGGTTATCCTGTAACTTCAAGGTAGGTCTTGTGACAAATCTCCCTTCAGCATTAACAACCCATATGCATTTTAATATCTGTCAAAGAAGACTGAATTTAATTCTTGTGCTTCATGGATGGTTCTTCCGTTTAATGCATCAGTGCAAAATGGAGTCGACTGGCAGGACGTTCTCCCTGATAGACCTTCATTGATAGAGATTTCAGGATATATTGGGTTAAATGGAATAGTGGCAGTATGAATTCTTGGGGAGTTTTTTGGTTTCTTTGTGGTAAGGGGGTTCTGTTTGGTTGGGAGGTTTTTATTCAGTAACACGCAAGCTCCACTTGGTGCCAGTGCTAGAGCTACGAACGTAGTATTCAGCGCTGTGGAAACTGCTTTATCCTGTGTAGTGGAGGTTTTTGGTTTTTAAAAGGATTCTTTGAAAGCTTGAGCTGTTCTTATGGGGAGATGGATATGGCATGTTTTTAATAGAAGGTATAGTAATTTTTGATAGAGAAGGGAAGAATAGGATGAAATATTTTTATTTATTCCTTCTAAACAGTCTTTAGGGCTTGCAGTAATGGTGGAAAGTGCAGAAGCTCAATACTTGATGTTCACTATTAAACTTCATTTCAAGTGGCTAAAGTAAACCAATGCAGTTGAGACAAAATTACTTTTAAATAAATCTGTGTAGCATTTTTTAATTATTTTTTTCTCTGACATCTTAAAGTCTGAGCAGCCTAAACTGAAATAATTTGAAGAGCAAAATGACTGTGTGGTGGTTTGCATTCTTTGCTTTTGATGTAGCCTATGTGCATTTTTTTTGTTACAGTAAAAGCACTGCAGTGACCTTTTGAACATACGGTAAAAACTAATTGAAAATAATTTTGCTGTTTTCTAATTTTCAAGTGTTTGTAAAAAAAAAACCAACCAAAAACAATCTTACTGTTTAAAACAGTTGGCTAAATGTTGGCATTATTGTGTATCCTTTGCAGGAGAAGAATGTTATGCAGAGTAACCTAAAAAAACTTCAGCGTGAAATGGCTGTACTTGAAGCAGTGCTAAAGCAACATGGAAGTCAGGACTGTGGGTTTTCACTTATCCATAGGGAACTGCCACATTCCAGTGGCGAAGGAATACTTGGAATGGAACAAATGCAACAAGGAAGAGGTAAATAGCAATTAAAACCTTTCCCAGCTTTCTTACAAACAGTTGTTACTATTATTAGTTCTTTTTCCCTCTACCACAAATTATAGTGTTAATTCAAAATTGGTGTGTTAGCAGAATTTTACCTAAATTCAGCTATTCAGTGAGACATGCATGTTTTATTTATAACTTGGCTACTACACCTAGCTTAAATTCCTGTTGCAGATCTTTGTGAGATTACATGGTGTAATTATTCAAATGGTGTGAGTAGGCCTTGTGATTTGGCAGTACTAATCCACATTGCTGTTCTGTCAGTTATAGTTGTACTCTTGTTTTCTTTCACTGGAATGGGTAGGGGGCATGGCACAGTGGCTGAACACCCAAAAGGATTTGGCCTCTATTGCTGTGGGAATAATTGTCCTTTAGCACATCAAGGAACAAGACAGAAATTAGGTTGGGTATGTGTTTGCTGTCAAAAGTAACACAGTACAGGTCAGGCTGCTGATCTTGAGCAGAGAGGAGGAGAATACCTACAGTGGTGTGTAAATCCCTTGAACAGGCTGGGTAGAATCCATGCTTACTTAACAAGCTCATTGAATTGCATGGCATTCGACCTTACTACAGTTTGAGAATATTATTTCATAGAGAAGACTTTGAAATGTGACATGGAAGCTCAGTAAGCTAAATTCATGAGGCAACTATAAACACCCTGCTTGAAGATGTAAGTCAGCAGATCGATAGTTAGTTTCCTTCAGACAGGAAAGCTACTTAAAATAATTTCGTTAATACAGTGCATGTTTACATGGTTGTACTAGAATATGGATTTCAGACTTGTAAAAACTTAAACTGATTAGTTATTGATGATTTGATACAGATTACAGGCATCTTTAGCGATCAAATAAATGCCTCTACTGGTTGTGAACAGAGATACAGTAATGTGTTGAGGGGATTCATAAACTGCACTAAATGGTGTAAACTTGCCTTGGTTTATTTATATCCTACTTTTTCCATCTAATACATAACTGACATCTTGGTTTTGTAGATGATTTGCTATGTGAAATAAAACATAGTTGCTAGGTGTGCTTCAAATGGCTTAGCATTTTGTGTAAATTTCTGTTTTGGGACACTTGTCTCTCTAAAGTGTGTCTGGATTGAGATTTTAGAGAATGCTTGACTTCTTACCTGAAGAAACAATTAAGAACAGTTGCTTTAATTTTGCTTGTTTAAGAACTATTTTTCTGTTTTAAAGGGGCAGAGTCAACCTCAGAAGGAAATTTTGAAAATCATAAAGGCAGAAGTTCAGAGGGATTGTCAGCCAATGATCTCCATGATATGCCAAGTGATTCTCTCAACAATAAAACCAAAGAGTTAGAAAAAGAAAGGTAAAAGTGTGTTTGTTTTTTACTTCTAATCTTTTATTTTAAAAAAATCTTGAATTAAATACCTCTCAACTTTTGAGCAATTACAGTACGTTAGCTGTTGCTACGTGGTTCGGTTGTTTAGAATAGTAAAAAAAGTATTAAAACCAATTTCCCCTCTCTCAAGGTCTCCAGAATTGTTGCTTCCATCTTCTAAATCCCGCTCGTTAAAGAGGCTACATTTGGAGAAAGGTCTTCAGTGTGACAGTGTGCCGAAGAGCAAAGCTCATTCTGAAAAGACAAAACCTGCGCAGGAAGTGGTACAAGAATATAGTCAGTGCCAACTTGAAGCAGGTAACATTTAAGAGGGATCCAATGCACTTTGATTTCTGCTTTTTTTTTTTCATGTTTTTACATACAGGCAAGACACGGCTTTTTCTTGTAAATCAAGGATTTTAAAATATTCCTGGTCAATTTAAAAAGATGTTACTTTTTGTTTGGTAGCCCAACTGTATAGCTGCCCATCAGGATGGGGTTGGACAACATTTTGACAGTAATGGGAGTTATCAGTCTAGCATATAAATTGGCATTTCTTGAGAGATACAATACTGAAAGTTTTAAGGATATTCTAGCGTCTCAGCTATAGGTCAGGAAAAAGTAATGATAGAGGTAAAAAAGGTGTGGTAATAAATAAGGAGAGGAAGTGACTGCAGCAACTAAACTTAAAAGGTAAAGCAACAGCCTTCCACCATGACTACAAGATGGAATTGTTTCAAGGAACAATTTTTCTTTTCCTTCAGAAAACGCAGATGAGCAGAAATCTGGGACCAGGCTAAACAGTTCGTCTGTCTTATCAAATCTCTGTGGCAATGTGACCAGGATTCCAAATAACTCTTCCTCTTCTGTAAGGCTTCTTAACCCTCGAACGGAAGAAGCAACAATTAGTTCTGTTGTAGCTCAGAAAGCTAATAAAAGCTGCGCTCAAGAACATAAATTGAAGAGAAGTGTGTGTCTTCCTCTATCTGCTCTGCACAATGCAGCTGGGAAAGAAAATACTACAAGTCCGGGGGTGACTAACAGGAAAGAAATGTCAATTGTGGCATCAGGTCTGAATCAAAGTGAAAATGTAAGTATCTCCCAGAAGCTTTCGAGATCCCTTGTTAATTGTTCCTGATTACCTCTAGTGCTCAACGTAGGTCTGCGTACAGTGGAAATTAATCTTACAGGAATTGGAGATTAGTAACGGAGTGACTCAAGTCAAACTTTTTCACTCCTAAAAATATGCAGAATGCTATCTGTAATCAGCACTATGAAGCTTAGTGAAATTTGAACTTTTTAAATGACTGTCCAGGGGAAAAAACACATTCCAAAGCAAGAGAACTTTATTTCTAGAAATAAAGCCTGGAGGCATGGCTGGGAGGGGGCAGTTTCGTTGGTAGTTCCCTTGATGTTCTCAGATGATGATGATGCTTTACCCAAATTCTGATCCATTTATGTAATTAATCAATTCTGAATTGCTAATAAACCTGTTTCTACGATCCATTTCCAGGAGGATACGGCTTTAGGTTTATAAACTACTGTCAGGAGAGCTCTTTACTTCAGCCTATTGAATGGTGCCAAAATTACTGACTTTTAAGGAAAGATACATTCAAATGTATATACAGAATACACAAATAAAACCATTAATTTAATTACATTATTGCTTTAGACTCCTATAAACTTGAGCTGTTGAGTTTTTTAATGTTTTGCTAGCTATTAATTTTCTTAACTGCTTTTCAGTTGCTGGTCCAGAAGTTTGCAAGAAAAACTCAGAGCACTTTATCCAATCACATTACTGAAGGAACAACTCATGTCATAATAAAAACAGGTTTGTTGGGAGCTATGTGAACAAATCCTATATTTACACATCATATAGAATTTTAACTAAAGGCTAACCAACAAGCGGGCAGTTCAGCAAAAACTTGAATAAGTTTGAGAAGGTGTTCATTATTTTCTTCTCTATCACAAATTTTTTGTTTAAACTTTGGGAATCTTTCTTATTCTGTTTCACAGAGTCAGAGTGAGGGTATGTTTTGGTGCCTTGTGTGATTTGAAGCTAATGTTACTCAATTTTTTCTTTCAGCTGTTTGGTCACAATTTTCAGCTGTTTAGTGCATTTTAACATGAAGTAGTTCAGAACCAACCAAAAAAGAAAACAACATAGTACCTAAAAAAATGGGATATAGAAATTCTGGAAGTTGGATGCTATTTTTAGTTTCCTAATTTCTTACAGGGATTATAAATGTTGTTTCTTTCTAAATTTTTGAAAGAAATTTATGTTTAATAGAAAATTGGAAGCAGGACTTAATTGTATGTATAACTGCTGGTAGTAGATAGTGAAAGTGTGCTTCCATACTATTTCATCATAACTATTATTTGCATGCTTAATTAAGGTACTTAAATTAGTTTTTGCTCTTTAGTAGAACTCAGGAATCTCGTTATTAAACGCATTAAGGGACTTTATAGAAATTTCAGTATAATAATACAGTTTCAAATTTGACAAATGTATTGCAATCTGAAACGTAGCGTTATATTGACTTCAGAAAAGCGTAACATTCATCAGTAAAATTAAAAAAGTTATTGTATTTCTGTGTCTAGGCTTAGGTTACATTTATGTTCTTTACTTTACTACCACATCTCTTAACCAATATTTTCTTAAAAAGCTAAATATTTTGAGCCAAACCTGGGTGTGGGTATGCTATATGCTATGCTTGCATTTTGCTTCGTAGCAACATTTCTAGCTGGCTCCTGTTTGGATACAGTCTACCACACAAGCCTTTCTTGCTTTTGAAAACCAGCATAGAAAAGGAGCCAGAAAATCCTCTTACTTCAAGTCTATGGGCTTAATTTTTGCCTTTTTTTTCAGGAAGGCTATCATAGACACCATGACCATATGTTTTTTGGAGAAGTGGATTGTTCTGTTTTCATACAAATACAGATAGGATAAACTAACTGCCTTCTGAAGCTGTGGCGCTGGTAGAACAGAAGATGATCTTAAATGGCTGGTCATCTAAAAATGTATGCCAACATGTATGGGCACCGAATCCTACTCCTAGTGCCCTCTGTCTTGACTAGCATTCACGGGTTTTCTTACCTCTTAACTTTACTGAATAACTAAAAAAGGGTTCAGAAGTTGTATATTGATTACTTTCTGCTCATTTCCTTCCCTCGTTTCCTGAATCAGGACAGTAGAACTTTGGAACCTTTCTATAAATGGTCTTGGTATTTTGCTGCTGTACTTAGCAAGAAACTTCTGGTTTTAGATACACATCACCTGAGCTGTTTTTTCACTAATGACAAAACTGAAAGAGGTCTTATTCTTGTTTGCTCTGCAGATCAGGAGCTGGTGTGCGAACGGACACTGAAGTACTTCCTGGGTATTGCAGGAAGAAAATGGGTAGTTAGTTACCAGTGTAAGTATAACTTGTTTTGGAGCTAAATGGTCTCTGCTTTTTGCCACAAATATACCCTTCACTTGTTCCAGTAAAAACCCCTGATTTCTTCATGTCTTGGCATCTGTTTTGCAGAGTTTCTTCTAGATACTTTAATATATTTTTGAATGTATTTTAAAAACCCCAAACAAACAGCAACATCAAACTTCTTTCTCTTCTGAATACTTTCACTTCTTTCAGATAACCACATTGGATTGCTTCCCACCTTGACAAAAGCCTTTCCTCCCTCTTAATTTAAATGAGATGCATAGCATCTCAGTTAGTGCAAAAATAATATTATTTATAAAAGGTAAAAAAATTCTTTTTGGCATCAGGTGGTATTGTTTCCCTCTAGTACAAATACCTTGGATTTAATATAGCAATGAAGTCAGACTGTTGGTAGTGGAAGAACAATTTTGCTGTATAAAATGACTTGTCCTGTTCTGATCTTTTTATTTAGGGGTAATTCAGTCTTTTAAAGAAGGCAGGATACTGAATGAGGTAAGGTGGTTTGTTTTATCTTAAGAATGATATGTCAAATGTGTAGGCAATGCTGTTACACAGATAGACCTATTAGTAACCTCAGATATTGTCTAAACATTTAATAGATGTAACTTTGGCTCTGAAAACTGAGATTCTAGTTTTACCAAATGCTAGGATCAAAAACCACACTTAGGCTATATGTATTCATTGTTATTGGAGGCATAATGGATCTATTTTTTGGAAGAGGTGATAGGCATTTTTTAAGTGTTTCTACTGATATTGATGGATTACAGCATAGAGGAAAAGATCTGCTGTTTGCTTAAGGAAATAACATTGGAACATAGCTACATACATAGCTTTGTTTTTAAAGTTTAAAGTAGTCAACTACTGAAAACTTGTTCCAGCATTTTCTACCTTTCCTAGTAGAACTGGCTTATTTGATATGACTGATTTAAGTGGATTTTTGTATTCCTGGGTAGTATTTGGATTTTCATTCTCTAGTTCAGATTTTTGGAGAATGCCATTTTAGTGACACAGCCTGGATTTCATAGATCTCTGAGCAGAAATGCCCCCTTTCTGGTATGAAATGTATGCCCTTTTGTCAAGCCAAGGGTGAAGAAGAAAAAATCTTGTCACCAAAAAAGCCCTAGGAAGGCGTGTTAAAGGCCCTTCTGCGCTTGAGGTGCAAGGGAGAAGTTGCTACAGAATTAACTGGGAACGCTAGAATGTGGGACAGCTGTTAACATGGTCATACAGTCACATTGCTTCAAGCAAGGAGAAGAGCCTGCAATTATAACGAAAACAATGGGGTTTTTTCCCCAAAGTGAACTGTCAATATGTAGGTGTTCTTCATACTCTTGTAGCGGGCTAGACTGCATGGAAGTTCTGGAGAAGTTTCAAGCAAGTATTGGAGAAATGGGAGTTAGTCAGATATAGGCCTGAAATTATTAAACGCAGCACTGTATTTGTTATTAATCTGTATCCGAAGTGAATGCCCTGAAATAAAATAGATGTTGAAGATCCAGATATTATGTACTGGTAACTTGTATCAAATGAGACTTTACTGATAAGTTAATTATAGTGTTGGAGTGTAGCCCTTCTTTTTATACAGTTTGCTAGACTACTATGTAGCAACTATAATTTGTCTTTAAAAGTTGTCTGATGTTGCAGGGGTTCATTACTGCTCTCCATTTTTCCTGAAAAGCCTTTTAATTTTCCATGCTCACTTAATAGCAAGGTTTCCAGTTCTGAAATCTGATGACTTCTTCCTGTTCTGATGCAGAACACTGACCAGGAAAGTGTTCTCAGTCTCCTAATTACTGATTACTTGTTTATTTTATTTTCCAGGAGGACTTTGAAGTTAGAGGAGATGTAATCAATGGGAGAAACCACCAAGGTCCTAGGAGGGCTAGACAGTCTCTGACTGAGAAGGTATACGCACATCAGGGATGAAAATCCTGTCCTGCTGTGACTGTTTCATATATGTGGCTATGAATATCTGGATCTTCTTCTTCCAATCTCTCTGCTGTTCTGTATTATTGAGTTGTACAAATTTAGCATTTTTATATGTGAAAAGTGAGCCCTGTCAGCGGCAGAGTGGTTATGCTCTGTGACTCGCTGCGCTTGGAGTGAATGCTATCTTTTTATAACATCAGTATAGGATAGCACAGGGTTGGGGTTTTTTTATGATATTCTTTTGTTTTGTAGGTTACAAGAGCTTCAGATATACTTTGTGAAATAGTGATAGCTTGATAACCAGTCCTAGAGCTGCAATGAAACCAGCAGATTAAGTATTGTCCTTTAACAATACTGTATGTTCTTTGTTAACGTGTTCCTTGTTTTTCAGATCTTCAAAGACTTTGAGATCTGTTGCTATGGTCCTTTCATTGATATGACTACAGGTGTGTCATTTCAGTGGAATTAAATGAACTCTGAGCATCAAAAATATTGGGGGAGGGGGATTGTGTGCTTTCACCAGAGTTTTGCTTGGACCTCTTCTTGGATGCTCTTGTATTTTTCACTCTGAAACTTTCAAAAAGCCTACATGAGGTACAGGCTGGGTAAAGAACTTTATCCAGTTCTGTCTCCAGACAGGATGGAAATGCTGTTCTCTACTTAGATGCAGAGGGCTGCTCTGGGAATTTTGCTGTATTTCAAAACAGGCCTTTTACCTAGTTTGATTCTCTAGCAATGAAGGAAAAGCATTAATATCATGCTGTCTGGTAATTGCTTTAGAAGCTATTGAGCACTTGTATCAGCATTTTTTCTTCTGTCTTAGTATCCTTTTTCTAGCAGTTAACACATCCTCAGTGTAATTTCTCTCTAGCAGCAGATGTTAAGTGAAACACACAACAAAGCCAGAAGTTTATATGCAAAGAAAATGCTGGGCAGGATAGCTGCTTTTTGTTAGTTTGAAAGTGAATAAAGTATAGTAGATGTTTTGAAAACTTAAGCTAGAATTTTTCTACTGAAAATATTTGTACCTCTCTTCCCATTTTTATGCCTTATTCAGCAGGTACTTTCTGATTTGTCCAATAGAGCTTTATTTTTGACTGGGTGAAATATCCTCATGTCTCTTGACATTTGTAGTAATTACTGCAGAGGATGCAGTGCTTTCACCTGCTGCAGTAATCATCAATTATGGCTCTTACACTTGAGAGACTTATTTGTCATCTTCACCATCAATTCAACAAATTGGTGGAAATTAAATACTTTGGCTACTTCTGTTAATGACAGATAATCACAGTTCTGATTTCTAATTTTAATTTCATGTCTTATATACTTATGATAAGAGGAAATAAATTGTTAGTGTCTTTCTGCTTAAGTTTTGGGCATGTGATGTTTTGCTTTTTCAGGAGTGTTTTGTTTTGTTTAGTCCTGACTATAGGGCAAGGGAAGAAAGTGAATTAATGTTCCTCCGCAGGCTAGAAAGTGAAAGGACATTCTCTACTAAGGCTTACATTTCTTTCAAATGATAGTTTACATCTTGGAGCAAATACATGAGGGCTTAGGGAATAGTATCTGTCTCAACGTGATATAAAATATTGAAGTAAATAGATTGTTTATGTGATTTCTTCAGAACATCTAGAATGGATGGTGGAGCTTTGTGGTGCTACTGTCGTGAAGCAACCTCATCTGTTCTCACACACAGCAGTAAGTGTTAATCAACGTTGCGCTTCACATAGTGAATGGTCTGTAGTTAAGTAATATACTACATGTTGAAAGGTTACGTGGCCTTTATGGGCTTGTCAAAGACTTAATGCATACAGGTGTGTTGGAGAGAACTGTCTGCACAGTAATGCTGCCAAACTGCACGGCAACAGTTCTCGTGTTCTGGGCTCTGACTACTCTGTGTATCGGAGTACTCTAGCTAGATAGCTAATCTCTCTTGAAATCAGCACTGAGCCTCACTTTCCCGTGCAAAAAGCCTTTAGTGCCTTAACTTAGTCACAGCATTTGTGGAGAGAAATCACAAAAAAAAAAAAAAATCTTTGGAACAAATGTATTTCTCCTTCTACTACCACTTCTTAAAGTCCTCTCTGAAGTGATGCACTGAAGCAGAGTTAGCCCAGTTATCACACTCTGCAGATAGGTGTGAGTGATTTAATGACAGACAGATAACAGTAGCGTTTTTATTTTCTTATCTTGAAATCCTAGAATTCTACTGCTGTCGTGGTTGTGCAGCCAGATGCTTGGATGGCAAACACAGATTATAGAGGTAAAATGACACACTGTCATGGACTGTTTTATGGTACACATTAGTGTCTTTATCACCTCCGTCCTTTTAGAAGTTAATTATCAGAGAGGTTTGTAGAGAAATCGAAATCAAAATAAAATCTTACTGTGTCTGAAGGTGGATGTGTGTCTTGGAAGAAAAATCCAGAAGGACAAGGTATATTATCTCAGCAATAGAATCTTAAAAGGTAGTCTGGCAGGCAGATCCTGTTCTTGGCTCAGTTGTTCTGCATATCATCAGCTGTACAGAAACTTTTCTAATTGGAGATACCTTCTAAAAGGTATGGAGGCATGCCTGTAGGGGATTAGTGAGACCTAGGAGAAAGCCTCAGATGGGACAAGTTTCTCTTGGTCTGGCAAGAGGACCTAGCTACAAAGCATTAATTGATATAGCTTTGCCTGTCTTCTTCTTTTTTTTTTTTAATCAAGATGCTCCAGAGAAACCATGAGACTTTGAAAGTGCAAGTGTTCCAGACAAACTTACTTTTTAAATGAGATAGTGGGAGTTATGTGATGAATGGGAGCTAGTTAGGCTACAGTGGAGTTCAACAAAGAGATGGAGCAGGAGGATGATGTAAAACCAGCTGTTTCCATGGCACTGGGAAAATGAGAAAATAAAGCAAAAGGATCCTGAAATGGTGAAGAACAGTCTGGGAGCACTTCAGTAATCTTCTGTTGCTTGTCTCTTAATGAGACTCATTGCTTGTCTCATACTCTGTGCCTAAGCAGACAGGAACTGAGGCTCTGTCACAGAGGTCCTAAATTAAAAGATAACAAGGACTGTGCTTTTTGCTTTTAGTGTTTGTTCTGTGATGTTCAAAACTTCCTGCCTGACCATTTGCCAAACAGCTAATTCTTTTTGGAGCAGCAATATTACCAGCATTGTTAAAAGTAGTAGTGCCATGTCGTGGGTTTTAGACTCTTGTTTTTTATCAAGGCCTTTAAAATGTCAAAGAGAAAGCAAATAGCTTAACCTGAAAGACATCAGTGAGCTCACCTAAAGCTTGCTTTGACTCATTGGTGACGGTTTTATTGTTTTTTGTCTTTGTTTTACAGCAATCCAACGAAAGAACAATGTTGCCATGGTGACTCGAGAGTGGGTATTAGACAGTGTTGCTTGCTATGAGTGCCAGGAATTGGATGCTTACCTTGTGTCCTAAGGCCGATCTGCAGTTCTTTTTCCATTGCTCACAAATTCTCATCAGTGCTGATAATTTGGTAATTATTTTAAGGTCTGAGAATTAAGTCACTTCCGCAGAGATTATGTGCCTGTAGTGTTCTTGTTCAGAGTAAAATAACTAGATTTTTATTAACAATAAAGTTACTTAAACATTACCATGTAAAGATGGAATTACCTACTGTTCTTTAACATTTCTAATTTCAAAGGAGTCCTTTAATGTAAAACAAATTTTAAAAGTTAGAAAATGTAGAACACAGCCTCCTCAGAGAAATGGTGATTTATTATTTACCATTGCAGGCAGTTCCTGTTTATATACTTGAGGGTGTTTTGGAGACAGTCATTTAAAATCATAATACTGTGCTCAGGGCTTGAATTAAAACATACTTACACTCCTGAGGAACCTCTGTATTTTCACTTTCCATAAATACATACCTTGAATAAGGGTGTATACCAATACAAGGGAATATTATTTTGTGATTACTAATGCTTCACCCTGATTAATCTCAGGCCATGGGTTGTACTTGTGTTGAAAACTATACAAACAGCTGTCTTGTTGTATATACAAGTGCCAACTTGCCCTAGCCAGGAGGATTCTCCACAAGTACAGCCCCTGAGAAGCCAACACTTGATTGTCAGCATAAACCAATCCCTAAAACCACAAGCCTATACCGCTGTTGTGCCAATCTTATTAATATCTGAGGAGCATCTGTGGCGCCTATGAAGAGGTAATGAACTGATGTACTTCAGGATCCCAGTGACCTGTAATAAGCCCTGCAAGAATCTGCTTCTAATAGTCCCTGCCTGCAGAATGAGACTGCAAAGAATATTTGCTTTTTGTGGAAGAAAATATCGCTTGTTTCTATTGCCAGACAATTCAACTTTATAAATAATTTTGTACTTCCAGAGCAGAAAGAAAACCTGTTTTCGTAAAGTTATTTAAACAAAATTTTAAAATTGTAGCTAAGTTCAGAGTTTTTCAGTGCTCAGATGCTGCTAGGTTGTCTTGGAAAGTTATAGAAAGTATGTTTATAAATATTGGAATGCTCAAAGGCAATAAAATTATTTTGGCAAGTATTTTACGTAATTGTTTACCCTCATGTGAAGCAGTCAGTCTTTGCATTGAGGTATATAAGAAAAAAATATCTGTAAGTCCAGCCTCTCAGAATGGGGAAGGGGAATGGAGACTTGCTGGAAGAGATAAAAATTGTAAATTAGAATTTCAGAGCTGGAATCAGAATTGTAATTTCCATCAACCTGAGAAGCAACTGTGTTATCAAGTGGCTTGTAGTTGCCAAGTGGAGGCAAATGTAGCCTAACTAGGCGTTGCTGCTGGTAGTGCAAGTGCTGGAAGCATTTGCTCAGTTGACATACGTTACTGCTTTCTTTTATGTGACTATTTTATAACCATCGAGGCTGTTAAACACAGCCTCACCTTCAGACTGATGCTGCTCTTATCTCTAGAGCCCACATTAGTTGGTTGTGTGTGGTGGGGCTTTTTATAATCTACATTTGAAAAGATAGCTGGGGGACATGACTAAACGTTGCCCGTTAGATAGGCCAAGCAAGACTGTTTTGCATCTGCCATTGTGAAATTGTCCCTCAGATCCTAACACAAAGGTTGTACTTTCTAGCAGGTCAGGTATGAGCTCCAGCTAGAGAATTGTCTGTAGGAGTGACACCCGTGACATCGCCCCTCTTCCTTGGAGGGGACTAGACTAGACTTGTGGAAACTGCTTCTAATAAGTATCATCTGTGAACATTTGGAGTAATCTGCATCTCGTGTAAGATCTGAATGAAGCAAAATGGTTTGGCTAAACATAAAGGATGGATATCCTGGGGAGTAAACAGCTGAAGGGGGGCTGGTGTAGCCTCCATGGAACCCGGATTGACTATTCCAGTCTGACTTCAGTAATAAAGTCCCAGTACCTGGAGCACCCCAGCCACTCTGTGGGTCGGAAATGCCGTTTTATACATAAAGATCAAGCTATGTTTCCTCCCTGGTTGCTCACACACAGGAGCAGCTTGCTTTCTGACCCTTCCCAGGGTAGGCAGCCTCTGCGGTGAATGTGTTTTTGAGACATGGCTAGGCCATGCTGTGCCTTTTACAGTAATTACCTGAGGGTAACAAGTAGAATCAAACATCATTAAAGAACTAGACACCTAGTTAAAGGGGCTGCACACACAAACTGTCCTAGTAAGCAGCATGTGCCTTTTATATTATTCACTAGAGTGAGGGAAGAAACAAAGGGAAGGCTGGTGCTTGCTGGAGGTTTGCCTGAGGCTTTGCCATCAGGTAAGTGCTATATTTGTAATTAAAGCTGCTCTGCTTTTGAAACTTAACAAGAGCTGTTCTCGATGCAGCTGCGTTAGGGTCAACTTCCAAGGAGCCGGAGCTGTGCTGTGCTTTGGTGTGCAGACCCCCTGCCGCGGTCCTGGCCGCAGGAGGAATCTGCTGGCCACAGCTTTGTGCCAGGCTTCTGTCGGGCTGCCCTGACCCCGTGTTCAGGCCACGCTGTTGCTGACCAGTAGGAGCTGGTGCACTGGTGTTATCCTTTCCTGTATGGAAGCTTTCAACACTACATAGGAGGTTGGGGGGCAATTGAATTCTTTCCTTTTCTTTAGGCTATTAAATGCTAACTAATTCCTAATGCAAAGGAGAGGGATTTACTACTTCTGCGGAACAAAGTACATCCTGTGCCCGTGAGAGCTGACCTGTGCAGGGCAGTAACAGGCCGGCTTTGTCTCTGGCGTTGTTGCAACCGGTCCCTTGTTCCCCTTAAGGTGTTGTTGAGAATCCTTAGCATCTGAATCGGGGTAATACATTCTGCCTGATGTCTGGCTCTGCCATGCATGGTTTCTGTTGTTCTTGACTTCACTGAGCCTTCAGTTATGTAGAGAAGGAATCACAGTGTAGCACCGGGCAGGCTCATCAAAAACATTTAGCCTGGATCTTGTCTACTGTAGCATCTGAAGTCAGGCCCAGCCCAAAGCCTGATGCCCTCGGGGCTGTTCTGGGGCTCTGGGCCGGCCTCTTCACCAGCACAAATGAGCTGAAGTATTTCTGTGAAGCTGCCTTACCTTACCAGCGAAACTGTTAACAAGCCGGGGAGAGGCAAGGGGGATAGAAGCTGTCCAGGGCTTATTTTCTAATAGATGGGAATGGATTCCTGGTTAAAATTCATGTATGTTAATTAGGTATAGCTTTATCTTGAATTCTTATCAGCCATGCTGGCATGGAGCCTGTTAATTCAGACTGTCCTTTACATTTTGCTGCTAGGCAGCGTGGAGTTATGCATTGACTGAGCCCGCTCGGGTTATATTAGTGGTGTTGGAATAAATGTGTAATCACTGTTTGCTGCATAGCTATTGTGGAGGCCACAGACTGAAGCAACGGGGAGAGGGTTGTGGACTGTAGGGGGTAATTAAGCATCAAAGTAAAAATATTACTCAGTAGTTAAAAGCCCTTTGCGTTTGGCGATATTGAATTTTGATGTAGGATTTTACTGCTTCTCAAAGGGAGCTTCTGGTCCTTGGGAGAGCAAACGGCAGCCCTTCTCCTGGAACGTGGTGCAGCACGTCGGTATCTGAAATGTTTTGGTGCAGCGCCTCTGATGCCTTTCTCCTTGCTGTACCAGCCGCTTCCCATGTAAGGGGGTGAGGTGGAACCAGATTGTCACTCCTCTTTTTTTCCTTCCTTGGTTCACCTCCTTGCTTATAAGTCTTTAACATGCAATCGCAGCTGCTGCGGGTACTGAAACACCTGCCTGGCATGCATGTTGAAGGCTAATATGCTGAAAGAGTCCACATGCTAGAAATTCCAGCTGGGTTTGTTTAGCCTGGAGAAGGCTAAAGCAGTAGGGGGTGGGGTATAACTGAGAATCCCCTTTAATACAGCTGCCAAATTATGTCAGGTTTTAACTACAACCTGACTATGCAGGATGGTGCTGGCACGCTGCTTGTTCTACATCTGACTCCGCATCCTGATTTGTAGGCTCCTCGGTACAGGGGTGATTGGTGGTGCTGGTGGCTGTTTGCTGGGGTGCACCCTTTGCATCCCTGATGAGTTGTGGGTGGCAGCTTCTGCTCAAAAAGGAGGTGAAGGGGGGCTTGCTCTCTGTGCTATAACGTAGAGGTTTTAAATGCATCTACTAGCAGAGCCTTGTAGTCATTATGCATTGCAAATGAGCTTTGAGGCTTGCTCTAAAAGGATATTAAAGTGGCAAATACACTTAACATATGTAGGAGGTGAAGGAAGGAGAAGGCAGCAGCTGGGGTTTCCCCAGCAGGCTCTGTTCCGATCGGGCTGTACAGAGATCTCCCCCCGCTTTTTTCCTGCTTGGCGGGGGGGGGGGGGGGGGCTTAGAGGGAGGGGGAGCCCTTCAGCCTGCACTCCCTGCTTAGCCACTTCACTTTGTCAGTATTGTTTGGAAAGGGACTTTTTTGCAAAAGTGCATCTTTGATTTATGAGAACTCCAACTCACCTAGCTCCTTTCCTCCAAGGAGCAGCAGCCCCCTGCGTAGGGACCGGTGACAGAACGTGACGTGGTGGTGGTGCGGCACAGGGCTTCCAGGGGGGAAAGGTGGGATCCCAGAGGGGCCCCAGCACTGCCTGGCTGGGGGCTTTCTCTACACAGCCCCACAGTGGAGCAAGGATTCATGATATTTCACTGATGATGTTATAGTGAGTGCCTGGGTCTTTTCTGCACCAAGACCGGTGCGAGCTGACCGAAGGACCATGGGCTCTGGTGAGCAGATGGTGCTGGCACCGCCTGGGTTACACTGCTCAGTCATAAACCAACTGCATTAAATGGTGGATTTCAAAACGCTTTACGGATATATGATTGAGCCTTCTCTCTTGTTCCCCTTCTGTTTGAGGTTAGATATTACTGCCCCTACTTTGTTTCTGGTCATAGGTGCATCTGGGAGCATTTTTGTGTACAGGCTGGAGGCATCCCAGCCCCAGACAGTGTCTGTTTGCCAGACCACCGGCTCCTTCGCCATGAGAGGAGGCAAATTGTGGCATGGGATGACAGGGATTTGTTCAACAGAAGTATCTTTTGCAACAGCTTTGTTCTGCTGCCTTACATTGGCTTGTCTCTGGGTGCCTTAAATCTGAAAAGGTGTTCCTTTTGAATTCTGTGAAGTTGTACGTATTTCAGTACCTGACCTATTAGTACTGCTGATGAGCAGCAACGACTAGACGTGTAGCTTTTTGCTGAAGTAGTTTACTCTTTAAGATCCTCCCTCTCCATTTGGATCCATACAGAAAGAGTTATTTCCTTGCAGATCTGAAGCCATTTATAAGAGAACAGTTTATTCATCGATGCAATTAGAACACTTGTCTGACTCATTACTAGAGTTAATGGTAAATCAAAGAAATATTCAGTGTGTTCCTATAATTATTCTTGATGATTTGCTGGATTGTTTTCATCTTGGGTCTGGTGTCAGTTTTATTTTGCTGATATTATGAATAAAAACCTTGTGCATAATCTATAATGATTCATCTTAGTCGAAAACGCCCATGAATTCACCTGGTTCGCAGGACAGATGATGCGATCTGAGGCTAAGAAGTGAAGGTAAGGGCTTTGTCCTCCTCTCCCGATGTTCTGAGTGTTTGCTGGCTGTCCTTCAGAATAGTAACTATGATCCTGGGACCACAAAAGGACTCTCCAGGTTTTGTGCAGGGATTCTTTAGCGCAAGTCGCACGTCGCCATTCTTCGCTGAAGCTGTATATTAAGTGTTTGACGTCTACACCAAGTGGCGTTTGCTGAAGGAGATAAAACTGATATAATATTGTTTGGAGTATAGGTAATAGCTTTTCTTGAACAGGCAGTAAGAGCAGACACCCTCCCAGAAAAGAGGTGAGAAGGGCTTTTCTGAAAGGGTCTTCAAGGCTTGTGCTTATGGAATCGATGCAGCACTTTGACAGGTGGGGGAATGTGCAGGGGCTGCCTGTGGGGTAAGGTTGGGGGGCGCAGGCTCTGTTCTGGGGTGGCAGAGGTGGCTGCAGGCAGTTCTGCACTTCAGAGGTGGTTCGTACGGTGCTGTGTTGGACTGGTGTAAGAATGCCTGCACGTCAGATCTTTGCTTTACCAAGTCGTTCACCTGTGAAGCACAGCAGTGCATTTTTCAAAGGCCAAGAAATCTTGATTTCTGTGCTGCTGGTGTGACTGTGTCCTGTAAAGGCTGCTGGAGCAAAGTGAAACCATGTGGATTGTAACTTGTGCTGCTCGCCTGGTTCTAGGGCTGCTGTGACAGACCGACACACAAAGGCGGCTGCTGGGTACTCAGCCACCTCTCCCAGGAGCAGTGCTCTTGAGTTCAGGAGTCACTTAAGGAAGGCAGAGAAGCGTTGGTGCTGACAGTCCTTCCGAGCATTTGTGTGTGACTAATCTCTTCATCCTTTCCTAGGTAGGAATGACAGAGTGTCTTGTCTCCTGCTTTGCCTTTTGTCCAAAGTACGTATCACTCGCAGCAAACTGCTGGGTAGCAGCAAGACAAGGGCTGGAGATTTTGTTCCTCGCAGTCTATGAAAGGGCCAGGATCTGAGACGGGTAGTTTTAGCTTTGAGCCAGTGTATTACCAAGAGGTCATGCAACAGAGGAGGGTGGCACAGTTACTCTCAAGTCATACACTCATTAGATTCTGAACTGATTCTTACCTATGCAGGCTTGTCTGTTTGAAAGGATGTACTATTTATGATGTGTCTACCAGCAGCTTACAAGCCTTAGCTTAGACTTGAAAAGCATCAATTCTTGTTTGCTTGTTTCTTTGATGTAAAGAGCACTTCTGCAAAGCAGTTCCTTGTTCTGCTGTGGAGCAAAGACATTCACAGCTCGTCAGACTCAGAGCCTTTAATGTTGAGAATGCTGGAGTGATGGTATTCGGCAGGCAACAGGTACTTATCTTCACAGGCACGTGAGGGAGGGCAGATTGGTGCAGGCTGTGACTTATTCATGTGTTGAGTGCTGCTACTGCAATATCTAATTTTTTTAGGAAAAAAAAAAAAGCTTTCAGGAGATTATTTACTGTAAAGATCAGACCTCTAGCAGATCGCTGGTTTTTTTTTTCCCTAAGGCAGGATGCAAAGCAGTTGTACCTTGATGTACCTGGTCAAATCAGTAGCCAGATTCTCCCTTCTACGTTGCCCACTGCCATGCCTGCGATGTACCGGTAGCACTTAGCCCTTAGAGAGGTAGGAGATCTGAATGCAGCTCAGGATAGGCATCTGGCTCGAAGCGGACTTTTGAACTTAAGGTGACGTGCTGCCTGCCTGCAGAAGAATAATTCCAGTGCTGAAGTTGCTGTTGGAAGTCAAAAGGTCACAGGAAAAACTGTTGGGATTTATTATTTTTTTTTTAGCTGCAAGTCTGGTTATTGCAGGCTTTGAAAGGAAGCACTTAGTCGTACAAAGATTTGACAAGTTGTTTTTGTGAAAAGCAAGCTTTGGTCTGACTTATCTTCTCCCTCCTGGATCAGTACCCAATTCCTGGGTGAAAAGCACAACAGAAAGGCTGTGCTCAGCTGGACCAAGCCGTAGAGTGAAACGGTTCTTTCTTTCTGTGGTGGTGGTACCCTACAAATACGAGCTGGCTTCCCTGTGTCTGCCCAACAGTGCTATTGCTCATCCAAACAATTGCTCAGGTGCGCGGCTAATCCTCCTGACGCTGGACTAGTAGCCATCCTGGCTCATTGCACTTACCGTGCACGTCTCCATCGAGTGTTACCAGCCACATGCCTCTCCTGCCTAAGCCCATTACGCTCCTTTCTGCTTCTGTCTGGTTCCAATCCATCCAGCAAACAGACTCCTGGATGCTCTATGGCTTTATCAGCTAAGGAAATCGGAGACTGTGTGTTTGGGCATCTCCCAAGCAGCCTCTAAGTTCTCTTTCCTCTGAACCAAAACGTCCAGAAAAGCTGCGTCATTACCCGAGTTTCCACGCATGCATCTTGCAGGTGTTGTGCAGGGCAATCCCCTGTCTTAACGTGCATGTGCCAGGTGCTTCCAAGCTAGCTGATGAGAAAACCCAGCTGCGAACAGGCTCACACCACCAGTGCCCTGTCTTAAAGATGGGGAGGATTGCCCCAGCTGGGGTTGGGTGGAGGCTGCGGCTGGTTGATCTGTGGGCTCTGTTCTAGCAGCCTGTCGAAGATGGGAAGGGGTGGTACTGAATTTAGAGTGGATGAAATGTTTCAGGTGATGTGTAGTGGGTCTGTGTCACGGCCAACTTCCCAGCCTGTCGCTCTGTGCCGTTTTACTGGGCAGGGAACCCTCCCCGAGCTGAATGGCGAGCCGAAGATAGAAAAGCTCTCAGCCTGGGCTGTCCTGCTGAAATGCGGTTTGTGGGCTGGGTGAAAGCACCGTTCCAGCTGAAGCTGGTGTAAGTGTACAACTGCTCCTTGGAGGCAGCTCTCCTGCATGGTGCAGGGTTGCCCACAACGGTGGCTGTGTCAGGGTCTGGCTTGGCTCTTGCAGGCTACTGGAGTCCATTCGGTGAAGAGGTGCAGAAGAGGAGGAAACCCTGAAGTTGAAGGTCGAACCTTCTCCTGAAGCTGGCAGAGCTGCTGCCAAAGATGCTGTTCAAGCATTTACCAGGCAAGATTTGACAAAAGGCAGACCGCTCCAAGGTGAATGCAGTAAGTCAGGGCAGCTATTTATACCACTCCTGCAGGGATGCTGGGTCAACCATTTCTCACGAGCTCTTAATTCCTTTGTTCATTTTCTCCTGTTCATAAGAACCTCTCCAGAAACTTTCTGAGGAGGTGTGCGGAGGCTTTCCCCTCTGCTTGCGCTCTCACGCATTTCTCATTCCTGGCTTGGAGGACTTTTTCGTTCACTGAGGCTCTATTTCCTAAGTAATCTCTTGGGGAAAATCACCTGTACTGGTGAGAGAAATGCCTCAAACCTGTTCAGGATTAGCCAAACATAAATCAAAAGCTTATCCTTTAGAGGAGAAGGAGTTGGTGCCCAAATCCTCACCATCAACCAAGTATCTGACACTGTTGCTGTGGCTAGAGCTCTGTGTGAGTGAGGGAAATCTTCAAAGAGTTTTCTACAACCTGTTTCTCACCCTGGTGGTTGTGATTATTCCTCATGGCAGGGAACTGAAGCCTTTACTTGGGTTGGAGGGCTCTGATGTGCAGGGAACTCCAGAGGGTGATGGTCTTCTTGTCCCTCTAGCCCAAGCATCACCGCTGGGCTGGGGGACTAAGTTCTTACGCCTTGTGCACCCGATCCTGTAACCCGTTAGGATGCCCTTTTCCCTTGTGGAGCTATCGCTTTAGGTTAGCAGAGGAATAAAACCTCTTTTCCCTTATCCCAGGAAGAAAACTCAGTGGTAATTCCCTATAAAAGGTGCAGGTTTAAGACCGTTTGGCGTAGCACAGAGTTCTGTACCCATTCCTTGAGAACTGCTGAGCGCAGACATTTTAATTGTAAAATTATTAATTCATTTTATTTTTCATAGAGGCAGTGAATTGTAGAGAGGTTTGTGTGGTGTGTCCTGCAGTTAATCCTTCCCTTGAGAGCTGCAGAGGTGGAAAGAAGCCGGGATTGTCTCTACCCTTAGCCAAGCAACCAGACGTGCATCTGTGCAAGCGTGTGCTGGCAATACTAATCAAAGAACTGCTGGCAGCAAACAGCCCTCCCCCCTGCCTCTCCCACCCCCCAAAAAAAAAAAACAAAAAACAAAAAACCACAAACCAAAAAAAAAACACAACAGCAAACCCTCTGTTGTATGGTAGCAGCTCATTATTTTGCTGATCACCACGCAGTTTTCTAAAAACCACTGACCCTTTCTTAATCTTAATTTGACTCTGGCAACCAGACTATAGGGGTTGCAGCTTCCCCTGCCCCAGTCCCCGAGCAAGAGCAAGCACAAAGCTTGCTGCTGCTGCAAATTAAACCCAAGCAGCTGAGGATCTGGCTAGGTGTAGGGAAAACCTAGGTGGGTAAACAAAAAACCATGGGGGCTCGGACTTGACCTTCAGAGTGTTCCTTTAAATCTTCACAATTATGGAGGATTTGAACAAAAAACAGCTGTAAAAAGCCAGGGAGTGGCTGTACTATTGGGAGTAAGTAGCCGTTCCGAGGGGTGCTGTAGTTTTTCTCATACTTCCATCAGATAATAGTGGTGGAAATGAAGATCTCTACGTTAGCGGTCCCTATTTGATCCTGTAAATGGAGGCACAAGGCTGGAAAAGGGGTAGCCACTGGCTGGAACCATTTCAGTGCTATGACTGGGAGGGATGGGAACTTTCTTTTGCAACAACATGCCGTGCATCTCCTTGCCTTTTACTCCAAGTAGAAACTCTTTGACGGGCCTGTGAGAGGAGGGAAATGTCCTGAGGGAAAGGAGAGCTGGTTTTCCCAAGGGACAGGGTCTTGCCTTCTGTTTAAAAGTTACTTTCCCTTTCCTTGAAGCACCCAAAACTCGTAAAGCTTAGAGTTCTAGAGAGCCACGCAGGGAGCACTGAGCCTTGAGCTGGCTGGGGGAGCGGCGGGGACAGGGGGCTGCTGGGGCTGGGGGGGGGGGTCCTGCGGCTGGGGGGGTGCTGGGACAGGGTGTCCTGCGGCTGGGGGTTGCTGCAGCTGGGGGTTCCTGCAGCTGCAGGGTGCTGCAGTGAAGGCTGGGGGTGGGGGGGGGGGGGGGCTGGGCTGCGGCAGGGGGGGCTGGGGAGGGGGGCTGGGCTGCAGCAGGGGGGGCTGTGGCTGGGGGTCCTGCAGCTGGGGGGGCTGTGGCTGCAGGATGCTGCAATGGAGGCTGTGGCTGGGGGGGGGGGGGGGGGGGTTGGACTGCAGCTGCAGCCTCCTGCGGTGGGGGTTGCGGCAGGGGGGCTGTGGCTGGGGGTGCTGCAGTGGGGGGAGGGGGTGCTGGGGCTGTGGCTGGGGGTCCTGCAGTGGGGGTTGCAGCTGGGGGTTTGCGGCAGGAGGGCTTATGGCTGGGGGTCCTGCAGCTGGGGGGAGGGGGTGCTGGGGCTGCGGCTGGGGGTCCTGCGGTGGGGGTTGTGGCAGGGGGGCTGTGGCTGGGGGTGCTGCAGTGGGGGGAGGGGGGTGCTGGGGCTGCGGCTGGGGGGTCCTGCGGTGGGGGTTGCGGCAGGGGGGCTGTGGCTGGGGGTCTTGCAGCTGGGGGTGGTGGTGCTGCGGCTGCAGGGTGCTGCAGTGGGGGCTGCGCCTGGGGGTCACTGGGCTGGGGGAGGGGGCTGCGGCTGGGGGTGCTGCAGCAGGGGCTGCATGCCCGCGGAGGTGCCGGGGCTGGCTGCTGCAGACCAGGGCATGGCGCAGGGGGGCCCGAAGGACGAGGCTCAGCACCCTGCAGCACGGCGCCGCGGGCAGGTGCGGAGCAGGCCCTCGAGGCCAGGGGAGCGCTGCTGCAGGGTGCCATGGCGGCGGGGGTCAGGGGGGGCTGTTCTGGGCAGCACCGAGCCCAGTCCTGCTGCTTTTCCTTGGGGAGGCTCCCGGAGGCGTATGGAAAAGGGGGCTGGAGGCTGCCCCAGCCGAGGGCGAGCGGCTGTAACGTCTGCGCAAGGCCAAGGCAGTGGGAGCCATGCTGCGGCCTCAGAACCTCAAAGCAACAGGCCCGGCGTGCTCCGCTGCCTAGGCGTTAACAAGAAAAGGAGGAAACTTCATCTGCCTTGCACGTCATCCTCTTCCCTGCCTCTGTGCCTCCCCTTCCCACCCTTCTGTGGAGATAAATCCAGGGCCAAGAACATCCACGCGGCTCAGACAGGAGATTCTGTTCACGGAGCCTCCCCAGGCCAGGGCCTGGCATGCTGTTACCTGCCCGAATAAGCATGTTTAATTACCTGCATTAATATTTAGGCCATGAAGTCATCAGCATTTGTATTTATTCATGTATATAAATGGAACTAGCTTTCCAGAGCGCCGCTGCTGACAGCACGTTCCCTCAAGGCCCTTCCTGAGAAAAGCATTCGCCATTTTGCATGCGTACATTTCAATTAATTACAATGGGTTGATTGATTAAATGGAATAAGACGATTCAGTGACAATTGTTAAAAAAAAAAAAAAAATCAGGTGAGGTCAGAGTAAATAGATGGGGAAGACAAGCGGTTCATGAGCAGTTTGATTTTTTTTTTTTCACCTCAGATCAATGGTTCTCTGTCATTTCTTGGATACAGGGGGTTGGAGCACTTTATTGGAACAGAAAAAAGAACTTTATGACAGGGGTGGGCACTATTCGCAGAAAAACAAGGCAGTGCTACTGCCAGGGACCTCGGCATCTTCCCTGTGCTTCTCCTGGCCTCAGATCCATACTCTGAACTCGGCATTTCTTTCTTACATCATCTCTTTGCCAGGACACCAAAAGATCAGTGGCTCTCGTCAGAGGTGAGAACAAGGCTGGATTCTTACGTGCATCCCTTCCCATCCATCTGTGCACACAAATCACAGCCTCACCCCGCGATACCATTGCTGCTCCCGTCTTCCCCTGGCTCCGCTGCAGCGTTACGTCAGCCTGGCTCTGCCTACCTCTGTTGGCAGGCTGCCCTTCTCCCCGCGGTGCTTCCCGGCGCTCCAATCTTGGTCTTCCTCTGAGCACAAAATAGGTGAAACCAGTCCTGTGCTTAATATCTTATTCAGTAGTAGGTGGAGAACATCGCTGAGGTAGGGACAGAATCATGTAAAGGGTACGTGCAGCCTAGTAGAGTTGTCGGAGGTTCCAGCCTTACAGTAGTGTATGTTAATAAAAAAAAATAATAAAAGGGCAAAAAAGCAATATTATGCATACTCACAAACCCAGCCTGGACTCACGTTTAATTTCTCCTGGAATTGAGTCTGTACTCCAGTGTGCCAAAACGTGGGGATGGCTTCGTGTTGCTTTCTTGCCTTTGAACTTTTGGCCAGAATGCCAGGATTGCTGTATGGAGCTGGCAAGTGCCAAGCCATCCCTGGGCCACGCAAGACACGAGCAAAGCTGTAAACGTCACACAGGACCTGAGCATTCCTATAGTGCTCCGAGTATTGCTGAGGCTCGAGAAAGACAGAGTGGTTCCTTCCCCTCTTTCCTTCCAATCTGCAAAGCTGCGTGCTAAGATCAAAGCACCTTTCAGTAGAAAATCACACCTGTCAGAGGGGGTGCACCAAAGAGCTCCAGAGACCCGATCTGTGTGTCTAAACTTCAAGGCAGGATTTGGTTACCCCAGTACCAGACGTCATCTACCAGCCCTGTTGCAATGGCCTGTACTAAAAGTACATCGGGATGCTCAGTGCATGGAGTCAGCCTGAGAATGGCACGGAGTCTGCTCAGCCAAGGCCGTCAGAAGGGCAAAGAGACTCCCCGAAGGCTGTTCCAGGGGATGCAGGTCCTGGCACACAAATTGGGAGCAGGGCAGGGGAGAGATGCTGAATCAGCAGAGGGACAGGGCAGAGGGCTCGTTTAAAAAAAAAAAAAAAAAAAAAAAAAATCCTTACAAGATGCCAGCTCTTCAGTGCCAGGAAACGTGTTTTAATTCCACAGGCAGCCTGTTAGGATTGGTTAAATGAAGCTCTTGCCTCTTCCTAAGACCTGGAATCCTCTTGGCACCTATCTTAGAGCTATAGAAATCAGATAAGACCTCTTCTGTCAGTCCGGCCAGCCGTCAACGCGGGATAGTCCCCAGCAGCCTGACAACAAGGTGACTTGTCGCCTTTGCGGTGGGAGGGTGTTTGTTTTGGAACTTTGTCGTCTGGGTCCCCACGCCCTCTGTTGGGATCCCTGGCGAGTCTGCGCTCGGCATCTTATAACTGCGTAATAAGCCCAGTCGCATTCCATACAGCATTGCCACGTATTTACCTGTCAGACTCGGTTCTACCCTGAAGTCAGACACATCCAGAGCTGCAGAAGTGACCCCAGTTTTGGCAGATGAAGAAAGATACAGCAGGCGAGAGAAGAGCCCGAGGGATGGGATTGAAGCCAGGTTGAGGGAAGCTGGCACCCGCTTGCAGCTCTGTCATCCCGTAGCACCTGGCACATGGGATCCCAAAGCAGGAGAGGAGCAGCACCCATGGGGGTGTGCTGCCACCCAGCCCACCGCGCCTGACCGCATCCGAGCTGTGAGGTGGCCTCGGGAGTGGAGGGCGTCCCTGGGACCACTCGGTTTGATGTTTCCCGTCACTTGGAGGGACTGCACTTTGTTAGGCAGGAGGAGGACAGCCCAAGCCATTCAGAAATTTACGTGTACAGGGAAGTTTGGTTTTTACCTGCTCCATCGGGGTTTTTTAGGGCAACCAGCAATAAAAAAATAAAAAACTAAATATGAAACTGCCCTTCGTTCCCTACCTCACCAAACCAGGGTGGTGGCCCCTCTGTTTCCACAGGTCGGTTTGACCTATTGACCAGCTGGATCCTTCCCTCCACCTCCCGTCGTTGCTCAGGGATGATACACTATTCCATGGGTTTAGTTCCGAAGTGAAAATACCCCTTCGGCGGGGGAAAGGCAGACAAGTGAACACTTGGCGGAGGAGGACACAAGCCCATTCAACACAATCTACTTTCCCTGTCTTAAGAGGGCTGACTGATCATTCTCTGTATAATTTTGGAAAAGCCATCAGTAGAAAGTCCAGTGCTGACGAGCTTCGCTTATTTATTATGGAAGTGACAGGGGTTTTCCAGGGGACAGGGTGTCCTGACAACATCTACAGGAAAGATGAATAACTGAGGGGCGAAAAGGCAGCACAAGAGGCACTGAGATCGTGGCACCTGCTGCAAACGGGGAATTTCGGCAAGGTTTGCAGCAGCATCTTGGTGCAGCAAAGCTAAGGCGAGAGCCCCGCTGTTCCTGGGGATGGCAGCTGGTTCGGCATCTCCGTGCTCGGCAGCTTCCACAAGCAGAGAACACCGGGATAAAGGCAGGGAAAGCCGCCCCAGCGCTCAAAGATCTCGTGGGATGAATTGTAAGAGTGGGAAGCTCAGCAATGCCCATCTTTGCCTGCAGAGCTTTCCTACCGCTAGGATGGAATAGGACCATTTTCTTTTTCTGAAAGAGAATTTGGCGTTTTTAATGTCAACGTCAAATTACTGCTGGCTAATTAGAGCCTGTAAACCCAGAATTAAGTCCTAGGGCAGAGTGAGTGGAAAGGTAAAAGCCCAGCTTGAGAAGCTGCGTAATGAGCAAACATGAACTCTCAGGCGTAAACTTAGAGGAAGCAGAGGGCAGGGTGAGAGTGTCTGATAATCTCACAGATAAATACATGGGCAGACATTAATATGTCGGTAAACACTGCTCTGTTCAGTGTACTCAGTAATTATCTCAGGGATTGCTTAATCTATGTCAGAATTCTCTTTGATTTAGCTCGCTTCCCAGCTCCTGTATAAAAACAATCAGCACGTTATTCCTGATTGTCAGATGCAATACCAGAGCTCTTGGTTTAATGAATTACAGGCAACCCTTTGAGACTGGGCTCCCTACTTACTAGGGACAGACACGCAGGTGTGTCAACACAGTGGAGAAACATCTGTGCTGCTGGTGAGTGTAACAGGTACAAGAAATCAAATATCAGGTACAAGCCTATCAAATAGGCTGCTACGTGCAGACGGAAGACTTGCACGGTGCTGCTGAATGTAGCAGGTGTACCCGGGTGGATCATACAAGCTGTGAGTAAAATGAGATTAGTCTTATGCACAGCACAATTCCCCGGGATGCTATTCAGGTTGTTATGCCACTCTTCACTGTTATCTCTGGGCGCTTTCCAAAGGTCTCAGCCGTGTTCTTAAGAACTTATCTCCGGCTGAAACCAGCTTTACCCTTGCACGGGTTGGGGGGAGTGTTTTTCTTCAATGGTGTAAAAAGATACCAACAGAGTTTTGTTTCTAATTCTTGCACCAATTCTTCCTTTGTTCCTGAATGCATCCTTACGTACCTCCATTCCCCCTTGTAAGGAAATGGAAAATGACCTTTAGAGTGGCTTGGAAGGCTACATTCATGGGTTTGCAATGGTGAGCAGCAGGGGCCCCTGGCCCCTGTGGATACGTTCAGTGGTTTGGATACAAGCAGGAGGAAGGTGCCTATTTGTCAGCAGAAAGCACGAGGTGTTTTCTAGTCCGTGGGATTTCTGCAGCCCCCCTCTCTCTCCTTGTTCCAGCAGCTCCTTCCTCCAATTCTCCACTGCTATTCTTTACGCCACCCTTACAGTTCATGCTGACTAGTGATCCAGAGGAATACGTGCTGGCTTAATGATGTCAGGTATGTTCATTAATTATCACCCAACTGGCTATAAGGACGATTACAAAGACCCAGGATTTTAATTTCCTTAGAGCCCACTTGGCAACACCAAGAACTGAAGAAGGTTCCTCATGTAGACATTTAATGAGCAAAACCACTTCTGACAGCAATTATACAGCATCTCATCCTTATGTTCCTTCTTCAGACAAAGACCAAGGTCAAATCTGTAATTAAAGCTTATCAGGGTGCCCATATGAGTGGGTTGCAGGGGGAGGCCTGCCTTCGGTTATATTTCTTGCATTTTGACCAAGGCACACTATCAATGTGTATTACACTTGGAAACTGCTAAAAAGGCTGGTTTGTTACGAACTAAAGAGATAAACAAATCACAGGCGAATAATTCTGAGTCCCCAGCCTGGGGGTTTTGCTGTTTGACCGCTACTGCATATACTTTGCCGTGCTATTCAACAACAACAAACATTCGCTTCTGAACCGATAACACGTTTTCGGAAGCACGCCTGGCAATGCAGAAGGGGTACTTTGTGCCCTGCCCATCAGCTTCTGCTTGCCCTGCATGACACCGTCGTCTTGCTGCAGCACGTAACCTCTGCGCAGCTGGCTCCCAAACGTAACCTCTGTGTAGCTGGCTCCCAAATGTAGTTACCTCCACAGTGGCACGGCACGGCATGGCACAGCGGCACACTTCTGCAGCAGCAGTGAGGGTTCATGTCGTGGTTTAAACCCAGGTGACAACACAGCCCCACGTGGCTGCTCGCTCACTGCCCCTCACCCAGAGGGATGGGGGGGAGGATCGGAATGTAAAACTCCGGGGTTGAGATAAGAGCAATTTAACAGGTAAAGCAAAAGCTGCGCACGCAAGCAGAGCAAAGCAAGGAATTCATTCACCGCTTCCCATGGGCAGCAGGTGCTCGGCCACCCCCAGGGCAGCAGGGCTCCGTCACACGTAACGGTTAATTGGGAAATGCCATAGTGCCAGATGTCCCCCCCCCTTCCTTCTTCCCCCAGTTTATATACCCAGCGTGATGCCATACGGTATGGAATATCCCTTTGGCTACCTTGGGTCACCTGTCCTGGCTGTGTCCCCTCCCGGTTCCCTCCAGCCCTCTCGCTGGCAGGGCCCAGGGAACCAAAAAGTCCTTGATTTAGTATAAACATCACCCAGCAACAACTAAAACCGTCAGTGCGGTTATCAGCATTGTTCTCACATCACGGCCAAAACCCCGCACTGCACTGGCTACTGAGAAGAAAGTTAACTCCATCCCAGCTGAAACCAGGACGGTGGTCCAGGGGTTTTCAAATCGGGCCTGATTACATTTATATTATGGCTTTCTTGCACAATTGCAAAGGCTGGGATGGGCTATGGAGGCTGCGTTATGTCGGAGCGGTGTAAGCCAGAGGTAGCATATATAAGAATCAAGTCTTCAGGTTTTTCCATTTCCCATTCTTGTGACCTCCTTGTTAAATAGAAACAGTGGCAGCTAATCTGTGAATGTGTTAAACCGAAGCCAGGATGAGGAACTTACTAGGATTTCAAATAAAAGTGTCCAAACAAAATTATGTAGTAAGTTTTTGCCCTGACCCTTTGGAGTCTCGAAACAGCATTTAGTAGAATGAGAATATGCTTCAGCGTAGGATATTACATCGTTGGTTTCTCCTGGGATCAATTTTGCTAAAGTGTTGTTAGAAAATCGTGTTATGAGGCTTTTTTCAGAGGTTCAAAGTAGGTTTTAGGTGTATATTACTAAAATTGTTAAGAAACACTGTGATTTTTGTGCCAAGGGACACTAGGCATAATAAGACACTTTTTTTTCCCCCCCTTCATTCCCAGAAAACAAAATCAAAGCAGAACTCAGGTCAAGTGTTTTGAGGTTTGCTTAGAATTTCTGGTGCATTTGACGAATTTCATGAGAAAACTTCATTTTCTGTGAACAATTTTTAATCTGTTAAACTCTGGACTTTCTGGGACCTGATAGCGTTCCAGCAACCTCAACCAAAGCTGAAGCAGTGGAGGTCAGAGTTATTAGTCTGGCACAGGCTTCTCTCTTGAGAAGGCTGAAATTCTGGTGTTCTGTAATGGATTTGTGGGCTGCTAGGGAGTCCTTTCATCACTAATAACTCGTAGCAGCGCCTGCGATGAAAGACGGACTAGGATCGTTTGGCTTTGCAAGACTGACAGGCTCCAGGATGACACCCAGCTGTTTCATCCTGTGATTAGACCCTTTCCTAGATAGCAAAAGGGCTGTGCCCACCTGTGTACCCATCTACACTGTCCTGCTCCACCTAAAATTACTGCTGATAATTCAACTGCTCCTGAGCTTTCAACAACAGAGCTGCACTGAGTTTATCCCCAGGAAATTTTGGGAACGGGCAGGAGCAGGCTCCTTGGGATGCTCAGTTTAGCTTATGTCACAGTGGGGCTGTCGGGGACTTACTGGTGGTGCTATTGTAAAGAAGGTGCTGACTGAACTCAATGAGCATGAATAAGCTGTTTATTAAAGAATAATCAACCTATGGGCTGAGAAGGTATAGGATTAACCTAACGGCTGTTGCTGAAGTTAGCAGAGACCAGACCTTGCCACGTGCCGCTGCCTTTGCATCCCTGTGCCACGGTGAGTTGAGCGAGGAGGCAGCCCTTCAGCGATGCTCTGTGTCACATGCCGCTCAAGAAAATCATTTCAATAGCCTTACTCCCCTTCCCTTCCTCTTCACAGGCTGACTGACACTAATGGAAAATATTCATCGATCCACACGGGATGTTATTGATGATCTGCTGGCTGGAGAGGTGTTTTATATGCCCTCTCTCCACAGGTATCTAGCTTGTTGAATAATTTGCTTGCAGTGTGCTGAGAAATGCCAATGAAATACAAACGGGAGAGTGACAGGGAGGAAATGTCACGCCTGGGCTGTTTCCCACTTGGTGGGGAAGATGGAACATGCATGCTGGGTACAGGGGTTTGCATCAGTGCCACGCTGTGGAACGTGACTTCGGTCTGTTTGTCTCTGGATGGAGATGGCAACCCTGTGAGAGATGATGTGGTTATTTGTGCACCGCGGGTACACATGCTGTTTAATGTTTGGCTTGGACCTAATCCCCAAAAATCTGGACAAAAGTAAAAGTATTTCCAGTTTGGGAATAGCATTTCATCCCTGCCTGTAAATATGGGACAAAGGAGATGTATTTTCTTAGAGAGAAAAGAGGATGGCTTGTTAGTCGTTGGGTGTTTGAATTAAGTTAGAAGCTCAGGATCTCAGGTGGGGCTGAACCTCACCCGGTGCTCCCAGAGAGCACCAGCAGCGCCGGAGCCAGGGTGTCCCCTCTGCCCTGCTGGGTGCCCTGCTGGGTGGTTGGCTCTTGTCTGCTTGGGGTCTCTTCTGCCGGGGGCTCTGGGGTTCCTCTTCTACTTGTGATCTGTGCTGGGAGCTCAAGTTTGCCTCCATCAGCAAGTCTAAAGACAGGTTGACCATCTTGGAAAAGGCTCTCGTTAAATGTGTTTAAGGCAAATATTGACCAAACAAAATAGATCATGCCAAGTCACCTCAAAATATGGTACCTTTTCTCCAATAGATATTAAATAAATATTGCTAGCAGCCATCAAATCTAAAAGCTAATGGAAACTCCCTGGTATTAATTGCTTGGTTTGGTTCCAAAGGCAGCTTAGGAAAATGTACAGACATTTTTCCATTTATGTATCAGATCTACTATTTTTCTTTGTTTATCTGCTAATTTCTGGTGCAGGCACAGCACTAAATAATCAGATTGATGCTCAGTCAAAGCACTTCCAAAAACTGCAAGCATGAGTATCTGATTTCTTCACGTAAGTCTTATGACAACAAAAGCATAAAAAGGGGTAAAAACCTGAAAGAATAAATAAAAATCAATAGCTGCACTTGCAGCTTGGTTTTTTGGGGGTGTTGTTTGTAAACTATTAATGTTTGCATTTGTTATTCATCTAGTATGTCTTAAAATGTAAGGGAGAAAAGGAACTCTGCGTGTTGACGGTTTGGTCCTCAAATGGTTTCTACTGGGAGGCGTATTGGTCCTTGCAGGTTTGCAGAGCAGAACTGCATTTTTACAAAGTACGTTTCAATACGTGGCGATGTGGGTTGGACCTTCTCCCGGTGAGGCAGCTCTGGGAGCAGGTCTTGCTTCTTGGCCCCCGCTGCTCCTTGCTGCTGCGTACCCCCTACCGCCGCAGAGCTTTCTCTCTGGCTGGAGAAGTGTGGGGCTTTTCCCAAATCAAAATTATTCAACCATCTCTTCCTCCACTTTCTCAGCCCCTAAGAACTCCGGGCTCTGATGGAAATCAGGGCGTGTGTGCCCCCCAAGAGCTCCTCCTTACGAAAGGGGGTCTCAAGGGCAAGCCCCCCCCCCCCCCCCCCCCATGAGTGTCCAGCTTGGCTGTGCCTGTAGCAGCCTCTGCTGAAACATGTCATCCATCCCAGTGGGTTGGAGAAATGTGGGAAAGGAGGAGAGAAGTGAAAAGAGGGAAAGAAAAGTGTAAAGAGAGGAGAGGCTGAGAAAATCAAACCCATGAAAATGGGAAGGAAGAGAAGCTCACAGAGGAACTGACATTGCCATGACCTTTTTCCTGTCTGCAGGGCTTCAGTGTTTACTTCAGGACAGCTCCTGCATCCCTTCAGGGCAGCTCCTGCATCCCTTCAGGGCAGCTCCTGCATCCCTTCAGGGCAGCTCCAGCATCCCTTCAAGGCAGCTCCTGCATCCCTTCAGGGCAGCTCCTGCATCCCTTCAAGGCAGCTCCTGCATCCCTTCAGGGCAGCTCCTGCATCCCTTCAAGGCAGCTCCTGCATCCCTTCAGGGCAGCTCCTGCATCCCTTCAAGGCAGCTCCTGCATCCCTTCAGGGCAGCTCCTGCATCCCTTCAAGGCAGCTCCTGCATCCCTTCAGGGCAGCTCCTGCATCCCTTCAGGGCAGCTCCTGCATCCCTTCAGGGCAGCTCCTGCATCCCTTCAAGGCAACTCCTGCATCCCTTCAGGGCAGCTCCTGCATCCGGGTGCCCGGAGTTCACTGCACAAATGCTCTGTCTGCACGGTGGGACATGGTGCTGGGTCCCGGAGCTCCCAGCCGGCACAGCCCGGGGGAAGGAGAGGAAGCAGGCAGGAGAGGTCAGACAGAGATGGTTAAATTCATGACCCGTAGGAGCTCCAGATCCTGAGCCCTGCCCACAGAGAGCTTTCTGCCAGGTGGTGGCTTCTAACTGCCCTTATGTCACACCCAGCTGTATTTTAACACATCCAAGCCAGACTCTAATGGTGACAGAGTTACAAGGCTGGGCTTGGGACAGCAGGAACTAACCCGTCTGCACACGGAAATACCAGAAAAGCAGGTTTGGGAATGGCTCCAGCAATAGACAACTCGCTTGGGGACAAGGCAGAAGTGGGAATTCTGACCTACTAGAAGGTATCCCTAAGCCAGAGCGGCTGAACAGTATCTTGTCTCTGCTTGGTACCCGGTGACATCTCTGTGTGAGAGAGATTTGTCACATCTGAATTACGCCGCCTCTGGTCCTGGGCTAGCTGGTGGCTGCGTGGCACTCTCACGGCAGAAATGCTCCCGTAAAGATCTCCCACGGAAAAGGGTGGGCTGCCAGGCGCATGAATTAGTGCCACACATCATTCCCGTTAGGCACCCTGCTCGCGTATATCTCACCCAAACGGAGGCTTTCCCCGGGGAAGTAAAGGCCCACAAAACAAATCCTGTTTAATCACGGAGTCAGCACCACACTTCAGGCCAGGAGCGGTTTTGCTGGTGCCAGCTGAGGATCCGGGCACATGCCCAGGTTTTCCTCCGCACAAGGCATCGTGCTTGCAGCCCTTCCGCTAGCATTGTGTTTTCTTGCAGATAAGCTTTCTTTTTCCTTTATTGCCTGAAGTTTTTGAGAGAAATGGTGCCGTGACCACTGTTAGCGCACACACGGGGTCTGGGGGTGGTAATAGTGTTAATCAACATGGGGCTGTTTGTGTCACCCCTTCTCCTTTTGCCACCACATGGTTTGTCAGAGAATCGGTCCCGTGCAGGCAGGTTTGCAGGGGAGATTTTGTGAAAGGGGAAGCAGGTTTAGCTACACAGAGGCTCGGGAGACACTGCCTGGCAGGATGCTCTTGCAGTGCTGAAGTAAAGCAAAGCTGCAAGTTCCCTGACTGTCTCATGACACAGCCCGGTCTTGCTGCTCACTGCCTGCCACGCTGGAGCAGCATCAGTCTTCATAGTGAGGCATTTTGCCTTTGTTAACGGCCAAAGGCTCTTAGTCAACTACAAAGTAGAATGAGAGACATCAGGAAAGTCTCCTGCCTCATGTGCATTCCCTTGTGTAAGCTGGACGTAGGGGATACACAGCTTTTGAGCTGTACGTAGGTATTGGTACACTTGCCTCTGTGCACACTGTGCACACATCAGCAAATGTCACAAGGCTTATGCCACGGCTCAGAGAAACAGCTGGCTGCATGCAGCAAGCTGTGAATATCTCCTGGGAAGAGCAGCTGGCTTCCTAGGCACCAACAGGATGCAAAAGAGATGCAGGAGATGTCCCCGCGTGGACCTGGCCCGGGGTCAGCCACCCGCTCCTGTGTCCTCGGAGCTAGTCCGAGGATGGGCATGATCCCCACAAAGCGGTTCAGCTGCAGGAGCAGAGAGGGATCACTGGGGACCACAGAGCTCACCTGCCAGGGTTCAGCACCTCAGGCTGGCGAAGCTGTGAGATACTCTGAGATGGAGGAAGATACTTTAGATCGGCAAAGCACCGAGACTCCCTGTAGCCCACTAAGCCCTGTGCGGTCTTCACAGAGTGGATGAGACCGTCTCTGACAGGACTCTGCTGTGCTGGTCACACCAACAGCAGAATTAACTCTCCCTTGTGCGTCTGTACTCAGAGCTTCCACGTTAACACTGCAGATGCACACTGGTTTCAGTGCTGGAGAATCTGTGGGTGAGGATGCCTGTAGGTTTTGAAGTCAGAGAATACGGGCACAAAAAAGTTGGCTCCTAAAGGAAAAGACAGGCTAACAGGGAAGGGATTATCAGAGATTATTTTCTCCTGTTACTTGTAAAAATATTTTGTAGAGGCGAAGATTGTTGGTAATTATCTCTCTCTCACTTGTGAGCCAACAGGCAGCTGAGCATGAAGGACATCTGCGTGCTGTGCTAGATGGCTTGTTTTCCTGTCTCTGCGTTGATTCCTTTAAATACTATGGGAATTCAGCATTTCCAGTCTATTTACCCTTCGTAAGAGCACTGTACGTCTGTCTGTTAAACAGCAGCATGTACTCAGTTTGTACATAACAAGATGATGCCCCAGCCAAAGGAAATCAGATTGTTCAGGCAGTGAGCAAAGGGCAGAGCTGAAACGTGAATTTGCCCAACGCAGCCCCTTGCAAAGCGGCAAAGCACGGGGGAATACGGAATCAAAATGTTACTGTGCAAGCCAGGGGGCCAGTGGCTGCTGAAAACGTGATGGTTTTTCAGATGTCTTAGTTTAAGGGATCCTGGAGGCTTGCCAGTTTCAAATTTGAAAATGTTTAATTCAAAAGTGCATTGGTGCTCAAAAAAAAAAAGCGGCAGAGTGCCGAACAGAGGCAGGGCAACCATCATGAAGTGTTAAGCGCATCAAACGGAGAACAGCAAGGGACTGTTACCTTTGTCTGGAGACTGCACAGTTCCAAAGAAATAACAATAATGTGCTTTTATAAAATATATGCACTTTGCCATGCAGAAATTGAAAAACTGGTACCCCACATAACAAGACTGTGATTTGTCCAGGCATTGTAATAACTGGCCTAATAGAAGCAAACTTCTCTACAGTAATACAGGTATATGTTATATACATGTGTTATATACATGCAGACTGTGAGCTCCAGGACCAGGCATCATATAAATACATGTATTATATATATTTTATATATATATATACACTACTAATACAGTAATACGTTATCCAGAAGTGTGTGGCCATTTGCTTATACCGCTGTTACTAAACCCCACGTTATTAAATAACAGAGTTTGGAGATTGTAAGTTCAAATCAGAGCAAAAGATGTGAGGCTGATGGTTTTGGAGCAAATGATCTCATTTCATTCCTGGAAGGGTGGAGGCCTGAACGCTCTGGAAGTGTATATAAACATTACAAAACAGACCGAAGGCAAATGCATTCTTGTAGCGAAGCGATAGCACGCCTAAACCATCAGATCTGCAATAAAGGGTTCTGTGGGTGATGTCAAACGGCTGGCTTTCATTTGCCTACATGTGCAATCATCAGCAGATATCAAATATTCATTTCCAGACCCCTGTGGCTGCAGTTGCAGCAGCATTTGACAGCCAGCCCCGTGAGGAAACTGGAAAGTTGCTGGATTTACCTAGAGTCGGTCAAACCAAGTAGGAAGAGCTCTGGTGGTGCCCCATCCACACGAGCCTCTAGGACCATCCTGGGCACGTAGGCGGGAGCAGATGTGTTTAAATACCACTGGGGACGTTTTTGACTGGCGATAGGCTGTCGGTAAGATACCAAGGCTTATTGCGGCGCAGCCATGCGAGACGGCGAGGCAGTGCCGGTTCCCTTGCAGGTGAAGCATCCTTTGCAGCCAACCCACCTTAGAATTAGAGCTATGAGCCCGAAGGCAGCAGCTGCACTGGGCCCTGCCTGGTTCAAACTCTCTGGCTGACCACCCAGAACCTCCACCCCACTCGGTCCGTTCCTGGCGTCACCCGCAGGGAGCTGTGGCTGATTGCCATTTCTGACAGCCCGGCTTGAGGAGCCTCGGGTGGGAGTTTCCCTTCTCTGTCCAAAAGCAAAAACATATTTGGGATTCAAAGAGATGTTGGGTGTGCTGCATCCCAGCCATCCTGCTGCAGCCTCTCCTGGTGCAGTCGGACCCAAACTTAGCAGGCAAAGCTGGGAAGACCTTATGCCCCCTGAGCTTGAAAGTAAACTGAGACAGAAAAAATGAAACCTTCAAAGGCTTTTGATTTCTTTCTATTTGATCATCCATTCTACTGCCTTTCCCCTTGGGCTCCTCTGGCTGTGAGTCTTGCAGGTCATGGAACTTTATTAAAATAATATACCAGGAAGATGCTATTAATGATTAATAAAGGCTTTATATATTTCTTTTCAATAATTTAAGTTCACTATGGTCAATGCTATTACACTAAATACCAGATTAATTAGTAAAGATGGGATTGCTCTCAGGAAATTGTCACTGTAACGTTATCCAGCCTTGGAAGGTGCCCATTAATTAACACTTAAAACCCAACTTGGAATCATAATAGAGTTTTATTATAGTTCTTGCCATTCTCACACATTCTCACACATACTGATGAATTATCTCTCATTAACGTTACCGGAAGGACATAGCAGATGCCCCGGTGCTGCCTGCGTACAGGCGTTGTTCCATCCCCAACCCCGAGCCCAGGGAAGCGAGGGCACCAAGGCTTAGAGACAGCTCAAGGAACCTTTACCTCCTGCTGGTTTTCTTTGACTTAAATCAGCATTTTCCATCAGAGGTAAAGATCCCCTGAGCTCATTACAGAGACCGTAAACTCACCCTTGAGGGAAGGCTAGTGCTATGTTTGCAGATAGTTGGGTAGTGGGGGTGCAGTAGGTCTAACAGGTTAATTATGAGGAGGAGCAGCATTAGGGATGTGAGGATTAGTGCTCATTTGTGGCCTTTTTTGTTTGAGGGTATTATTAGTTGTTTTGTGATTTGGTGAATGAGTCATGATTGAAGAGCGGAGAAGCAACTGTCGATTCCTCAAGTGCCGAGGGAGGGGAATAGGAGGGAGGGGAAGAGCGTGGAGAGTAGGGCTAGCGGCATGCCTAGGACCAGGGGCTTGAGAATTGGTCCAAAAAGCTTAAGTTCATGGTCAGAGTCAAGGGGTAGTTTTGTTGGGAGTTTGGGCTTTAGCGGAGGGGCGGTTGGTAGGGGTGAACAGTAGGAGCTTAGGTTGGATGATTAGTGAAAAGATCATTCAGGCAGCTAATATTGTTAGAAGTCATGGGATGGGATTGAGTTGGGGCGTATCATTAAGGAGGGGTAGGTCTTCCTCTTTCTCTAGCTTAAAAGGCTGGTGCTGATCCATAGGTTCTTAATGCGTGGAGTCCCGCCTGGCGCTGAGCCCCTTGGTGATGGGCTTCACCGTTAGAAGAGGTCTCGGAGGGCTCATCAGAGCAAACCTTAACATCACATTCACTCCCACCAGGCTAACCACCGAGAAATGCTTCTTCTTCCTCCACCGTTCCCACCCGAGATATCACTTGCACGGCTTTTGTGGCGTGATTTAAATGCTGTACCATTACTTGGCCGTAGCACTGGGTGCACAGACAGGGAATGAATCCGAGTGTGCGTGGCAGCTCAAGAGCTGCTCTGACATTTGAATTCACATTCTAGACATGAGCCAGAAAAATGTTGCCATACAAGAAATTATCAGACAACTGGGGCCCTGCAGATAAAACCGATTACCACCATGGAACGTGATTATTCATTAACTGCACTTAACCTCGACGTCAAAGAACCTGTAATATTTATAATTTCTTTCAGCAAGCGTCCAGAACTGTTAAAAACAGGTAACCCTGCCCAAAATGGGAGAGGCATCTCCTTTTCATGAGCTCCAGTTGTTGCATTGGTGTCTTTACAGTATCACCTTTTCCAAAGTCTATGGAAATAGTGAAATGTCCCACGAGAAAAAGATTTCCAGTATGTTACAGCCCTATATGATTTTTAGAGCTGTATTTTGGGTATTCTCATCAGATAGTGGCAGATATCGATCTATTAACTCAATGAGACTTGGTTTTTAGAGCAGAGTTTCATTTGAGCAATGGCAGCTTAACTGTGGACAAACCCATGCCGTTTCTTTGCTGCAGAACTGGCTGCCCTGGAAGACATCCCACCCTAGACACATGGGATGGTTTTTAGGCTTGGATGGAAAAAATGACAGAATTCAGGTTGATTCCTGAAAGAAAATATACCATTTTGGCCTGTGCACCAGCCAGGGGGGTGTGGAACTGCCCTGCATTACACCCAGAAACAGTGCAGCATTCGGAGCCTCAGCAATGCATTGTACCTTGCACGACACAATGCACACATACAGCATTGTCGCTGCTGTATGAAGTTTCTTATTTTTTTCACTTGCTCGCATGCTGATTCTTTAGAAGGCCACTGATGAGCAAGGATTTAACAAAGCAAAGTGGAGCAGTTTCTCCTGAGCTGCGATCCAGCCCCACGCCGGTGCAGGGTCCCAGGAGAGCAGCAGCCCACCCGTGAGCTGGGGCTGCCCGGGGGGAAGGGGCACCCCAGGGAGACCCACAGCCAGGGCTGGGTGGCAGCTGCTCTGCACAGCCACAGTGCTGGGCTCCTACCAGCAAAGGCTCCGAAATGCCGGCAAGGGAGGGAATGAGGAGGGAAGGGGTCGTAACGAAGCCTCCCGGAGAGAAGGGCTGCAGAGCCGTCAGCCCTGGGCAGCCTTTGCACCCAGGTCTGGTCCTCCTGTGGGGACGGGGTGGATGTGGGTGCAGGCATCATGGGGATGCTCCATCACCCAGGCACAGGGATCGTAACGAAGCCTCCCGGAGCGAAGGGCTGCAGAGCCGTCAGCCCTGGGCAGCCTTTGCACCCAGGTCTGGTCCTCCTGTGGGGACGGGGTGGATGTGGGTGCAGGCACCTTGGGGCTGCTCCATCACCCAGGCACAGGGCTGTGTCTTGGCGATCCCGGGCTGTGTTGGCAGCTGGTGCACAACCTGCAGCACGGCAGGGATGGGTGCGCTGCTTGGAGCCCAACTCCTGCTTGGTAACAAAACGAGAGCAAAGGTTTTGCACGTCTTGCGCTCTGAATAGTTTGTTTGGATTTGTTCCTTCAGAACCACACAGGTCAAACTGGCTCTGAAGCTGGTCTGTTATCGCTACACTCGACCCAAGCACAGACGTGAGCCCCAGGCAGCCGCAGGGACCCACAGGCACACGGAGCCGAGCACAGCACCCCTGCACCAGCACCCCTGGAAGGCAGCAGCATCATCCCTGTCCTGGCCAGCATCCTGCCTTATGCATCCCTGGGTGCCGCTGCTGATGAGTTTTATACTCTCGCTGAAGCACTGGCAACTGAAAAATTGAGACAGTCCTTTTCTGGATGTCAAGGGACATTCTTTCAGTTTTTTCCTTCAAAATGCTTTAGTAATTCACTAAAGGAATGATGTGCCTACTATTTATTACCATTTTCCGGTAGTATCTTTCCTGGTGACTCATGCACTGTGTCTTTATAATCCAATAATTGTTTTCAATTTCCACATGGTGTCAGATTTAATTATATCTCTGGTGTTTGATCCAGTGATTTAACTCTTTCTCTTTGGAATCTCTATTTTCATTATTACTTAGAGGCTGATTTAGATGTGCAAAGCGCATCATAGGTCTTTAATATTGAAGGCAATATCCATTATTTTTTATTTAAGGCTTCCTAATAAGCAGTCGGGCTGTGGATGTCAGCCAGAATTGCAGGTTTCTCCTTACCATATCAGCCGGCATGCTATTAGGAAGTTTGGTGTCTTTGTGTGTCGGGAATATACTCTTAATTGTTCTGATGGCCTTTTATTTACTAGTCCGAACCAGATGGATCAAAACGTCTCTTTGTTGGTTGTTCATAACATCTTGCTATTTTTCCTGTAGGATAAAAACAGGTTTGTATTTCTCTGAACCATACTGGCAGCCCCGTGGGGGTTCTGGTGAAAGGAAGATACTTGGAAAGGGCTTGTGGACACGGTGCATCTGCTGATGCGGTGGCTTTACAGGGACAACTGCAGACAAGGTGGCTGATTCCCTTTGCTCTTCAATGGAGAGATAGGCTGCTGTCTTCGGGGATTCCTGAAAAAAAAAACACTCTGTTTCAGACAGAAAACTTAAGATTCAGCCCAGAGTTGTCTGGAACTCAGATGGTGATGATCAAAACCTTTGTAAACCCATAGGAAGCCTGTTGTTTGAGTTTCTCAGACAATCAGTATCTCCCAATTTTGCAATTAAAATGTCTTGCAGCTGCTCTGACGCGTTAAATAGATGGGCTGCAGCACAGGTCCTCTGGGAGCTGCCATGTGTCCTTCAAGCTCTTTTTGGGTCCTTGTGGGAAGAGATGGTGGGTAAAGGGAGCTTCAGAAATCTTATGTTAATGGATATAAATACCAGCCTAGTGCTTAAATGGAGCTGCAAGTTTCTTAGTGGTTGGTGGAGGCTTAGAAGCTTCTCTTTTTGGAAGAAAACTGTTTTCTTCCTACATTTCCTGTTTTCAGTCTTTCTAGGAAGTAGAAATCCTACGGAAGCAAGCCGAGGTGCTTTTCTTGTGACCTTGCCAACTTCTGAATCCAATAAGAAGCCTATAGAGGTGATGGGATTATTTTTCGACTCTTTTGGGGTCTCTGCATCCCCAGCAGAGGCTAGATAAGCAGAATGCAGTCAGGGTGAAAGAGAAACCTATTTGGGCAGGCTATAGCAGCCCGTCCGATGTCTGATAAGGGTTGAGGTGCCAACAGCAGCGGACTGAGGAAGGGGCTAGAGGTTCCCCATTTGCATCTTGCAGCAGGTTGTGTTCTGAGCCCGGTGCCCAGGGAGCAGCTCTGCTGCTTTGTGCTCCCCTGTCACCGACGCACCAACAGCTTGTCTTAATCAACCTGCTTCTAGCGTGCATAAGGAGCTCCCGTGTTGTATCAGGGATCTAAATCCAAGCAACCCTGCACAAGCGCAGAGAGAAAAGCCCTCGTTCCCTGTTGGGGGGCAGACACAGCATTGGGAAGCTGCTTGGCAGTGTGTCACTCTTCCCTGGGTGACACTAGGGGTAGAGCAAGAATGCTGATTTCGACATGCTAATTAGCTACGGCAGCCTCGGCTTAGGGGTGCAGACAATAGTGCTGTTGTGAATGAGTCCAGCACACACAAATGCGCTTTTCTCCGCGGGCGAGGTAACTTAGCAGCCTTTGCTCATCAGCAGCTTCTCCAGCTGGACGCCCGGTATCAGCTTTGGGGTGCACCCCGCTCCCCGTGCAGGAGGGACCGCAGCAGCTCTGGCTGCCTTGCTCACATCAGGCTCCCCATTGCTTTCAAGAATTAACTTCTACATGAGTTACATCCAGCCTTATATGTGAGATGAGAGAAGCAACACACTACGCCTGGTAAAAGTGCTTCGGTGATGATGCCCTGGGAACCTGTGGGTGCAGTGGCCAAGCGGTAAGTGTGTCCCTGGGGTGAGCCACAGCCCCGGGGCTTCCAGCTCTGCAGAACTGTGGCAGGAGGAGCAGTGCCACCCCCAGCACTCCCTCTGTGCTCCAAAGAATGTCCGCAGATATCCCAGTGGAGCTCAGGTCTGGCAAGTGCCACCACTGATCAGGCTAAAATTCATCTGTCCGGCTCAGGCTTGCCTGGCTGCATCCCTGCACCCACGGGACCCGGGCGGCACCCAGGGGGCTCAGCCCTGTGCAGGGGTACGTGACCCCAGGGTGCTGTGCCAGGCTGCAGAGGGCTGACTCTGGGCACAGAGGTTCTTTGCCTGGCTCCGCCATACACATGCTTGTGATCTGAAAGCAGATTTTCTCCGTGCAACTATGCCTTGATTTATCAGCACATGCTGAAACACCCCTCCTTCGCTTGGCAGCGTTCAGCACCTTTGACTTAGGCGTGTTCCAACAGCTCTAAGGGCAAGGTGAAGGATCCATCCCTGTGCTGACACAGAAGACACCAGAGGAGAACACTCACCCAGCTCCACCAAGAAAGACTAGACCCTCAGGGTTCTCTTAACACAGCCCAAAACTCCTCCAAGGCTCGATACATTCACAAAAGAGGATTGCTTGTGGGAGAAGGACCTGTTTCCATGCACACAGATGCACACACTAATTGATTTACAGGCTTGGGACTGTAAAAATCCCCGAGATCAATATTGATGCTCAGTAACACAAGGCAGCAATACATAATGAGGAGCAAGGAATCCAATTGCCTCTCAGGTGTCCTTAACGATGGGATACTAATAGTCACAACATTTGTTGGTATAGAGGTCCTCTCCTTCCCTCTAGGCAGGGTCTTGCCTTTTCTTTAGCAGACCTAATTGGCCTTATTTTTCTGAGATGTGACTAGTCCCCGCAGCAAGATCCTGATGACAAGGGTAATGAGAGAGTTACGTACATAGGGCATAAATGTATTTTGTGAGGAAGCTAATTTACTCCTAGATATTGTGGCTGTCCAGAAGTCACCCCAACAGGCAAACAGACCTCCTGTGGAGTTGGGCAGGCAGCCAAGGACACGGGTTACTAATGCAGGCTGGCAAGAAGCACCCATTCCTCCATGTCCCTGCAATTACTGCAGTTAGTCATGGCAGTGTGGGATCCAGAAGCAGCTGCTCTGGCAGTTCCTGCACCTGTGCTTTGCCTCCGTCATGTTGAGTCATCCCTCTGCTGCCCCCAGCCCAGGGATCCACGCAGCCTTGGGGTCAGACCTCGTCTTTCCCGGGACACATCCTTCCCCAGTGGGGCACTGCCTACCGGTGCACGGACCCCTGCATCCTTCCTCAGGAGCTGCAGCTCCTATGGTGGGCACCATCCTGGCAGAAGCGGCTGGCGCGGAGCTCTCCTGGGAGCGATCTGGGCTTTAAGGGAATTCTCAGGTTCCTGCTCTCAGGAGCAGAACGTTTTCTGTCGTAATCCAGGCTGAAGGGGCCGCCCGTCCCAGTCGGCTGGATGCTCATCATACCCCACGGATACGGGAATGCCTTTTGAGGCAGGACACCTGCACTGGCAGCGTTGCTCATTAATTTTTCTGCAGGCACTAATTAGAGACCTCAAGTCCTCCTCACTTGCTACGTCTTTCATGTGTCAGCTCTACTTCTTCCATCTGCTTGTTTTTGTTTCTCTCTTTTCTGTGCTGACTCATCTGCCAAAGACAGCCTGTGTGTGCTGGGAGACTCCTGGGGTGGCCGGTGGCCAGTGGCCAGTGGCCGGTGGCTGTGTCCTGCAGCGAGCTCTGCTCCTGTTGGGCACCTCTGAGCAGGAGGTTTGCACCGAGCGGGCAGGCAGGGGGTGAAGCTGCCATTCAGGCAGCCTGGAGGGAGCGGGGAGGTCACCCCACGTCAGCCAGAGCCAGCTCTCCCAAGGTCCAGCCCTCAGTGACCAAGAGCTCTCCAGGCTGTGAATCAGACCACAAGCTGGCTTCGGGGATTCGAGACATTGTCTCGGGCAGCCTGATTCCCCCCGTTGGCCAGGCAGGAGGCTGGGGTACCCTAAGTCCCCTAAGGTGACCCCAGCCCCCGCTGACCACGAGGTCGCCCAGCTTGCCAGCAGCACAGGTCCTGCCCCCGTCACGCGTGCTGCATCCCCCTTGCGCACTCCGGGGAGGGTGGGAGGGTGATGTCTTCCATGGCTCTGCAAGGCAGCACGCACCGAGGGGCACCCCCCGGGTGTTTCCCCGGGTTTCAGAAGCTGAGAGCATCCCACATGCCGGGATCCAGCTGCTCTGTGCAGCTGGTGCACCGGGACGGCATCACTTACCGAGCCGTTACCTGGCGCTTTTTAATAGGAACGCGGTGCCCGCTGCTCTGACCGCTGGGGACCGGGGGCCGCCGTTGCACCCCACGCACAGATTTATCACTGCCTTTTATTTATTGCAGAATTACCTGCCGTTGGCTTCAGCAGCTTCCTTAGAGCTGTTCCCACGCTGAAAAGGGGAGGAAAAAACCTCACACTTTCATTGTCTACTTTTCCATATAGTCCCTTATTTTTATATATATTTTTTTATATAGGGGGGAAACCCCTACACACACTTTCATTGCCTACTTTTCCATATAGTCCCTTATATTTTCATATATATATAAGTAGACACTTTCATTGTCTACCTTTCCATATAGTCTTTTATATTTTCAGATATATATATTTATATAAGGGGGAAAAAAACCCCACACTTTCATTGTCTACTTTTCCATATAGTCCCTTTTATTTTCATATATATATTTATGGGGGGGGGGGGGGGAACCCACACTTTCATTGTCTACTTTTCCATATAGTCCCTTATATTTTCATATATATATTTATATGGGGGGGGGACCCACACTTTCATTGTCTACTTTTCCATATAGTCTTTTATATTTTCAGAGATATATATTTATATAAGGGGGAAAAAAACCCCACACTTTCATTGTCTACTTTTCCATATAGTCCCTTTTATTTTCATATATATATTTATGGGGGGGGGGGGGGACCCCACACTTTCATTGTCTACTTTTCCATATAGTCCCTTATATTTTCATATATATATTTATATGGGGGGGGGACCCACACTTTCATTGTCTACTTTTCCATATAGTCCCTTATATTTTCATATATATGTTTATATGGGGGGGGAACCCACACTTTCATTGTCTACTTTTCCATATAGTCCCTTATATTTTCATATATATATATTTATAAAGAGGGGAAAAAAACCCCACACTTTCATTGTCTACCTTTCCATATAGTCCCTTATATTTTCATATATATTTTTTTATATAGGGGTGGAAAACCCCCCACACTTTCATTGCCTACTTTTCCATATAGTCCCTTATATTTTTATATATATATATATAAAAGAAATCTCCCAGACTGCACCCAGGCAGGCTGCTGCCCTGATCTGGAGTAGGGACCCAACAATGGTTTTATTTGCTCTCTTCCGTGGCTGTGGCTCTCCTTTCCTCCTTCAGATACATTCCACCCCCCCACCCCCCCCCCTTTTCTACTCTCCTTTTGATTTGGCTTCCTGTTTTATCTTGTGGATTCCTCTGTAGAGAAGGAGAGCGAGGGAGACGGAGAGGGACTCCTTTGAAAAGTCTGGTTAAATGAACCACTGTGGGAGTCCAAATACTCTTTATAGTCAAGCAAGCTGGTGGAGGGGCGAGTGCCAGAATATTAAGCTGCGTGCTGAATGCTGCCTGCAGAGAGCAGCCCCTGCAGCCTTCTTAGGGGGAGGGGGGAGAAGGGGACAGGGACACCCTTTTGCCCAGAATCCAAACCCACCCCGAAGCCACAAGCCCAAGCTTTCCAAGAAGGCTTCAAGCAGTTGATGTCTGGGTTGGAGGTGACTGTGGCAGATGCACGGTTGGGGTTCAGCTCAGCCGTGCCAGCATCTCCATTTCGGTTTTCATCAGCCTCTAGCAGCCTCTAGGTTTCCACGTCCAGCTCCGCTCCGGCAAGTTCTGCATCTGAGCTCTGGTTCTGCTCACGCTGGCAGAACGCGCGTTTTTTTGGCTGCTACATGGGTTTTTTTCCTTTTAGCCTTTTTTTGGCTGTTCTAGAAGCAGCTGGGCACAAATTACTTTCATTCCAATATCATTATTTTCATACCACAGGCTTCCAGCTAGTTAGAGCTATACTGGCGGTGGGGAGTGCGGGGGGCGGGGGGGTTGCAATGACATTTCCCTTCAGTACAGAAAATAAAACACATTGACAAAACCAGAAGCAGAAGCTTTCAAGAAAGATCCTGTCACTTTGGTGTAACCCCAAACACCAGCTGCTTTGCTGGCAATGCAGCTTCACTTGCGTGCCTGGGAGATGTCACCTGCAGGCCTGGGAGATGTCACCTGAGCGTGTCTTGTGGCGAGCTGGGGGAAGGCTACATACACTGCAGCTGCCTTCTCCTAGATGGAATTTGGAATTCTATGTCCTCCTTCCCTTACGTGGTGGGAGGGGGGGGAATCTTGTGGGAGCGAGCGCTGTAGGTCCCCCTGACTGTAACGAGCCTTGTTCACGCAGCCCACCACCGAGCTGCAAGTCTTAAGCAACACATTTTGTTCCATTTTCTCCAGTCTCGACAGCACGGCAAGCCAGCGTGCCCACACCAGCACGGCGTCGGGCGCAGGAGAAACAGTTCGGTGAATTGAAACAGGCGATGCTCAGGCCCCCCACGCCTCCACCGCGCGCGCTTTGGGAGCCTTCGTCTGGTGTGCGGCGCAAACGCTGCCGCAACGCATGTGGTTGAAGCCTTCGGGGAGGGGACGCTGCCCTGCACAGCTCCCCTGTCCCCCTGGGCTGTGCCCCCTCAGGACAGATCCTGGGGTGTGTCACGCTCTTCCTTGGCCTGTCTCGCCGTTTGCAGGGGATGGCAACACTGCCAGAGCCCCACCACCGCCTCCGACGTTTGGAGGCAAAACTCAATCGCTGCCGCTCAGGCTGCTTCGGTGCGGGGACGCGGTGGCTGCTGCTCCTTCTGCCCACGGCAGGACGAGGCAAAGCACCGGGGCGAGAGCTGCTTGGGCAACCGGCCACAATAATCCCTCCATCCGCTACATCGTATTCAGGCACTCGCCCCATACAACCTTCGCAGAGCTTTGAAAACCTGGTGCCTGCAGGCAGCAGCTGCCCTGGGGGAGTGAGGGGGCTCAGGCGCCCAGCTAAACACCCTGCAAATGCTCCTTGCCCGATCCCCCCTCTTCTACAGCTCCGCAGTTCTCTTCTACAGCTCCACACTTCTCCCCCTGAGCCCTCCCACTGGGAGGGCGCAGCAGCAAACTGGTGGCGTTGAACGCTTGCCACTGGGTTGGCAGGACCACCAGCATCCGTCGGTCCCCGCATTTCTCAGCGGCTGTGAAAAGACGGGCTGCAGCGTGAAAGCCGTGATTCTTGCCGGCTCAGCTGCCCCCTGCCCTGCCAGCCCCAGCGCTGGCTCACGGAGCTCAGCATCTTTCCTGCCTCCTGCTTTTGATCTATAAAGCTTTGCTTGGCGGCAGTGACCCAGCCGCATCTCTGCGCATTTCCAGTCTGCTGGGGGGGGGCCCTCCGGGAATGTCAGTTTGCATTTGGTCCTGGCCCTCTTAACCTTGACCCCTGGCCCCAGGGTGGGCTACGGCCATTAAACCTTGGCTACCTGGGCTTTCGGCACCATGGGGATGGTTTCCGCAGCGCTCCGGTGCTCGTGGCTTTCTGCTGGTGGGGATGGCTGGGGGGATGCAGACAGATCCATGTGTGCGCTGGATGGGCTGGATGGCACCACAACCCCCTCCCCCCCCCAAGCCCCTCTGCTCCCCAGGCACCCCTTGCCTGTGGGGTAGCTTGTTCCTCGCTGATGCGAGCTTTTTCCAGAGGGAAAAGCTGAGCACAGAGCCTTCCCAGTGCCCCCCAGTAGCTCCCCTCACCGAGCAAGGCGCACCTTTCTCTTCCCTCAGGGCTTTCAGGGCTGGAATCCTTGGGCTGTAGCAGCCCTCTCCAGGTTTTCCAGTCGCAGCCTCCTGCCCCTCCAGGTGTCTCAGCTGGGAGTGTCCCAGGCTGTCCCCTCTAAGGCAGGCATGAGGAAAGCCCTGGTCCCACAGTAAGATGCTCCCGGCATCACAGGGCAAATGCCCCGAGCCTTCAGAGAGCCGTCGGGTGGCGTGCAGCGGTGGGGGATGCAGTGGATGCACTTTCCATCCTCCTGGATACCGCTCTCTTAGGGGTCAGTGCCCTAAAATACCTTCGGCTGTCCTGGGTTCTGTACTGGGCCACGAGCAGCAGCAGAAATCTCATGTGCCTCATGAGATGGCAACTGAGGCTGTAAGAGCCTGTAGCCCCACGGGCTTTAACATTTTTACTTCACCCCACCCAAGGACCCAAGGTATTGAATGATAAATGGTCTTGGAGGCTGTTTGACTTGCCTCGGTCTCTTGAGATGTTTTGGTTGCTATTAATTCTGACTGGTTCTTCCAGAGCTGCTGCTGGGATGTTTGCCTTTTACACCGCCACGATGCATCCCTGAGGGCCATTTGAGCAGCAAGAGCCTGGGAAGTTCAGCGTACAGAAAGAAAAGCAGCAGCAGCAGCGAGGGAAGCACTGCGGTGGTGGCAGCAGGGCTGGCGGCCAGGGCCACTGCGGCCGGGGCATCTTTCCACACCAATGACCCAAGAAAACAGGACAGCCTTGCGGGGAGCTGCCAGGCGCCTTGAGCCTGTCCCCACCGAGGACCAGCTCTGCACAAATGGCATCTCAGCATCCCCCCGCAAGGCGAGGGAGGGGAGGGGGCTGCCGCAGCCCCTGGCCAGGGAGGACGAGCAGCCAGTGCCTGGCACTTGGGTCCTGCCGCTTCCCTGCTCCCTGCGGAGGCAGATGGGGTGCTCCCTCCCCCACCAGACCTGCCTGGTCTGTCACACACCTCAGCCACCACCCATCCCGCTTATCTCTGCAGGCTTTGCTGGTTTTCTTTCGGTCTCCAGACCTCCCTTTGCGGGGTGGGAGGGGAACAGGCACCCAGCTGATGGCCCAGGGAGGCTTACAGCCACCTCCTGCAGCCACAGCCCATTCCTTCCTACACCTGTACGCAGCACAGCTCAGGTTTGACAGTTGCTGCCCACTCCTGCAGATCTGCTTATAGGGCGAGTTCGGTTAATAGAGAGCCACTGGGAGTTTAAACTAATTGGTGGACCAGAAACTGCATTTGTAGAGACCGCCAGATTAAATTTTCAAAGGCATAAAGGCGCTAGGTGATAGAAAAAGGGAGATGTGCTTGCCAAATACTGCTGTGCTTACGTGGAAAGAAGGGAGACGCGGTGATTATATCACACACGGATGATGAGAACAAATGCGCGCGGGTGAGAGGACTTGGTAGCGACAGTTCCAGCAGGGACATGGGGCTGAATGTTTGCAAAGGCTCTGGGGACCCTGCAAAGCAAAAGAAAAACATCGTGACGCTGAAGGCTGTTATTGGCATAGTGCCTTGCTGGGTTTCTTTCCTCCCAGGCTGCAGCTGGGCGTTTTCATACTCTTGCAACCTGCACCAGCACAACAGCATTCCATCGTTGCTTGAGCTTTTCTTGTGCTGGTAATTCAGATGCTCCGGTTCCCCAAACAGCCTTCACGATGCAGCTGAAGTTTAAGACCTGGCTGGGAGAGCAGACACAAAATACAAAGTCAAAAGCCGTCTTCGCTTGCAGCTATTGACACAGTGAGGCCAGGGGCAGCTCGCGTCAGCTCAGACTGGTGGGTCGGGCATAGACAACCTGCAAATGCTCCACAGCATTTAAGGATTCAGGGTGGAGTGAGAGGTTATTCAAGGCAGGTGCTTCAGCTCCAAACTGACTAGATGCAGCTAAGGCCCCTGTATTTTTCACTGAAGTGTCTGTGTGAGTGCATTTCAAGAGCTAGAGAGATACATTAGACACAAACAGAAGTCAGGCACTAAGACATCTTGAGAGGATGCCTGGTTTGACGATTAAAAACGAACAGAGCCAAGCACTATGCATTTTCCAACGCTGTTTATTTGTTTTCTGGAGCCCACCGACACAGCTGGATCTGGCAATGGAGCAGCTTCTTTTTCCTTTAAAGTGTCTATGCGACATTAAGTCAAGGCTAACACTGTAGTCAAAGGCATTTAGAGAGGGCAGCAGCAGAAGCAATGAGAGGTGTTGGGAGGAGGCTGTACAGCAGGGCAGGAGGGGCAGGGAGCACCTTCCCTCCCACTGCCGCAGCGGGGACAGGGTGCAGAAACGCCTATCATCTTTTTGGTTATCTGTACCAGACAAACACAGCACCATGCAACACAATCTGCAGCTGGAAATGAATGGGTGGAGAGCAGGATGCGGAGCGGTATTGCAGGCTGCTTTGTCAGAAGCTGTGTGCCTGTGGCAGGGAGCAGTCGGATGAGTAACCAGGCTGTCAGCAGCTGGGACACAAGCTCCCGAGTGGCATTTGCTTGCTGAGGGGAACCACAGTTCTCAGGATGCATCGACTGGGATAGATAGACCTCTCCCTTGGAGCCAGATCCACACTGCTGCATTTCAAATGGAGTTCAAGTACCTAAAATACCGTGTAAAGAGCCACCTATCTATTTTCTTCCCAAAAGGTGGACTACTGTGGTGTCTCATCAGGCTAAGGTTCCTTCCCAGAGTGCCTTTGCTCCCAGCTCTGGCCCAGACCTGCACCTTCCATGGTGACTTGCTGTCCAGCCTAGCTGAAGGCAGCACCACCTCAAAGCATCACTCCTCTTCTAAAGGAAGATTGGAAGAATACCTTCTCCCGGTCACACTCTGCTGCTAGCAATCCCACCCGCCTCCCACCCTGCAGGCCAGGTCCCACACAGCCCCCCGCCCCACGCTGTGCGTGCTGTGTAGCTGCACACAGGCGCAGAGGCTGGGCTGCAGGTTCAGGAGGGTGGCACACACACACAGGATCGCTCCCTTTTACATTGTTTCACCCAGCCACAGACCTTCCAGCACCTGAATACTCCTCTGCCAAGTGGTTCCATCACCCCAAGCAATCCGCACAGCAGCAGCCAACCCAGAAGTCTCCACGGTGGGGGGTGACACGAGCACCCCGGGTTGCAGCTGGGACCTTTGCTCAGCCCTAGAGCCTGAGAGAAAGGCTTTGGCAAGGCGGGCTGGCTCCCGCAGCCAGCACCATGCCCTGTCTCAGCCAGTTACTGTACAAAATGGACAAACACACACACGTTATTTACAGCCCGGTTTTCACATGATGGAGCAGCTCTTGGCTCGGTCTTTCCTGATCTCTGTGTCGTTCAGTAAGTCCGTCCTGCCAGGCATCTGTGATGCCCGCTTCAGTCCCCGTTTGGAGTTGCTGCGCTTCAAGTTCTTGTGCACCCTGTTGACCGAGGCAAGCGTGGTCACATGAAACACATCCCGAACGCTGTTCTCCGAGACCTTGGAGGAGCACTCTGCATAGGCCACTGCCCCGATCTGCCGTGCCAGCGCGCTGCCCTGTGGTCCAGAGAGAGCGGGAGGAAGAAGGAAGAAGGTTAAGCCACCAGCACTCTGCAAGGAGCATCCTTTCACATCGCCGGCAGCCCCACCGGAGCGCCGGGGCACAGGCGAGAGCGGCTCTCCCACAACGTTCACTCATCACCCATTCACTCGGTGCGAGACCACCAGACGTGAGGGTCTCTCCCGAGCAGACAGTGCTACCGGGTGCTGGACCCTGCATCAACTGCAGGTTCTCACTAACGTGGTGCCCCCCCCCGCTGCAGCTGAGGACAACCCCTCTCAGCGGGACAGTCACCTGGGACCTGCTCTGCTCAACGTGGCACCAGGCACAGAGCAACCCAGGGCACGGCCACCCCTGCACCGCACCAAAGACTGGGGTCCCCGGGCCAGCCTGGGGACTCCACTGGGTCCACTGGCAGCTGCAGCCCCCCAGACCCCCCCGGCTGTGGCCAGCACCCCTCCAGCAGTGCTGCCCCGACACTGAACCCAAGCAGGACAGTCACTTGGAGCAGAAAGAGCTGCACTGAACTAGGAGCTGCAGAAGCACAACACTCCCCTTTCGCCAGTCCAACTTGTCAAATCAGGCATCTTCACCACCTTTGCGGACAAACTTTTCAGCTCCTCACCAGGAGACTGTTCAGCAGAGCATCAGGAACAAGTCAAGGTCTGCCAGAGCTGGGGCAAAGAGCGCCGTAAGCATGAGCAGCTCAGCATCCATGAGCCAGGATCAAACCAGCTTCAGACCGAGACCTGGGCACAGCGGGTCGTTCGCTGCTGAGCTTCCTCGGACCAGTAGCTCCTACAGAAAAGCCCCCTCCCCACCTCCCCTCCCTGAGCCCTAGGGGGATGGCTGCTGAAACACACCTGCTCGTGCGTCACGGGGATGAGGCGCTGCTTGGAAAGCTCCCGGAGCGTGTTTAGGTCTGTCCGCATGTCCAGCTTGCAGCCGACCAGCACAATCTTCGCGTTGGGGCAGAACTCCTGAGTTTCCCCTTGCCACTGCAGGGGAGACAAGAGGGAGAAGGTGCTGAGGGGCTGCCGGTGTACAAGATGCTTCAAGAGGTCCAGTGGCACCTCCACGTCAAGTTCGTTTTGGCAGCAGGCAGCCTGCGAAAGGGGCAGGTTGGAGCGACAAAGGCAATCACAGGGTCTCAGCTCATTGCTCGCAGCCCCTTTCCAGCCAAGACCCCCCAGCCTTGGGGGGAGGACAGGCCAGCAGAGTCGTGCCATCAGCTCCTCCCGGACACCATCGCCCAGCCAAACACTCCATGACTCCCTGCCACGGCAGAGCCCACCGGTCTGATCCACAGCTTCTCCTGCTCCCACCAGCCAGCGGCACTTCCCACTCCCACGGAGGAACGGCAGCCACGGCAGCCCGGGGTCCCTGCGCCTGCTGACCACCACCACGGGCTGCCGAGCCGCCCTGTCCTGGCTCATCTCTGCACAGGACCTGGAACTGGACCAGTCAGGCTACCCAGACTGCTACTGGTGCCGCTCCAGCACCACTTGTAGGTCTCTTGCCTCGGACCTGGGCTGGTGCTGCCGCGAGAGGGGATGTGGCATGGGCAACGGTGGGCACCATGGTGAGGGGGGGCTGTCGGGGGGGACGCAGGCTGGGAGCAGCTCTGGAGGCTGTGCTGGAGATGGGAAGCACAGGGCCAGCCAGCTTTCGGTGTTCTGCATGTAACACGAAGCTCTCATGGGATGGGGTTTGGAAAGCAGCCCCCCGAGGGCCAGACCGCACGCGCTCGGGTGCGTGTGGCTTTTCCAAACGGGGGTCGCAGCTGCTCCGAGACTGATGAACTCATCAGGGCACGTGAATGACTGCCACAGGCAAGGATGGGAATGGTCAGCGTGCCTCTCGGACAACTTCATGCTCGTTTGGGCCAGATATGCCCTGCAAACCTCTCAAATCAAAGCTGCAGCCCCCTGCGCTGGGCCACAGGAGCCCACTCGTGGGCACGGCTGTGGAAAAATAACCACCCCACAGCCCAGCACACAGAGCTGGGGCTCCAAAGGTCCCCCTTGCTGGTCCTCCCAAAGGTCCCCCTTGCTGGTCCTCCCAAAGTCCCCCTTGCTGCCCCTTCTGAACCACAGGCGGCAGGGAGCTCTTTGCAAATCACACTCATTATTTGCTTATTATTGGGAGCCACCTGTTAAAGACTTTAAGATATTCAGAGCGCAGCTACAGCCAGGGAAATAAAGAACTGAAGCAATGGAAGAAGGCCAGGGCAAACATCCACTTCCTTCATACCAACAATCCCTTTCAGAGCTCCAAAAATTAATGCCCAAAGCGCAGCTAATTGTCCGCAGCAGTAAATAAAACCATCACCTGTGACCTCCCCCTGGGGAGACCTGTACAACCCCATCAGCACATCAACACCCCGGTTACTGATCTGGTGTTTCTGAAGCAGGAGGCAGACAATAAAGAGATTACCCCTGGCTAAAGATGTCACTTGGAATTAGCAATTTCCTTCTGCGCTAACTGGCGGCTAGGCATGTGCCTTAGGTAATTAGAAGGGCAAAGAAAACCAAGCCCACAACCCAGTGTCCATAGCCTGGTGGAGAAAGGGAGCACCGAGAACGCCCCAAGTTTCATTCAACCGATATCAGACCGAAGCACTGCAAAACAGGGAAAAATCTTATTTTCCATCAGGAGATGGGCTCAAGTATCTTCACCATGAACCTCCTCCCCTGCTGCCAGCGACATCTGTCCACCAGGACTCACGGACATGCCCAGCACCCAGGGCTGCACAGCTACTGGGAGATGCTGGTGTCACAGCTGCAACGCACCCACAAAAGGAGGATGATGCTGTTCTTTTCGAGCAAGAATTCAAGCACCCTAATTTACCTGAAGGATGAAAATCCTCAAAGGGATTGAGCTATCGGGTTTGTTCTTGCCAGGCAGAGGTCAGGGCTGCCTGGAATGACACAGGGCTCCCCGATCCGTGGGAGAGGTGCCACCCTCTTCCCACACGACTGACACCTTAGGGAGCCCAAGATTTGCTGCGCTATCGAGACTTGTCAGAGTGAAGGCACTACCCCACGAAAACCTGCTTTGTACAAAATGAAGAGCTGCTTGTTCACATTCTCTCAGCTGGCTCCTTCCCTTCATCTGTAAAGGCAGCCCAGACATCAGAAGGGCAGCGATAATAAAGATTTCCTCTGCTGAATTAGCATTTCTGCTGCTTCCTTCTTCGCCTGATATCAAGACCCAAAACCCATTTCAACTTCACGGCGTCTCAGGAATTTTCCTCACCTCCATAGGCTGCATGCCTGCACCAAAGGAAACAAGGCATCTACTCAGAGGCACTTAAAAAATCCCCTGTGATTTAGGGTTTATTTTAAGTCACCGTATCAAAAAGACATTGCCTAACAGTACTCAAAGCATCCGTGAGGCTGCACAGGGAAGACCGTGCACTGAGTGAGCAAGTGTGGGCTCCCATGAAGAGCGCACAGAAAGACACAAATAAATCCCAACCCCAGCTAATTATTGACGGGTTTGCATCTCATTAAGGTATAAGTGATTTGCTTGCATTACTATTCTGCTGACTTCCACGCCGAGCAGTGAATTCTTTCAGCCCAGATGAAACACGCCTCCCTCCACCCAGCACACTTGGTACCCAGGACCTGCTCTGGAAACAAACACTGAGCCATTGACCGAGTTATCTGAAGGGTCTTTGTCCCCTCACCAGGACACTTCTGAGACACAGACCTACTTCTCAGCCCTCCCAGCAGCTGAGTAAGAGGCACTTGCTTCAGCACAACATTTGGCAAAATGTGGAGAGGCCAAGAGGGCAGCCAGTACAATGGGACTTGTTCAGCATGGCCAGTCCAGCCCCAGCAGCCTGGGGCTCGCTGGGGAGAACAGCTACAGGAATCACTATTCCGTAGCGCTTTTCACGCCTCGGTGTCTCCGACAGCTTCGCAAACAAGATGCCAGCCAAGGCTGGCCTCTGGGACAGGATGCAGCCGCCAGTGAGCTTTGCTGTGAGAGCCTGCTGAAACCACATCTCCCTGAATTCCATGGAAGGAAGCAGGGCACGGCCAGAAACGAGGGATATGAGTGACCAGGAGGCTATTTACCCTCTCCCCTGAGCAGCACCCTGAGCTGCTGGACTTCATCCCATCTCGGAGGAAAGCCTCGCATGGGAACCTCTCCCCAGGGGCCACCCACTGCCCCGGAGCATGGCAAGCAGGGACGAGCCGCGGTGCTCCGCAGTGGGTCCCCAGCCTGGTGGGGCTCTCTGAGACCTGCCAGCTAGAAACACCCGCTTTGCTGAAAGACACTAAGGAAAATTATTATTCTAATAAATAATATTTTCTTATATTCTAATAAATACAAATATATATAAAAATAATATTCTAATAAATAATATTAGCTTGGCTGCTAACGCAGAGCATGGCCGGTCAGCTCTGCCAGGGCAGGCAGTGTTCAGGGTCCTGCATGCTCTCCACTTCAGTGGCATTGTGCCGTCTCATTTTATTCATTCATAGGCTTGAAATCCAGTGCCACAGCTCATTATTCTTGTCGTCGAGCTACAGAGAGCTGATTGCTGTCTTTCCTACTGTGCAGATGTGACAGCCAAAAAACCGAGCTCTCTACTTGCATAGAAACAGGCACCAGGAGCCACTTCTCAACTGCTGCAAGCGACCCATCGCACGCTGACTGGTGGCTCTGCCAACAGGAGATGCCCACCGCTTCCCAAGGTCCATGGAAAACGGAGAAAACACCCTACGCTTCTCCCTGTCCCCACGTTTGTATGTGTGCGCACACGCAGACCCCACGCACACGCCAGCTACCGTGAGCAACACCATTCCCCGGGCTCCTTCCAGGTGGAAAGAGCTTGCTTTCTGCACAGCCCGCGTGGGGAGCAGCAGCAGCCACCCATCCTCATCCGAGCGTGCTGGAAGCCAAGGCTTGGCCCCAGGGTCAGAGCTTTTAGCCCTGATGACAGCCTGCGGGAGCAGGGACCGCAGCAGGGACCGCAGGGTGCTCCCCGCACCGCTGCAGAGCTGTCTCGCCAGCCGGGGGGGCACGCCAGCCGGGGGGGCACGCCGGGCACTCACCTTCTTGAGCACACTGTCCAGCGTCTCCGGGCGGCTGATGTCAAAGCAGATGAGCACAGCGTCCGAGTCCGGGTAGGCCAAGGGACGGACGTTATCGTAATACGCCGAGCCTGCAGAGAGGAGCGGGAGGAGAGCGGTGAGCAGCAAGTCTCACCCCACTGACTGCTCATTACCCAAACGGGCAGGCAGGACCCCCAGCCCCCCCTGCCTGGCACAGAGCTCTCCAGTAAGAACTGTTCCAGTAAGAGTTCCAGTAAGAACTGGAGATGTTGCCACATGATGCAAACAACCGCTCTGTCGGAGGTGAAGGATGCTGACTCAAGCTTCTGACCAGGAACCAGAAGTTTGATTTCAGCAGTTTGGATTGCAGAGAGATCGGTCCCTTGAGGGTTTGTCCTTGTGCCCTTACATCTATCCCTTTGCAGAGTGGAAATAAATGCAAGTTTTGCATCCCTAGGGAGCAGCCAGCAAGTCAGAGGTGGCAGAGCTGCGCTGCCAGGGCAGGCTGGCTCTGCAGGAGAGGGTGCCTGGAAGGGCTGTGGCACTGCGGAGCATCACATCCCTGTCCCCACCACTTGCTATGCAACCTGTGCCTTGCCATGCGGTGGCTGCACCGCTCACGGTGGAAAGGTGTGGCTGAGAAAACGCAGGGAACGCCGCTGCTGATTTTTCTGCTCCCTTGCTATCTTTATACAGGAGAGCTCACTCACGCAGCTTGTGAGAATTTCAGATAGCTAAAAGAATTGGTTTTGCTCAGGATTCGTGCAGGAAAAAAAAGACAGTCAGATTCTTTTTGGTACCTAAAAGATGCACTGGGATTTGGTGAACAAGCTGTAAAGGGGAGGGGATGAGTCTGTATTCTGCAGGATTTCTCAGTGAGCAGGCAGAGAGCCCAGCCTGACTCCTGCACAGCTCCTGCCGCACACACACGCGTGCGCACATGCACACACACACACACACCCTTCGATACGAATTTCAGGCATTAAAGTCATTGTCCCACACTGCTTTTATCCGAAGCGCGTCCTGCGTGCCACTGTGGATGCCTCAGCCCCCAGTAACGGCGCGCTCAGCTCACGGCTGCTTAAAACCAGCGTTTCGGTTTTATGTTTGGCTTTACGATGGCTTAAACTTCCTGGAGGGATGAGAAGCAGATGTTTATTTATGAAAAGGGGAAGCAGAGACACCAGAGTCCTTGTTGAATCTGCCTCCTCGGGGAGCGGATCACCCACCCCGAGGCCGGGAAACCGGATGCGCTTCCTGCATCCCCCAGGACCCCCAGACCCCACACTTTCCCACCCTGGGAGGAGGGTGAAGCACCCAGCCCGGCTGTCAGGTGGCTCCTTGATGGAGTTCAGCACCTGATGAATTATGGATGATGGGGGCTTATGCTTCCGGGAGGATGGGAATCTGCCCGGGATAAGTGTGAGAGGAGAATAGGATGATTCTCCACATGGGCTCCGACCCTGGCTCTTGTCTGCCCCAGGGCTCAGGACTGATGTACAGCGGAGCGGGGGGCACAGCTCCACATCCAGGGGCTTTGCAAACACCCCAGATCCCTCTGCAAGAGTCAGACCTGGCTGTGACCGCTCCTGCCTCTGCCCGGAGCCCGCACGGGGCAGGCTGAGATGTGTCTTCCCAATCCTACCCAGCTCCAGAGGCTGCCCACCCACCCTGCCCTCAACACCCACCCACAGCGAGACACCACCAGCAGCTCCAACTGGGACCTCCACGGCACAGAGCTCCGGGCATGCTCTGGCTGGGGCAGGCACCAGGGCATTCAACAGCAAAATTCACAGAAAAATGGGCTACAGGTGTCCTACAGCCACGCTGCTGCCAGCCTGCAGGAGCAAAGGCACCCCCCGCGCCCCCCGCTCCTCTCGGAAGCCGCAGCCTGGGTCTCCATCCCTGCAAAGTCACCGGGAAGAGCAGCAGAAGGGATCCAGCCCAGAAGAAAGAGACCCTGGTCTCTGCAGAGCCCAACCCGGCTCCTAGAAGGAAAGTCACGTTGCCGGCATGGAAAGGAGCCAGTCCCTGCAGTGCCTTGGCCAGCCCCGGGGACAGGGATGCAGGCTGGCACGCCGGGCACCACGGCAGCCCCGCATCCCAAGCGCGGGAGATTTCTGACCTCGCTTCAGGCTCAAGCTGCTTCAGTTCACAACCAGCAGAGCCAGCAGACCTGGCCCCAGTGACGTGCTCCCCCCACGCAGCAAGGTGACCCAGTCCCCAGTAAGGATGGGGTCACCTTCTGAGGCAGCACCAAGCCACCAGTCTTGTGCCTGATGTGGTTTTACTGGGTGGGATGTGAGATCCAGCATCGATCCGCAGGCTTGGGTTTGCTGGGTCCTTCATCCCATCCATGCCCTCTCCCCCATCTCCCCCATCCGTGTGACGGTGTCTGCCTCCAGACAGGGGCCCCCAGCACTCCGGAGGAAAGCTCCCTCCGTTCCCACACACATCCTCTCGCTGCAGCTCCTCAGCTTTACATAAACACTGCAGATAAATCTGCCCCCTCCCAGCCCAGGAATGCTCCTTTTGTAGAGGTGGTTTTGGCTCCATTGAGCACAGACATTGCCACAGCAAACTGTATCATAGCAACCTTCTGCTCCTCTCAGCAGCCAGCCAGCTCCTCGGTGGAGAGCATCCAGCACCCGAGAGCATCCAGCGCCGGAGAGCATCCAGCGCCGGAGAGCATCCAGCGCCAGTGCAGAACGAAGCGTGACCCCTCGGTTATCCCACAGAACCAGCACCATTCCCACCCCCGTGCCAGGAATTGTGCTCCCACCACCTGGGACCACAGGAGGGAAGGCCCCTGTGCTGGCAGGAGGAGCTGAGGGAAGGGATGCACTAGGTCAAGAACCTGATTTTCTTCATGAGATCAAAATCACCTTTGTATTCATTAACTTTCTGCTCCAACTCCGAAGGGCAGGAGCAGCCCCTGGCACCTTCAGCTCACCAGCTGCTCCGGCAGCAGGTAACAGCCAGTGCTCACAGCCTCTGCCCCACCGCAGGAGACCGATGGAGACCGATGGCCAGGGCTGCCCAGCAGATCAGGGGAGCTGCTGCCCTCCAAACTTGGGTAACCTCCAGCTTTCTTTGGAGATGTCTCTATTGAATCAGGAGATTCTGTTTGGGGGATTATTCTTCCAGTTTTTGCATCTATTACTTTTTCACGGAGTATGACAATTAAAAAAAAAAAAAATCCTAACACAAAAGCCTCAGTTCCCTCCAATCCAGCTCTTCAGTTTTATTGATTCTGAGCACTCGACACCTTTCAGATACTCCAGCAAGACACCCCAGAGACCCACAGTCTGGCACTTCTGAACACACACACACGCCCAGGGCTCATGTGTCTGCAGCTCCAGCCTTTACTGCATGAGTCATTCTCCCACTTGGCACGCAGGTTTGCAAGAAACAGGACCTACGTGCATCTGTTCGTGGTTAAAGAGAGAAAATTGGAGGAAGCCAAAAACCAGCTTAAAAATAAAATCCACACGGTTGCTGTCTGAAATTCAGGGGTGGATGCAGCCGTGAGTAGCTCCTCTTATCAGCTGGCAGCCCCCCGAAATGCATGGCACTGTGACTCAGAGATGCTGCTCTCAGGGGCAGGGGACCAAAACGTGCCGTTTCATCTACACCAACGTAGCCTTAATCTTCATTTGTTCCTTATTAGCTGTTCTGAGAGATAATGAGCCTCCTCACCCGGACATCCTCCATCCCACAATAGCACATTACAAACCAGGAAAGCAAACAGGCTTGCAGAGCCGCGATCTGCTCTGCAAGGGGCTCCCGCAACCCCAGCCAGCTCTGGTTTGAAACAGAGACCAGCACTGCCAAGACCTAAATTTTTCAGCATCGCACTTGTCTCGGAGGGCTCACTGTAAACTCTCCCCACCGTGCCAGCAACGCTGCGGCACATGCTGCTTGCCACAGGGACAGCCAAGAACATCCTTCACAGAATGAAGCAGAAATTCATCCCAGCTTTCTGGAGCGCTGCATCGACAAGCCCCGAGCGCTTGGGGGTCACCTCCCCGCACGGCGGTGCCAGACAAGCAGTGGCTTTGGAGAAGATGGCATCTTTGCTAGACAAATCCCACGGCCGGTTCAGCCGAGCCTTTGTCCGGAGGACAAAGCCGCCAAAGCAGGACCAAGGTGCAGCTGCCTCAGCATCCTCTCCCCGCGCACGGCCAGAAGCCCGTACCACCTCTCAGCCAGCATCCATCAGACGCGGGGAGACCACCCCCTCCACTGCCACGGCTCCAAACCACCCTCCGTCGAGCCCCAACCGGCCACCTCTCGTGTTTCCCAGGACGGGGGCTCAAACCCCCCGAGCCGCCGCGTACCAGCACCCGTGCTCAGCGCTGCCTGCGGCTACGCCGGGCTTCCCGCAGCTGAACTCTCAGCTCCAAGCGGCCTTTTGCTGCAGAGAAATTTATCCTGCTCACTAGAGGCAAAGGCTCTGCGTGCCAAGGCACAGCGCTGAGCCCCCCTGCCCCCCCCCCCAACCTGGGGTAGGGGCTCCTCGATGCGGCTGCACAGGGGTCCGGCGTGGGAGCGGGAGGCACACGCTCCATCACTGCACCAAACCTGGTTCACATCGCATCAGGTGCCAGGGAACGGCACGGCTTTGATGATTAGGCATTCCTCCGCCAGGGCAGATGATGAAGAAGGTGTTTAATAATATATTTTATTTATATCACACCTTTAAGACTGCAAACGAACTGTCTGTACAAGTCACAGACGTGCTGGGCAGGGAACAACCCACCCAGCTGCTCCAGGATCGGATGGCAGCGGTGCGGGAAGAAGGGGGCTGCAAGGGGCTGTGCCAGCTGGGTGCCCCCCACCCCTGCCCCCCACCCCTCACCCAGAGAGGCTGAGCTGAGGGGCGGGGGGGGGGTGTCTGAGGCTCTGGAGGGGCTCTCCCCAGGCAGGCAGGCATTTGCATGAGAAAGGCACACGTCCCCTGCTAGAGCCTGGCTATTGTCAGGGAGCACATACAAGCCTGGATTGAAAACCTGGCCCTGAATGAAAGGCCAGAAGTGGCAGCTGTCCCAGACACCCCAGTACAGAGGCGAGGCCAGTCCCCATGGTGAGCCCACAAAAATCTCCGCTGGTTTTCCGAGACATCCAGGATGCTCCAGAGCTGCCATTTCCTCTGCAGATGCAACAAGAGGGCACAGAGTCACCCGAAAATATTTCCCACTGCTAGAAAAAAAGGGGAAATCAGCCCGGAGAAACAATGGCAGGGTTTACAGCGGAGGGTGAGGAGGAATTCAGCCCCAGGGAACACTGGAGAGCAGCAGTTAAACAACCCCAAAGGTCATGCCCACTCCCCTTATCCTGGCTGCAGACAGACGAGGGAAGAAATTTTTCTTCCCTGGCCCCTTCACTGAGCTCAGCCCCACTGTCCCACAGCCCAGCCAGCACGGGTGGGAACGGGCAGGTCACAGACCCGGCACAGGACCCCCCCAGCCGGGCACACAACGGGCTCAGGTGTCCCTTTGCAAGGATGAAGCCACCGGTGCCAACACGCCACCCGTGCCTATCGCCGTGCCCACTGCCACCAGCCCCCGCGTGGCACAAGCCCCAGCCACAGTCCCGCAGCTCCTGTGGCCGCATCCTGCCTACAAGATACCCCAGGACACCTCCTCCTGCGAGGCACCCCACTGGAGCCAGGGAGGTGGGATCCCCAGAGCCCAGGAACCGGCATCTCCACGCCAAGGGACTTCTCAGAGACCACCCCTCACTTAGGGGGAACCGTAAGCACGGCCAACTGCAGACACGGGTGCTTGCCTTCAAGATTTTAGTTGCCCTTACAAAGGCAAAAAGTGATGTTTGAAGAGCACTAGGTCGGTGTGCCCAGCATGTGATGGACCAGAATATGCAAATGCCCTCCTCATTCCCTGTGTCATTAAGGCTGATGAGCTTTACAGACAGGGGACCAGGAAACCAGCCATTGCAGCCTCCCAGACTGCAAGAGCTGCACATCAGGGAGACGATGATCTGAACCACCAACAAGTTCAGAGACCGACTTCATCCTCCCAGCGTGAAATCAGACCCTCTCTCCTGAAAGAAAAAATCAGAGGAGTTTTTTGTTTGAAGACTGATAACGTGCAGCAATATCCCTGAGCACCCTGCAGGTCCCCGCTCAGCCGGGGCTCAGAGACAGGTTAAGGATCCCTGACCCTGCCCAGCTCGTTATTGTCTGGAAGGGGAGGATGATGCAGATCCCACTGATATAAAAAACATGTTTCTGACACTGATACAGTGCTCATTAATTAGAGTCCAGCCCAGAAAAGCGCCAAGTGGCAGAGACAAGAATTAAAACCCTGGTGACAGACTGGGGGACACTGGTAACGACGGGCTCTGGCAGCACCGCGGTCCAAAGCCCAGACCCAGTTCCAAGGTCACAATTATGAAAGAAGCAGTAATTAGTGACATTAAAGATTAAAGTGAGTGGCACTAAGAGCAAAGCAGATCTGGCAAAATAAGAGTCAAATGGAGCCACCATCGTGCCAAGCTCCACTCTGCAGCAAAGCCCTGGGCATGCGACATGCCGGGCTGATAAATGCACGCTGCCACCCCTGCCAGCACCCAGGTGCCCTGCGCCGCTCGGGGTGCCCTGGCTCTGCCCACAGCAGCCCCACAGCCAGGCAAAGGCGGCGACAGCTTCTCTCCAAGAGGCCATCCCCACCACGCCATCCCCATCACAGCCCACAGGGCAGAGCTTTCACCACTGCATCCCCGGCGCCTTCCCACCCAAAGCCCCCCCAGCAGCAGGCTTTACTGGGGAAGGAGCCCCCGCCAGCCTTGCAGGCACAGCCTCAGGAAGGGTTTACCCAAGCGATGGTCACACATTTGTCCGAAATCAGGGTATGACAGAGCCCCACAATGGGGAGGGCTCCAACCTGATGGCCAGCAAGGTCAGGGTCGGAGGGTTGTCATGACATGACACAAAGCCCTGGTGCCAGAGAGAAAGTGGGGAAGACAAGGAGAGACGAGGCATCCCACCGAAGCTGGAGGGAGACAGAAAGCAGCCGAGGGAACTGCCCCTAGCCCAGCCCTCCAAAGGACACCAGGCACAGTAGGGCCATCGGTCCTCCGGCTTTTGCAAGCTCCTCTGATGGCTGGACCATGACGTTTCTCTTGTGCAACACCGCTGCAAACCCCTGAAGTGCAGAAAAGGAGGAAACCATTCCATGACATGGAACAAGCAACCGTCTACAAAGTGCCTAACTGAAACAAGAGCTAATCCGCTTGGACAATTAACCTCTGCTCCTAGTTCTTACGATGCACGTAAAAAAATGAGTAAAATACTAAACAGCCCAGCTGGCATACCTTCAGGACGGGCATGATCAGGATGAAGGGAATGGTATTCGCACAGGCTGAGGTGGCATTTCTGGGCCCCTCTCCAGATCTGATTACTGGAAACCTGTCACTCGGGAGGAGGCTGTTCTGCTGGATTTACCAGCAGAGGAATCCTCAGCTCAGGCAGGCACAGGGTGCTTCTGCCTCATCCAGGTCCTGTGCCCTCTCTCACCTACGCAGCTCACAGGGATCCAGAGGAGTTTGCTCAGGTGCAAACCTCGCTCTGGCAGTCGGGAGGAAGCTCTGGAAGCTCCTTGTAGAAATCCCTGCTGGCATCTCTGGGGGAGCATCACCGAGTGCCTGGGGTGGGAGGGCTGGGGCTGCAGAGCAGCCCGAGGAGCTCATCCAGGCTTCTCATAATCACGCTGGAAACCATCCCTCTGGCAGCTGACAGCGGAGACAAATGGGAGCTCAAGGTCCTTTCCTGGCACTCTTGCCACATCGCGAGGGCAGCGGGCATTGCTGCCTGTTACCCCTCCTGGGGGGTACAACAAGGACGAGGAGTGGCAGCAGATTCCCAGAGCACAGCCCGCGCACGCCCCAGCTTTGGGAAAGGCGTCCGAGGGCTGAGCACACACCATTATCTTTCTGCAATGTTGCACATTTCAGGTTTGCTGTGCATAAGCAGCAGAGCCGTCCCCGAGGGCTCAGCTACCAGATAAGGTTTCTCCCCACAGGGAAGGCTGTGCCTGTACGCTCTCGTGAAGTTTAATCGAGTGAAGATTTAATCTTCAGAATCTGGGGCAAAAGGAAAGCTGCATCCGTGTCCTTGCTGCACACACGGGGTCTGGGGGGCACATCGGCCGGCTCCTTCAGAGCTCCCCCTCCCACACAGCCCCCTGCCACCACCCCACCCCCCCGTCAGCCGAGCCTGGGCACACCAGCACCGTTCGGTGGGGCAGGGGGAGCGTCCTTGGCAGGGTGCTGGGCGAGGACCATTAGAAAAGCAAAGGATGGGGCATGACTGCCCTGCTCCAGGGAGTGTCTGCAGGTCTGTTGATGTGACCGCCCCGATAAGGAGCTTCCACTTGCCCTAACCAGGCAAAAAAATCAGTATTAAAGTGGCACTGGGAGGTGGGTGCCACAGAGGCCAGACTGACAGCAGGAGGAGGGAGAGCGGAGCGGTGCTGTCCTTGCCACAGGAGAGAGCAGATCACCCCCATCCTGTGGGAAAGGGGTCTGCATCAGAGCCAGGAACAAACCCACCCCAAGGAAAGCCCTTCCTTGCCCACGAGGTCACAGCAGCCCACAGGGTTGGCTGGTTGTCGCCAACGGCCCCATTCCTCAGCACCCCTGTGACACCCAGGACACCCCCAGCCCCCCAGAGGCTGACCCTCCTGGATCGCAGGGGAGAAAGGATGGATGCTGCCCTTGCTGCAGGGAGGTGCAGGAGGAGCAACCTCCATCCCTCAGCCACACAGCGTTGCAGCACCCCCACACCATGCCCAGCCCAGCGAGACAATCCTCCCGGGGACTGTCATGTCATGTCATGTCACGTCTTCTCAGGTCCATCCTCCACCCACCACTCCAGCATAAGCGTTTCTGCTGCTGTTTCTGCTGCAACTCTTTCAACTTCTGTCTGACTGGTTACTGACCTGCCTGAGAATGTGACCCAGCTGCACATATTTTTAGGCTTAACTACGTATTTGTGCTGAGGCAGAACACAAGTATGCTGGTTTCAGGCTCCCAGCCTCAACAGGGAGCATGGGAGGAGCTATTTTGGTACGGAAAGGGCAGCTCCACATTTTTCCTTTTGCCTCAGAGTGCAAGTGGCATTGAACTCCTCCCAAGACAGAACTTGCTCTTGCACTTTGGAAGAGGCAGCCATGGCAATCCTGGAGCCGCATGCTGGGAATCCACGGGACAAGCCTCAGCATCCATGGAGATGCCATCGCTTAACTCGGCCCCTTTCAGCTCTCTAATCTCATCAACATTCCTCGGAAGTTCCCCTAAAGAAGGATCTGTTATCGCAGCCTGTACGTTCCCACACAGGCCATACCAAGGCAGACTGTTTGCTGAGTACAGGCGAAGAGGGAGGCGGAGGGGGATTTGCAACTCACAGCGTTATTCTTGTCTTGAATGCGCATCTGCTTAAGAGACAGGAGCCCCAGCGAAGGGCTGGCAGCAACTCCCTTGTTGTGAGCTGCAGCACAGAGCGGGGCACAGTGGCACTGCTGAACCTGTGGCACTGGTCTTTGCAACGTCGTGGGATGTCGTAGACACTGGGGGTCTCAGCAGCAGTGCATCCCACCAGTCCACAAAGGACAGAAAAGTCTTCTCCAGCAGCTTTCCAAGAAGACAGGGATCCTGTGCAAGGCACAATGCCAGGCCTGGGTCTCCCCCATGGCCACCGGCACAGATGCCCCTACCAGGCAGCTCCACTCTGAGCTGGGATCTGCATCAGCAAAAGATGCACCGAGCAGATAAATGAATGGTCTCAGGTCACATCACTGCTCTGCCTGCCTGCACTTGGAGGCCACAGACACAGAGGGCAGGCAGAGCCTCCTGGCATAAAGGGGTGTGAGCCAAAAGCAGTGAGCCCAGGCTGCCATGCACAGCACAGCTTCCTCCCCATTATAACTGGCAACAAAACCAAAAAAACGCCTCGGTACAGGGCAAAGCCCCAGACGTGCCAGCATCGACGCCGCAGCACCTGGCCTTGCCAAGGCAGCAGCGTGGCCTGAGCCCATCTCTTGCCCTGCTGGACCCAGCTCTGCGGGGCCGCCGGCACGAGCGTGGCATTGGGCCAGTCCAGAGATGCAGGCAGTGGGTCCGCTGGCCATGCCCGGGTCACCGTGGGGATGCACCGAGAGCCCGTCCCTGGGGAGGCTGGCCGGCGCTGAGCGCCCTCGGCACCGGAGACCTGCTGAGCACCACAGCAGCCTCCAAGAGCAGGGCAGAGCCACAGACACTCCCTGATCCCACATCCCACAGGGAACGCAAGTATCGCATCGCTGGGGAAAACCTCCCTGCCCGGGTTCGCAGCCAGCGGGAACTGCGCTCCCCTTCGCACCTCTGAAGAATGGAAATGAAACTCAACTCCTCATCACAAAGCACTGCTAGTGATCCCAAAGCCACCCGCCCCTCCTCCACCTGGCCACAAGGAAGAAACCTCTTCCCCGACGGGTCTGGGGCACCGGCACTGCAGGTCCGGGAGGCACCCAGCCCTCCGGGAACAGCACTCCCAAGCCACCAGGCATCCCGTCGAACAGGAGTTTCCCCCCCACCCCAAGGGACCGGCGCCATGCAGAGGAGTTGTTTCTGTGCCGAACACTTTCGGCCAACAGGCAACAAAGAATTTGCCAGAACGGGAGCAGGAAGAGCAGCAAAGCACCGACCGTGTCCTCCGTAAGGCTCATGAGCAGAGGTGCCAGGGCATGGCAGCTCCCCAGAGCCAGATCCCTGCCCACCCTGTTCAGCAGGCTGGCTCCACAGCCCTTCCCTCGCACACACAGGGGTCCAAACCGCTTTTTAAGCAGCACATAGCACCGGCTCTCAGGGAGGACGGGAGGGATGGGACATCCCTGCTGTGCTGTGAAATGGCACCCGAAGCAATTTCGCTCCCACAGAGAGCCCTGAGGTGGGACCAGCTTAAACAGAAACAAACATGAGATGCAACCAGCACCTGCAGCTGATGGACAAGGGGTCAAGCTCAGACTTGGTTCACTGTTCTCCCTGGTGATGGTGCAGGGTCCTTGCACTTGCCCTGTCTGAGCAGCTCAGATTTTCATCCTCGTGAAGGATCCTCAGTGCTGGAAACTCTCCAGAGTCACCCTCCCGCCCCAGGAAAAGTAATCAATAGACAAAGGGTTAAAAGACATTTCAAGGAAATCGGAGGTCCCAATACAATTTGGGAGCCATTCAGTTCTCCATCATTTCTGTCCACCCTACGGCAATATGCTTCTAACTAGATTTACTGCCTGCCTGCCAGCTGCTAATGTCATAGCCTGCATTTGCCACTTAGCAGGAGGGGCAATACTACAAGCCCCCAGGGAGCAGACAATGTCCCAGTTTGTACAGGGATTATCAGTGGGATTTCTGGGTGGCCAGGTAGGCTGTGGCCACGCTTGGTCACAATAAAGGGAATTTTGCAGGCAGATTGCTCTTGCCCCGACACCCATTGCTGGCTGATGCTCAGCTCACCCTGCACAGCTTCCAGAGTCTCCGACCACTGTCACGACTATCTACGGGACAGGGGGGTAAAAAAAAATAAATAAAAAAAAAATCAATAGTCAGCTTCTCTGTCCAGGTCTCTCTTCTGATTTCTGAAGATCATCAGTTCCAATTACTTACCTAAGAGATGGTGAGTGTTTAAAGTCTAAAGGGCGATCTTGACAGGGTGATGGGAGCAGTTTCCCAGCACCTCCCTTCCCGCTCTTGCTGGGATGGAATTTATCATGAACAATAAGCCCCTGCATGCAAAGCGGCTTGAAAGAGACAGGAGGAAGCACAGAGACAAGGGAAAGTGCATCCCAGTGCCCGTCATTCTGCATGAGGAGGGCAACCAGTTACTCTCAACCTCTCCAGCTCAGCTGGTTCAATTCACTATTGTGCAAAATTTCTTTTCCCAAAGCTCCTGTTTACAAGCGTCTCCGAAAGGTACTGGAAATTCAACAGCAGCTTGCAGTCCACAGCTAAAAATATCAGCGTGATTACTAGGGACAATTGCTGTGCATTGCTTTGCAGGACTGTTTATTGAAGAACTAGCTCCTGTGTATTTCAAATCAAAGCTGCAATGGAAGGGAATTTATCCAGAAAACTATCTAGCAAACTTCATCTACAAAGCTGTTAAAAAAGGTGTTACATTTTTCATAAGGAGAAAGGAGAATCAAAGTTCATTTCCTCTTGGCTATGGAGATAAACATTAGACAAACTTGTATCTTTTGTTGAAAAGGGTAAAAATGAATGCGACAGCACAAGATGCAGGTATCAGATACACAGCTTTATATCATGTCCTTTTCTTTTAACGTTCCTAAGATCGAAGGCAAACATTCTGGAGAATTCCTAAAAAGCAAACAACGCACCAAACACGCTGCCGCACGCTCAGGTGGGGAAGTTTTTCACGCCAAACACAGACACTCGGAGCAAAGCCACCCAGTGCCTAACAAAGACACCCCAGCCGGCCCCTTTCGCAGGCTGTGGAGCCCAGGGCTGGGGAGCCCCCGCACCACGGGGTGATCCCAGCTGGGGGTGTACGCACGAGCACACCCAGGTGATACGGGGGGTCAGCCACCCCTCGCTCCCGGCGCACCCCGATCCCAACTCACCCCATCCGAGCAGCTCCAGGGAACCCTCGGCAGGGAAGGCCCCCAGCTCAACCAGGATGGCTTCGCTGTCACCATCCATGCCCGAGGGACCTCACGCAGACACGCCAGCCCAGCACCATCCAGCCACCACGCAAGGACTCCCACACAGCTCCCCATCACACGTGGAGAGCCGATGCTTCACCTGCGGCTCCAGCAGCCCCGAGAGCCAGCATCCCTGCGGCTCGGGCAAAGCTAAAGATCCCTTTTTGTCTAGAGGAATAAAAGCCAGCGAAAGCAAGGCCTCCCGGTCAGGAAGCTCCAGAACAGAGTCAACAAACGCATTTTACATGTTAGAGCGGGTCCAACGCTCAGCAAAGCCACCACCCCAGGTAGAGCAGTGCTGATCCTACGGCTGTAATTTGATGGATGCAAAATTACAGCGAAGAATTGGACTGTACAAATGCCAAGAAAGTCCTAGGTCACGTTTTCATTTACTATTGCTCTCAGACACTGAGAGAACTTCACCGGTCACAAAGACACCCGAAATTACAGGGAAAGGGCATCAGCAAGCCCGTGATGTGCACCCACCATCCCAGCACAGCGTTCAGCCGCACGGTGCGTGCGCCGCAGTCCAAGCAGGCTGGCAGAGGGAGATGACAAGGTGCACGCCAACGGCGCTGGGTGCCGGTGCTTTACCAGCTCTGCACCGAGCACCGCACCGGCCACTCAGGCCTCCGCAGAAGGACAGCGCGACGGGTGGGGAAGGGTCTCGGTGGGCTGAGGCAGAACCACAGCTGAGGGCACAAACGGGGCAAACACGAACCAAAAGGAAAAGCCCCCAGGAGCCCCCGACGCGCCGTCGCGTTGAGCCATGAGTGGACAGTGCGTCCCACGCTGTGTCCCCCTGTCCCACGGGGCGTCCCCCTGTCCCACGCTGTGTCCCCCTCCGAGGCGCGTCAGTGCCCCCCGCCGCCCCCGCACCTCGCAGGGTTGCGGCGCTCCTGGGACACGGAGCCGGTACCCCCGGGCAGCGCGGAGCCGGGGCCGCACCGCGGGCACAGGGACCGGGCACCGGCACCCCCCCCCGGAGCGGCACCAGGCACACACCACCGGGCACACACCGCCGCTCCCCCCCAGAGCGGCACCGGGCAGCCCCCCCCCCTCCCGGGGCGGCACCGGGCACACACCGCCGGGCCCCCCCCGGACCCGCACCGGGCACATACCGCCACCTCCCCTCCCCCCAGAGCGGCACCGGGCACACACCGCCGGATCTCCCCCGCACCGGACCCGCACCAGGCACGCACCGCACGGCTCCCCCCGTCCCGGAGCGGCACCCTCTTCCCCGGACCTGCACCGAGCACACACCCCGGGCGCCCCCACCCCGGACCCACACCGCACCGGGCACACACCGCCGGGTCTCCTCCCCCCTCCCGGACCCCATCGGGCACACACCGCCGGGCGCCCCCACCCCGGACCCGCACCGGGCACCAGGCACACACCGCCGGTCGCCCCCCCCCCCCCCGGGACCCTCACCGGGGCTGCCCGCGGCCGGGGCGAGTTCAGCGGCCGTTGGATCGCGGGGCGCAGCCGCAGCCCCAACCCGGGGTCTCCGCGCAGGGGGGGACACCCCGGCCGCGGAGAGCAGCCCGACCCCCCGATCCCCCCCCCCGGGGGGGGGGGGCAGCCCACCTGAGGTATCCCACATGTTGAGCTCGGTGCGCTGCTTGTCGATCTCGAAGCTGGCCGTGTAGTTCTCGAAGACGGTGGGCACGTAGCTCTGGGGGGACGGAGGGGAGAGCAGAGGTGAGCCCAGGCCGCCCCCCGGGCCGCGCCCGCCCGCCCGCCGCCCGCCGCCGCACCTCGGGGTAGCAGTCCTTGGCGAAGACGTGCAGCAGCGCCGTCTTGCCGCACTGCGTGTCCCCCACCACCACGATCTTGCAGCGCGCCAGGTGCCCCTCCATGGTGCGGGGCCGCGCCGCCCGCGCCGCCGCTTTACCGGGACGGCCCCGGCCTGGCCGCGCCCCCGGCCCCGACGGCACCAACCAGGCGCGGAGAGGAGCCGGCGCTGGGCAGGGCCGCGCCGCCACGGCCGCCCCCGGCCGCCTCCCGCCGGCCTCGGCCCCGGGAGCCGCCCACCCCCCCTCCGCCCCCTCGGGGCGGCCTCCCCCGGCGGCACTGCGGCCGCCCCCCGCCCGCCCGGGCACGGCCCCGCCGCGGGCTGCCGCCGCCCCCGCCCGGCGCATCCCGGAGGAAAGGGGGGTGGGCTGGGTCCGGAGGGGGGGGGCGGGCCGGAGCCCCCCCGACACCGCGCTGCCTGGGGGGGCGCCCCCTCCCACCGGACCGGCCGACGGGGGCACGGGGCTCGCTCCCCGAGGGGCTGGGCAGGAGCGGCAGCTGCGCCGGTTCTGAAAATCTCGGCCCTCCGGTGCCAGGGACCAAGCGAGGGCGGGGGGGGCGGGGGGGGGGGCTGTTGGCCCCCCTTGCCCGCCGCGCAGCCCCCCCACACCGGGCAGCGGGTTCTGCTGCCTCCCCCCGCAGCAGGGACAGCGCAGCGGTGCCTTTAATTAGCAGAATCGGTGAATAAGGAAAGGCTCCGCTAATATTTCACTGGCCACACTGCAGAGATTTACCGTAATGGTAAACTTTCATCTGCCAGAGACAAGCTGTCTGTCACAAACGGCAGTACAAACAGAGACAATGAGACAAAGCCAGCCTGAAGAAGTGGAAATTAAAATGTTTTGGCACTGAAACCGGATTTATTAATGGACTGAGGGGGCAGCTTGGTTTTGCTGAAGTCACAGTCAGTTTTCCTCTATAAATATTGGTGCTGTGTGTGAAATCAGGATGAGTAAGGAACAGAGGTACGGTGCAAGGTGGGGTGCCGTGCGGGCACGCGGTGGATGTGGGTGCTGCACTGCCTTCGGCCCAGCACCGGTAAGGACGTGGCAGCCTCCGTGGGTGGCACGTGCTTTGGAGACCTGGCTGTGCGCCCCATCCCGTGGTCACCAGCCACACAGGTCCCCTGTCTTGGGATGCACCCCCAGGGTGTGGGCCCACTGCAGGTGGGGCTGAAAGGTGCATCCTGAGCTGGTCCAAGGAAAACTCAGGTCCCCGCTCATCTTCTCATCCCAGGGCCCTGGGAGCTGAGGGAATGTCCTGGAATCGCGGTAGCCCAGCTCATGTCCTCACCTGGCCTGACTCCTGCATCGTATGGGCTGGGAAACTGTTGTCAGTCAATTCCTGCTCTGTAGCTTGGCGCTGTGTGTTGCTGCAGCATCCCGGTGCCTCCCGGTGTCGCCCGAAGCGATGTGATGAGTAGCTGTCACACGCTTCTTTCCTCCCACCCTCCCCGGCGAAAGGAGCCTGTGCACCACTGTCTTGTGGTTTGTAAGCCCTGTGGGTTTTTTTCTGGCCACCCGATGTGCGTGCGTGTCGCTCAGCTTTTATGTGAAGGAATAGAAAGAAAAGTTCCTCGGGCTTGCAAAAGTTCCTCAGGCTTGCAAAAATTCCTCGAGCTTGCATATGCAGCTGAGGAAGCGCTGGGTGGCCATAGGTGTCACCCTGAGCAAGCTGTCCCCCTGGCCAATGCCCTTTCTTCTGGAAGCTTCTCACTGTATTTCTCAACAAGGAATTATTTTATTTGCTTCCAGAAATAAAAAAAACAAACAACGAAACAAAACAACAACCCAGCAGATTATTGTGACCCTGCTTCAGAGGAAGCAGGAAACTTTCTGGAGGGAATATTCAAGACCTTTGCAAACCTGCCAGCCACACTGGACCCCCCCGGGGGGTGGGGGGTGGGGGGTGGGAAGCAGCTGAGTGCCTTTTGCTCGGAGCCACTTGGGGCACTGTCACTGCTAAGCCTTGTGTCCCATTTGGTGCAATGCACCTTTTGGCAGGCAACACTTGCAAAATGTATTAGGCAACCTCCAGTCACGGTGTAAATTTGCAGCGCAGGATGCAGAGAGAGACATGCTGTGACTGTCACCACGGATGGTGAGGCGACAGATGGCTCCCACACATTTGCTCCTGAAAATGCTTCTCTGGCGGCTAGATCCTCCCTTGCCGATCCTCAGGGGTTTCAATTGCTGTTATGAATGAACTTGATGGTGGTATATTTGTGTTATTTCCTGCCCAAAGGAACTAGAAGGCATCCCCAGGACCTGTACTAGGGAAATGGACTGGGAGAAACCAACCATTGCTGAAGGACCCGCAGCCCGGGGCTGACCTGGAGCCTGTGACATCTTGTTCTTGTGCCTGCACGGAGCCTCGGCGTCTGGTCCCCTACAGCCAGTCTGGACCTAATTATAGACATGATGAAGAAGGTGAACGTAACGAGCGAGGAATCTCGAGTGCTCTGTTGTATGGCCGTGACCCCTGCAAGGTGCACACATAGACCTAGTGAGAGGTGCCTGAGTGTCACCCCCGAGGACACAGACAGAGCTCGTGCTTGTCACATTATGCATTGACACGTCCTCTGGATATTTACGGTGCATGTATTGCTGGCTTCGTACCTGTCTTTTCTGTGCCATTTGTCCTAGTCTGCAGCATCTTATTTCCACTGGTAAGCCTCTAAACGGGGACAGCAACAAGGGATGCCCTTTAATTTCTCACCAGGTCTAGCCTCAAGTGTCTTTTTGGACTTGTCAAACATGTGAAAGAGCTAGAAACTTGCCAGGTAAAACTGTGGAGTATTGCGAACTGTTAACATTCAGCAGTTAAATCATTCAGCCCTGAATGGTGCGTTATTTGACAGTTTCTCCTAAAAGATGAAGGGGTGGAAAAGCGGTAGAGTTTGAACACATGCAGCAAAAAGATACAAATCAACAACAATTAGGAAGGTTAAAAGAAAGAGAAAAAAAAAAAAATCCCAGCCAAATCCCCTTTCATGTGTCCAGCCTGTTTACATTCTGTGCTAGAATAACGCTGATCTGACTCACTGCTGGCATTAATGAAGTTTGCACCTCTGGGTGAGCAATTTAATTTATCTCAGCAAGCCAAAGCTCATTATAACAGTCCATAAATGCTATCAGATGAAAGCAGCATCCTTCAGCAATCTCGGGGATTAAAGCAAGGAGGCATTCAACTGACAAGGCTGGAAAGACTGCAGTCAGAGCATGTGTGGTACAGGCTGAGGAGGCACAATACCTCAATTACTGCCTCAGATTTGTGTCGAGAAAGTGGTCGGGAGCCTCTGCAGCACTGCTCTGGAGGGGAGCAGCTCCCCTTCCCTGCCTCCCACCCTCAGGACATCTCTCCTTGGGATTCCCCAGGCCCAGCGGCAGCTGGAAAGGCACACGGGGGTCTGGGGGACTCCACAGGTTGGCTGCAGATGGTGGCTCTCCTGCAGGGACCAGGGGGCTCCTCGGAGGGGCAGGGGCTCGCCGCACCCAAGGCACACAAAGAGGGTCAGGGTGGGAGGAGGAAAATGGCTGATTCTCCCATTCTGACCCTTGAGGTGTGGAAACCTCCTTGACCCACACATCCTCTCCCACACCGGATTTGACTACTCAAAAATTGCTTCTCCCACCACCGTGCTGGCTTCCGCTTCGCCTGGCGTGGGGTGGAGGCAGGGCAGCACAAAGCTGCGCCCATCCCACCCCTTCTGAAGGGGCCACGGATCCAGCTGGGTGCACAGCATCAGCTCTGGGTGCACAGCACCAGCTGGTGGGGTGATGCTGCCAGCCCAGCTGGATGCTGGTGGCAGAGGTGCTGTGGGAAATGGTTTCTCCAGCAGCAGGAGAGATCTCCATCACTTTCGTGTCTGAAAGCACGCATCAAAATGAAGCATTTTCAGTTTCACAATTCTTTTTGATGTGGAGAGCAGGGGGAAGGGATGGAATGAACAGAAATGAACCCTCAGAACTGCAGTTTCTTTTCCATTTAGTTTCAAACATGAATTGCCTATCCCGAACACAAATTGGGGGAAAATGGTTTTCTTTATAAAATCATCCTTTGAGCAGGCCCAAGACGGGGAGGCAGCATCCTACAGGCTGTGTGTGCTTGGCTGGGTCAGGTCCCTGCCCCACATCCAGCGCAGTGCAAAGGTCCCTGCTGCCATCTGAGGGGCAGGGCTTCACCCGGGCGCTGCTCCAGCCGGGCTGGGGGCAGGGGGGTCTCAGGGCTGCGGGCAGGGGGGGTGTCTCAGGGCTGCGGGCAAGAGGGGTCTCAGGGCTGGGGGTGGAGGAATCTCAGGGCTGGGGGCAGGGGGGTCTCAGGGCTGCGGGCAGGGGTGGGGGGTCTCAGGGCTGCGGGCAAGAGGGGTCTCAGGGCTGGGGGTGGAGGAATCTCAGGGCTGGGGGCAGGGGGGTCTCAGGGCTGGGGGGGAGGGGGGGGCAGTCTCAGGGCTGCGGGCAAGAGGGGTCTCAGGGCTGGGGGTGGAGGAATCTCAGGGCTGGGGGCAGGGGGGTCTCAGGGCTGGGGGGAGCGGGGGTCTCAGGGTTGGGGGCAGCTGGGGGTCTCGGGCTCTGCCGCCCCACTGCTGCACCCTGCTGTGTTTCAGTTCTGCACTTGCTTTTCCTTGCAGAGCAGCTTGCATGCCGGGGGGGAGCAGCGGGCGCTGCAGGTGCAGCAGTGCAGGCACTTGCCAGGAGCCGCGGCCCTCGAGCAGCCGCGGAGTTTTCAGTGGTGCAGAGAAAACCATCTCCCATTGCAACCCACGCACCACGCTCCCCAGGCGTGGGTTACCCAGGCCCTTGAAAGCTGCAGTGAGCACACTGAGGGGAAGTCTGTGCATTTTCAGTGAGGTACTGACCAAACGATCAGCTTCTGATGGGTGCGCAGCGTGCGGATGTGTTAAGCCTGTAATTCTGGGACAATAATTGTCAGTAAATTATTGATGCTGCGGTGGCAGGTTGAAGTTAAGGAGAAGGAGTCTCATTTCACAGGATTACTCACAGTAGAGAAGATGCCTCGGTGGGATGCATTCTGTGCACACCTGGAAACTGGGCTCGCTCCAGCCATTGCTGCGTGCTTGTGCTGCCCTTCCTCTGGCTCTGCTGTTTGGGTTTGTGCAGGGGAAGACGCCGGAGCAGCCTCAGCCCAGCTAAGGCAGTGTTCTTTGTGGGAATGATGCTCCGTGCTGGGAGGATTTCTTCAGTCTGCTGTCACCGTGAGGAGTGAACTGATGTTCACTGAGCATCAGGTACCACTTGACAATTGCCTCCATTGTCTCTGTGATCAAAACAGCAGCGCAGGGAACTGTGGCTGTGAGTGGCAGGCACGTCTGAAGGGTTGTGTCAGATCTCTTCCACCCGCTGCTCTACCTGTCAAATCTAAATGTAATTTACTGTGATACAGGCACGGTGTCATCCAGGAGGCACCAGCGTTCCTGGTACACGTGATGCAGCTGGGAGATCTCGTCTGCGTCTACCTCTGTGTGCATCCCAACACTCTGCAGACACAGGTGAGGAAAAGGCAGAACAGAGGCAGGAGCAATCTTTCTCTTGAGAGAGAGACGGATTGAGGTCAACACTTGCTGTAAATCCAGGATGCCAAAATAGACAGCCCTGGAAACATCACTGTGGGCTGCAGCCCCCCGTGGGGTCTGCAACAGCCCCACAGCCCCTTCCACAGCCAGCACCCTGCGCCGCTCTGCAGCTGGGGGTGGCCTGGGAGTGGGTGGTCTTGGGGAGCAGGGGCAGCACCAGCAGAGCAGAAGGGAGATGGTGGCACAAGGTCAGGGTCTGAGTGGGACAGGGACAGCTCAGCTCTGTGTGCTCACCTGCCGCCAGGTGTGGGGATGCCCCACGGCAGGTGGTCCTGAGCAGGGTCTCGGGCAGCCTCGCTGGCTGAGGGAAGGATTTTGGGGGCCTGGCCCCCCTGGGCTCCATCCTGAGGGAGCCCAGGGGCCAAGGTCGAGCTCCCACAGGCAGCTGACTGCTGACTGGCAAACGGCTGCCAGGCTTTCTTATCTCCGGCATGTTCATTGTTCCTGTGTCCTTGAGAGCAGAGGAAAGGGACTGTGAGAGCCCTGTGCGAAAATAAAGGGAGGTGGAACAAAGAGCCGGGCAGGGCGGCTGGCACTTCTCCTGCTGCCGGCACATCCTCCTCACCCCTGCCAGAGGCTTCGGGGGGAGCACCGGGGGGGCTGCAAACAAGCAGGGAAGCTGAGACTCTGGGAGAGAGATAATGAGGATGCTTTCCTCGGTGACCTGTGCCTACCTCTGGCTGTAAATCACAAGTCAATGCCATTCAGAAGGTCCCAGCACCTTGGCTGCGTGCTTCTGTGCCGCGAAAGCCCACGGTCGGAGAGCTTGCCAAAAAAGGGCTGGAGGAGTGAGCACCAGTTCCACTGGGAAAATGTGTTTTCTCTGGCTAGTGCTTCCCCTTGCCAGCCCGCACCGGTGTCCCACGGGTGGTGAGCGGCACCCGGTCACCGTGCTGTGCCGGGGTCTGCAGAGCTGCCAGCTCTGAGCGTGCAGCTGCGGACCGGGCACGGGCACGGGCACGGGCACGGGCACCTCCCCACCCCCCGCAAACAGCAGCACTTCACCCGTACCAGCCTGCCCGAGCTGCCCCTCTGAAACCTGCATCAGTGGAAAAGCCACCACGGCAGAGCACAAACCGAACTAACTGGGTAGAGTGAGATTTACAGGGAAAACGTTACTGAGCTGAGCTGATCAGGAAAGATTGACTCGGAAGCACAGGAGAGACACAGGCAGCAGGAACAGCCCACCCAAGGGTGGCACCACACAGAACTACCCCGGACTGACCTGCTTTGGAGCTGCAGGCAGCTGGAGCAGCCTGGCAGGAGAGGAGCCTGGCTCCCCAAACCCGCTGCCTTTGTCTACCACCGCCTGAGCTGTTGGGAGCCATCCCCTTACCTCCAGTGCCTACTGGGGCTCCCTCCTGGCCAGTATGTTCCGTCCCTCCTGGCCAGCATGTTCCATCGCCCCTGGCCAGCACATTTCATCCCTCCTGGCCAGCATGTTCCATCGCCCCTGGCCAGCACGTTTCATCCCTCCTGGCCAGCATGTTCCATCCCCCCTGGCCAGCACGTTTCACCCCTCCTGGCCAGCATGTTCCATCCCTCCTGGCCAGTACGTTTCATCCCTCCTGGCCAGCATGTTCCATCCCTCCTGGCCAGCATGTTCCATCCCTCCTGGCCAGCACGTTTCATCCCTCCTGGCCAGCATGTTCCATCCCTCCTGGCCAGCACGTTTCATCCACCACAAGAGCCCTGACAACTGTGAAAATAAATCACTGAAAGGGCAAATGCTAGAAAGCTCCTCAGAAGGGCAGTAGGAGACAGAGGATTGTGCTTTGACTGCTTCTGACTAATTGTGGGTGTGGGAGATGCCCAGATGTCAGGAAGGCACATCTGTATTTCTCAGAGCTCAGCAACAGCAAACCAAGGTGTAAAGCAACTGTCCCAGCCAGACTGCCGTCCTGTCGTGCAACGGGACACGAGCCTCCTCCTTGTTCCTACCACAGCCATAAACATGTCATGCTGCAGGTGCTGATGCTGCACTGCCTGCTCGAGGTCTCTGCCCTCCTGGCCGCTTTCCTGCCTTTGTGCTCAGCTTCCTGAGCCGCACAGCTCGCCCAGCTTGCCCAGCTCGCCCAGCTCCCGGCCAGCCCTGCCGGACAAGGCCACATTCATGTAAAACTCCCGCTGGCCTGGCTCGGCAGGCTGCATTCGCCTAACGAGCGGGACTGCTGTGGCAAACAAAGCCCCTGGACAGGCTGAGCTTCGCTAATCCGCTGGCTGGCCAGAGACTTCCATGAAACGCTGTCGGGAGCCCTGCCCAAAGCAGGCACCGTGCCCAGCTTGGCTAGGCACCGCAGCACTGGGATGACACAGAAACTTGCCCAGTACATGTTCGGATCATCCTCCAGGTGGTCTTTGCTTGCTTTGGGGGGGCGGATGCTTTTCTGTTTCGGGGGCTCGTTGAGCGGTGTGCTCGAGCAGTCACCCTGCGATGGCTGCAGGTTATTAGGGAGGAGGGTGCGTTCGCCGAGCAGCGGAGGAGCGTGGATCTGACACGAAACCACGGTGCATCAGCAGCCGCCATGGCGAGCGTGACACGCAGGAGCTGGACACAGACCTGTGCAGTGAATTAATGGCGAGCTGTCTGCTGGCAGCTGCTTCACGAGCGGGAAAAGAGGCTGGATCCATCGATTTATCCGCGCACCCTGCCTTATTGATGTGTCTTGAGTTACCGGACTAGAGCTCTACTCCTCCCTCTTGTCTGTGAGCCAGTCTGTGCCTCATCTCCACCACACGCAGCCATTTCAGAGCTGGGAGCGGCGAGATGTTTATTAAACCTCCCTGCAAGTGACATCAGTTACAATAAATTGCAGGAGTAGCTCAGCCAGATGACACTCCAGCAAAACAGCCATTTCGCATGTGTCTCCAGAAAAGATGCGAGCAGTTTGTTTGCTTGAAATGAATCATTTGGGGGGGGGTGCGGGGAGAGAAAAAAGAAAGAAAAAGCAGGTTGTGAGGGCTGGGGGGGGGAGATGCTGCGGGCAGGAAGCCGAGGGCGGCGCATCCCGCAGAGCCGGGGCACCTCTCGCTCCCCGGCAGCGGCGCCGGTGCCCCGAGGAGGGAGTCGGGCAAATTCCCCCCCCGCTCCCGTCTCCCCTGGCAGCGGCTCCAGACCTGCCGGGGGAAGCGGGGCCGCGGGGAGGGAGCGGGGCTAGGCTTCCCCCGGGACACCGGGCTGCGGAGGGGCGCCCGCCGTCGGGGCGGGAGCGGGGAGCGGGGGGCGGCCCAGGAGCGGGAGGCACACCGGGAGCGGGGAGCGGGAGGCACACCGGGAGCAGGCCTAGGGCCCGGGGAGCGGGAGGCACACCGGGAGCGGGAGGCACACCGGCAACGGGCCCAAGGCCGGGGGAGCGGGAGGCGGCCCGGTGCCCGCCCCGGTGCCCGCCCCGCCCCGCCCGCGCCCCGCCCCCAGCCGCGCCCCGGCTTTTCCCCGCCCGCCGCCGCCCCGCGCCCGCAGCCGCTCCCGCCGCTCCGCTCCGCCATGTCCGCCGAGCCGGCCCCGGCCGCCGCCGCCGCCCCCGAGCAGGCCCCCGGCCCCGAGCCGGCCCCCGGCCCCGAGCCGCCGGCGGGCGGCGGGGAGCCGGCGGAGCACCGGGCGCTGGTGCTGACGGGCTTCGGCGGCTACGAGAAGGTGAAGGTGCAGGCGCGGCGCGGCGGGGCCCCGCAGCCCGGCGAGGTCTCGGTGCGGGTCCGCGCCTGCGGCCTCAACTTCGCCGACCTGATGGCGCGGCAGGGGCTCTACGACCGGCTGCCGCCGCCGCCCGTCTGCCCCGGCATGGAGTGCGCCGGCACCGTCCGCGCCCTCGGCGACGGCGTCCGCGACCGAAAGGTGAGGGGTGGCCCGGCCCGGTTCCGCCCGGCTCGGCCCCGCCGCACTGCGGTGGCCCCGCCCCGCCGGTGCGGCCCCGGTGCGGCTCCGAGCCCCGTGGGGGGCGCCCGGTGCGCGCAGCCCCGGGAGGCGGCGGCGCGCTGGGGCCGGGGCTCCCCGTCGGGGCGGCCGGGCGGCGGTCGCCGTGACCCGGCCCCACACAAAGCCCCGGACAAAGGGGCCCGGCCCGGTCCCGGCGGCCGCAGCATCGCCCCCCCGGGGGGCCGCGGCGGCTGGGGCTGGGGGGGGCGGCGCGTCCCCCGGGGGCTGCCAGGTGTTTGCACGGGCACAGATGCCTTGGTGGTGGCGGACGCCGGTGGGGTGGCGGCTGCGGCGGGGCCGTGCTGGTTCCAGCGCGTTCGTGACCGTCCTTGAACGGCAGCAGCACGGGGTGGGGTGGGGTGGGCGGGCAGCGGATGCTGGGGCTGGGGGGGGCTGGAGCTGCGGCCCCCCCGGCAGGGCACTCGGGGGACAGAGAAGCTGGCTCTGCCTCTTCCCGGCCCGTCGGTGGGGCCGTGGCAATCACGGTGCTGTAGGATCATCTGGGGTGCACAAGTAGCAAGACAAAGTGGCTGAAAAAAACGCCCCCCGCCCCCCCCCCCCCCAGCGTGTCCGAGATGATTCCCTCCCATCCAGGAAAACCTCGTGGTTTATTCACGTGTAAAAGCCAAACCCAGAGGCCGGGAGCCGTTCTGAGGAGCGGTTCTGCCTCTGCCTTGGTGCCTCTTGGTGCTGGCTGCTTCCCCTTGCACAGCCAGATGTTTCTTGTCCACTGGAATAAGAGCGGATTTTGGGGGATGCCTGAGGCTTAGCCCTGAGGGGTTTTCCTAAGGTTGGCTGTGCTTTTTCCAGAGCTGATCCTGTTAGGCGCTGCCCCAGGCCTCCTGCAGCAGGAATATTTCACAGCGTTCAGACTCCTGCTCCCAGCTTGGGCAGGGAGGGCAGGACACAGCCCCCTCCCCTCTTTCCCTTGCTAGGGGTCCCCTGGTTCGGGCAGCGGGCAGTCAGGCAGCACAGTGGGTGCAAGCCAGAGCCTGGGGTGCCTGCGGTCCCATCCGGCGTGCGCCCAGGGCTGGGCGAGAGGTGCTGTGGTGCGAGCAGAGCGCAGCTGCGGGCTCCCATCCAGGGCTGGGGTGCTGCAGTCCCTGCAGACCTCTGCCCGGAGAACAGCAGGCGTGGACCTGGCTCTGGCCTCTGGAGACGCACCTTGTCCTCTGTTTGATTTTAGGTTGGTGATAAGGTAATGGTCCTGGCAAGGTCAGGGCTCTGGCAAGAAATCGTGAACGTGCCAGCCAGGCAAACATTCCTGATACCTGAGGGGATGAGCTTCGAGGAAGCGGCCGCTCTTCTTGTAAACTACATCACCGCCTACATGATCCTGTTTGACTTTGGAAACCTGAGACCCAACCAGAGCGTCCTCATCCACATGGCTGCAGGTAAACGCTTCTTGCCAGCCTGTGCTGAGCCTCTCGACCTCGATGTGCAGCTTCACGTCGGGTGTGAACGGGTGAGGCGGTGATCAGCGGGGGGCTGGACTGCCAGAGCATCGCCTGCCGGAGATGCAGGCAGCACGCTCACCCTGGCAAATGCTGAACCTATTTCTCAGCAGCCGGGGTCAGCCTGCCCCAGCGTGTCACAGGCATCAGCCCGCCCCAGGCAAAGCCGTTATCCTGTAGCCTCCCAGCACTGTCCAGTCAGTACGAGCAGGGATAATTTACCTATCCAAAAGCTTTTCTGACTGCTCGGGTTGTTTGCTTCTAAGTCTTTCTCGCTGCTGATTTTCAGGTGGTGTGGGAACTGCTGCCATCCAGCTGTGCAAGACAGTGGAAAATGTCACCATTTTTGGCACAGCATCTGCCTCCAAGCACGATTTGCTCAAGGAGAGCGGAGTCGCTCACCCCATTGACTACAGAACGATGGATTATGCAGAGGAGGTCCGGAAAATCTCTCCCAAAGGTACCATGCGGTGGTGGAGGGACTTCTACAACTGTCCTGCATTTCTTTCAAGTGCAAAGAAACTTCTAGTTACTTTCAATTCCCTCTAGGTGTTGACATTGTCCTGGACCCCCTGGGAGGATCCGATACGTCCAAAGCATTTAACCTGCTGAAGCCGATGGGCAAACTCATCACTTACGGTAAGTGTGAGCAGAGTGCCCACACCCCGGCTCCTGCGTGGGAGGGACCCTGTGATGTCAGGGAGGGCTTGGATCCGCGTGGGAATGCTCCACACCGCTCCGTGCCTGGATGCGCAGCCACGAGGGAGCATCGCCGCTGCTGACTGCTGTGCTGTAGTGTTGTAGTTCTGTTATCTCGTGAAGGTCTTTAGGATGCTTCGCCTGGGTGATGCACTGAGGGGAGTGAGATTTGTGCCTTGTCCTGAAAGCTCTCCTGGTCACGGGCTCCAAGGGTCTTCCCTCCCATGCCAAGATCTCTCCTTGAATATGAGCTGGTGCCTGCAGGGGAAGCTGGAATGTCCCTGTGGAGGAACGCTGGCACAGCTGCTTTGTCCGGGCTGACTTAATGCACAGCACTAATAGAGCCTTGCTTTTCTTCTAGAGGATGTGTGGGTGATGAGGTTTGAGGCTACTGAATACTTATCTCTCCATTCCCCGGCCCTGAGACACTGTGATTTTTGTCCTGTAGACAAAGCCCTCACACAACCCCCAGTGAGATTCCAGACACTTGCACCAGTGTGCTGCTTCTGTTGTCCCAGCCACTGCAGCGTGTGGCTCCCTGGAGAAGCGTGGCTGTAGAGAAGAGGAGTGCTGTCCTGCCAGCCTGGCTGGATGTGACTTGTAACCCTCTCTTGCCTCTGCCACCACTCCAATCTAGCTGTGCTGCTGCTGCCCACCTAAGAGAAGAGTTGTTCTGTATTGTGGGTGCCCATAAACCAAATTCTGTCTCTCGAGGCTGAGGCAGGTACCTGTTTCCACTGAGGGCTGACTGGGCAGATCCTGGTGTGATCCAGTTTTCACCTCTGTCTGTGTGAGCGGCTGTTGCCCTGCGTGTTCTCTGAGCTGTTACGCGGGATGCCCGCTGCTTCTCGTGTTGATCCCAGCTCATCTGTGGCTTGCCTTTTTTTAGGGATGGCAAACCTGCTCACTGGGCAGAAGAAGAACTTCATGGCTATGGCTAAAACCTGGTGGAACCAGTTCAGCATCAGTGCCTTGCAGCTCCTACACCATAACAAGGCTGTGTGTGGCTACCACCTTGGATATATGGATGAAGAATTTGAGCTGATTGGAGTCGTTGTAGCCAAGCTGCTTTTCCTGTACGGCCAAGGCAAAATCAAGCCCAAAATAGACTCTGTATGGCCCTTTGATCAGGTGAGTCTGAGCTAACGTATAGGATGGCAGCACTCAGAAATTACTGGGTGATTGTTTTCTGCACAGTGAGCTCTGGTTCAGTCTGAGCCCCTTATTCACGGGGGCTGAACTGTTGCAAATGTTTAATAACCATCTGTTCTCAGACATTCAGTGCCTTTTTTTTTTTTTAAGATATTAAGGGGGAGCAAAGTGGCCGGGCTCTTCTGCTCCAGTGCACAGAGCTGGGCAATGCCAGACAGTGTCCCTGTGGAATAGGGCAGGTGCTCAGCTGTGCTCCGTGGGCAGCAGCCGTCTGTGAAGGGGCTGGGTTATGCATTAGGCTGGAGACTGCCCGGAGTCTGCACCCTGTAATTATGCAGACAGCTGGTAAGATTGCTGCCGCCCTCCCATGAGTGAAAAAGAGCCCAGGCGGTGAAGCAGAATGAGGATGTTTGGAGAGAGCTGCAGGTTCTTCAGCAGCTCTGCTGTGCTCAGTGTTGTTGCATTGATGCGTCCAGGCAGAGTCAGGTTCTTCCCTTGGAAATCCTTTGCTGGGATAGGACTTAGTGCAAGGGAGCAAAGGACTTGGTAGCGACCAGTTGGTGTTAGTACCTGAGAATTAGAATCAAGAGAAATTTGATTCCAGGCCTGGTCTAGGTGCTGTTTTACTTAATAATGATAAAACCACCGTGCAGGTGTTGTTCTGTGTTTGTGTAGATGGTAGGAGCACTGTCTTTCTGGCTGTTGGCTGGGTTTCTGCGGTGCTCCCCTCTGTTTGGGATGGAAGCTGTGGTGACTCACACTTCACTCTTCCACAAGTTGTGTAGCAGAACACCCTTGCGTGTGTTACCAGTGGGCTGTGTGAATTCTTGAGGACAGTTTCCTATGGGCAGGCTGGGGTAGCTGCCCAGCTCTGTCCAAAATGCATCTGTGCAGAGGCATCTGGGTGCTTGGCGCTTGCTCGGCTGCTGGGAAAGCTGCCCCCAGGGTGGCCCTCAGGCTAGTCTGGGTGGCCCAAGGGGCCCAGGGAGGGCACGACTGCACTGCGTGGTGGGCCTGGGTCTCACGAGATTCCTGTCGCTTCCAGGTGGCAGATGCCATGAGGCAGATGCAAGAGAAGAAGAATGTTGGAAAAGTCATCCTGGTTCCTGAAGCACCCAAGGAAGAATCCAAAAAAGAAGAGAACTAAGGAGAAGACGCGTGCAGATTGTGAATTCATGGTTTAACTCCCTGATCTCTTTGGGACCTGGAAATGGACAGATCAGTAGCTTCCATATTCACTAGAACAAGAACATTGTGCTTAAAGCTCAGATGAGGTTTGCATGCTCTCGTTGTGACTGACCCTTTGCCAGACAGGCCTCCTGCCCTAGCTCTGTCCTGAAGCCTGCTTATTTTCTATACTTTTCTAATCCCTTGGCTCTTTGCTGAGTTTCCAAACTAACCTTCGTTTTCTCTGGCAGTGCAACTGGCGCTTCCAGCAGCTGCCGGTGACGGTGACAGGCTGTGCGGTTGTTAAAAGTCAAGGTGTGCCACGTACTGTAGCAACTGCTGAGTGTCTCCACAGAAGCCGAGCCCTGCTGAAGCATTTGCGCTGTCACCTTGGGGAAGCTCGTTCAGCAGGAGAATGGGCCAAACTTGGCACGTTTCCTCAACAGCCAGAGGCAAAGCCTGGCTGGCCCAGTTTAATTCTAGCACGAGCTGCTCATCTGTTTACACTAACCACGCACTTTCCCCTCTGCTTTTGTAGGCCTCCAGCACCAGTCAGAGCGTAACAGGTCTTTGCCTTGTAAATACCATCCTGGCACTCTGGAGTCTATGGCATATTGCACTTAATTTGCAGTCACTCTTCTTTGCAGTCGGCAAGAAACCCGACAGGCTGGGCCGTGTCTGAATACGGAAGAAAAAGTTTCATTTGGGTAACTTGATCTTGTCCATTTTCCGATTCCAAACTGTAATAGGGGAGATCTAAACCGTGTCTTGATTTTTAGAGACCATAAGGACTCGACTGTGTCTCAAGTGACTGGAACAATTGATGTTGGCTCTGTGCTTTATTAATGTTGGGCTCCAAGTCGGTATTGTTAAGGCTAAACTTCACCCTCGTGTTTGTATTTCCAAGGGCTGCGGTGTTGAGTCGGACTTAAGCAAGATGGGAACAAACGAAGCCCCCTGTTAACGCTTGCTTTGTGCTGTGCCCGGTGTGCTGGGGAGGCGTTGCAATTTGGGAATCCACGCGTAAGAACCGGTCGCGGGAGCCTGGGCTGGCTCGCTCTGTGCACGCCGCTCAGTAAAGCGTGTGTCGAGCCTCTTGGCTTGGGCGCCTTGAGCAGTGTAGACCGTGCTCTCCGTTCTCTCCGTAGCTCATTCGATACGCGCTCAGACCAGCTCCCACCTCGGGGCTCGGTGCTGCAGTAGGGCTTGGCTTTTTCTTCCCCTGAAACTGCAAATTTGGGGCTCTCATTCAGCACTGAGGGTTTAGGAGCTGCTGGGGTGCTCCTCCCAGACCAGCACTCTGTTTCCTCCTCCTTTTTCTTTCCTTTCTTCCATGCATCTGGAAACGTGGCTGTGCAGAGAGCCAAGCCTAGTTCTGTGAGCATTGAACATCCCGGCGAGTGCCCCCCTTTCCTGCCGGACGTGTTTTCAGCCCTGAGTGACTGTGGTGCCGTTTGTGCTTGCTTTGAGGCTTTGTCATGGATTGTAGGTGCTGCGGGATTTTAGGCTTCATTTTGGATTTGAAAAGGTGTAAACCTGGGGGTGCCAAGGAGAGCTGCCCATCGAGGGAGAGCTCGGGCTCCAGGAGCAAATCCCTGCTGCCAGGAGCCCTGCGTAACCATGCCCCAAGGAGGAGGGATGCTCGCTGGGCGAAGGGCCCCGCGTGTGAAGCCCCTCCAGGGCTCGAGGGCAGGCAGGCTGTGCGCAGGGCTGGGGGGTTCTGTGCGGTTGAGGAGTGGGGCTGCTGCCTCAGCCAGCCCTGTCCCCCAGCGGGGCTCCTAGCTTGGGTTTCAGGTGCTCGGGTTCAGTCCCTAGTTCTTCAAAGACGCGTAGGCGCAGCCTCTCAGGGACTTGCCCTGGCTCACTTTTAAGTATTAAAACAACCCCGTTCCCTACGACCTCAGAGGAAGGCTGGAGCCCCATCACAGATCCGTGTCAGTCCATCTCTCGCACTTGATAGGCAAACTTCATAAACGGGGTCTGATGAAACTCGTAAGCACAACTTTTAACCTTTCCGAATCCAAAATCTTGCTGCTTCTCCATTCGATCTGCCCTGTCATTCTAATTCAGATTAAATCGGACAGTGTCTAGTGCTGCTATGCCAGGTCTCCACAGCAGGACTGTCAAAATTGCTGAAATGGGAAGCCTGAACCCGTTCCTCTGAGAAACTGAACTTGACCCTGATGAAAGAGCAGCGTGCTCAAACAGCACACCACCGCACACTTGTAAAGGGGAAAACGATCTAACGGTGTTTCACGGTTTTTCACCCTTTTCCTTGCTTTAGTCTCGGCTAAGTGCGTGCTCAGTGCCTTACTCGGATGGCCGTGGTCAGGCAGCGTAGCGAGGCTCTTGCAGCCTGAAGGAGGAAAGCGGGAGTCTTGGAGCTTCCCATGGGGACACCCCTGACGCGCTGCCTTGCGGTGTGCCACAGAAAACAGTATCTCGGTGCCTTCTTCTACATGCCTGTAAGGACTAGGAAGTCACTGGAGCCTTTTCCATTCTGGCCTTTTGAAATATTGCCAAAAACCTCTTGACAACTCTCGCTGGCCCTGTTTTGTGAACGCTGCTGGTGTAGTCTGATTTACTGTGAATAAGACACTCCCTTTCCGTGTGCTGCAGCCTTTCCAGGGCCAGCCTGGCGGTTCTGTGCTCCCTGCTCCAGAAGAGCTGTTGTAGAGCCCTTGTCTCCCCCCGGGGTGGCTGCTTGGCTCCAGCTGGTCCTCGACTGAGGCTTTATCTGCCACCCTGGCCTTGGCTCTCTGGAAACAATCCCGGCTCTCTGGAAACAATCCCGGCTCCCAAGTCTTCATGGGTAGCTGCTTGCGCATCTTCTGCCTACAAGTCCCAGAAGCCCTTATCAGGGCAAGAGTGCAAAGCAGTTACTATCTGTCAGAGTTTAGCACTGTTTGTTTTTGTCCCTTGGCAGAAACAATGTTTTCTACGGAAAGACTAAGATTCAATGTAACTTTGCTCTCCACTGCCTCAACGGCTCTGCTCTAGGTGGTTGTGGTTGGTTGTTTTTTTGGTTTTTTTTGTTGTTTTTACTTTTTTTTTTTTTTATGGACAAGCATTTTATGGGCCAATAAGTATAGAACCTATGTAAAACAACTTCAAGTGTCTTAAAAAGTTAACCAGCAGGTTTGTATACCAAGGACCAAAGCAAAAAAAAAAATAAAACCCTAGGATGAAAATCATTCCAGTCGATGTTGCTCAACTGTTTAGGGCAAAGTTGTGCTATTGAGGAAATAGAAGGTTCCTGCGCTTAAATTGCATGTGCCATTCCACCTATCAGAAGTGCAATTTAATGTTTGTTTTACGGATTGTCTGGCTCAAAGTTTATGCTGTGAGGAGTCCAAGTGGAAAGCACGAGGAGCTCGTGAGCAGAGGTGACCCCAGCCCCGGGGGCGCGCCGTGCAGGGGCTGCTCAGCACAGGGATGCCTGTGCCAGTGCCATTCCTGTGTCATTACTGCAGTTGTTACCTCTTCCCAGACTGGTACCACTGGTCTTGGGCAAAATGCAACTCCTTTGCTATCACCAGGCAGCTTTTTTGTCATGTTTTGACTCTTTGGTTTCTCTCAAACTCACTCGTGTTGCACGCTAACTGCGGAAGGGGAAGGAGCAGAGCGTGTGCGGAGGAGCGCAACCTCTGCCAAGTACTTTGAGAGGGGGGAAGGAGTTTTAGCTGTACATTTCATTTTGGACACCTGTATTAAACTAGAATTGATTGACCAGGGAGAAGAAAGAAGCATTGTGGGCCTCGGGCTTTACTTCGTGCAGGATCCTGGTGTACCTACAGCTGCTATCATAGGTGTAAAAACCACTCTTGTTGCCTAATGAAGTCTCTAGTGTGCTAAGCCCTGGTGATGGCAAAGTGTGGCGTGACTGGCAAGTAGTACATGAGCGTGATGTGAAATGCATTAGACTCTGAGCCTCTTGCAACATATGGTCTGGTCTGTGCTGTCTGAGTCGTGTTGATTTGCAGATATGTGATATGAGTGATACTCATCCTACAGACACATGGAAAATCTTTGTTTTAAAAAAAAAATATATATTCTGCTTTGTGCGTGTAACCAAGTCGGACAGAAAGCAAGTGTGCCAATGCTGTTTACATGACTATACTGTGTGATGCTCCTCTGTCTAATGTTACCATATGCCTTATGTGTTTCAAATGTTAATTAAAAGCATAACAAAACCCTCAGCAGTGTGCTGCTCAGTCTCCTCTTGGAATGAACCCTCTGCCCCTAGCTCAGCCTCTGGGGCACTTTTATCACTTCTCCAAGGCAATCAGTGGGTAGACACACTCAGTTTACAAATTGTACCCCTCCCAGGGTGAGAAGATGCCTCTGCTCTCAAGGACAACTGTTAATTGCTGCCTCAAGTGTTGCACTGGTCTTCTAATGCCCTGTTCAGGAGCGCAAAGCCCTTAGCTGGCCTCTGCTGTTTGCTCTGTGTCTGTCACTGAGAGCAGTTGAGATTGAAATGGGTGCCTGAGGTGATGGTAAGACAAGGCGTGAATAACCACTACTACAAATGTGGGAATAAATCTTGTTTATTTGCATTTCTCCACTTAGAGACTGTCCCTGCCTGTATATTCTCAGGGGAGGCAGCTGTCCTGGGCACTGAAAGCTGGTCGTGCTTCCCCCAGGAGAGCATCAGGGTGCCTGCTGGCCCCAGAGCAGGTGCTGGGGAGGGGCTGTAGCTTGGGGCTGTCTGCTCCAGGACTCAAATGGCTGAGCCAACAGCTGAAATTAATCACAGCTCAGCTCTGGCACAGTCTCCGGGGAGGGGGGGGGGGCTGAGCTGGAGCCTGCCTGTAGTGGCCGGAGGTGGAAGAGACTTCCAGAAGATGGGGCTGCTGGGCTACACGCAGGCTCCTGCCCAGGTTTGGGTTCTGCTGCTGAAAGCCACGCCGGGGCTTGGCCTGGAGCTGGTGTTGACACAAGCTGCATGATCAGCTGGCTAGGGAGGACCCGCATCCAGGAGGAGCTGGAGTTTCAGGGAAGCTCCCATCCATGCAGGGGCTTGCGGGGGGCCAGGGATGGAGGTGCTGCTGTCACTGACGTGCAGACTTCTGTCTGTCTCTGATGACACAGGAGCTCCTTGGCCGAACACTTGCTTTTTCCTGGGCTATCTGTGCTAAGCTGCAGTTTTGTCAGCTGGAAAGTGAAGCAAAGACACGGGCCGTGGCCACTCAGGCAGGGAGCCTTACGCAATGCCCAGTTTCTTCAGTACTGCACAAACCTCACGGAGATACTGGGTGTCTGGATAGCCATTCCTGTGGGGCAGAGAGGGAAGTAGTGTAAATCCTGCTGATGGTGCTAGAACCACTGAGGGGAGAAGCAGTTTCCTTTTGCCTCAGCCCTTCAACAGGGACTGAGGGTGGAAGTCCTGCTCCCTGGGAGCTGCCTGCAGGCCTGGCTTGCACCCAGAGCCAGCTGCAGAGCACCGTCACGGGAAAAGCCAGGAAAGCTGTAAGTGAACAGAGCCCAGAATTCTTGTCCATGGGGAACTGGGTGTGGGATGGACAAGGGCTTTCAGCTCCAGCTGGAGGGTGCCAAGTCTGGTCTGCCACACCACAGCTGCCCTGTGAGCCAAAGCAAAAAGGGAGGCACCAACTCTGCCATTGCAGGAGCCTGGAAGAGCCACCCATGCCAGGATGTGTTGAGCTGGAGTCCATGGTTCTCCTCCTCCAACTGCTAAAAAAAAATAATAAAAATACACCTAGAAGCTTAGGATGAGCTGGGCCATACCTGGCTTTGCCTCCACCCCAGGAGGTTTTGTGTGGAATAAGGCCCCATGTCACTCTTTCCTCTCCGTTGCAGGACTTGATCTGGAATGTCAACCCATGCTCAAATGCCTTCTTTAGCAGCATTGCTGTCTTCTGTCCTTCCCTATTGTCAGGCAGGAAGGCACAGAAAGTGCCCCCTTTGTAAGGCTGTCCTGGGCGGGGGTCACCAACCTTAGAAGAGGAAGCAAGCATTTTAAACAACAACCTGAGTGCTGTGCCTCGGAGCCGGCTTCTGAGATTCTGGCAAGCCTGAAAATACACAGACAACTGTGGCCTCTCACTTTGAACTAAAACCAGAGCTTACACGCTCTTCAAAAGCAGCAAGCTGCTCCCAGGCCTGGTGTGGAGCTTTTTGCCTTCCACAGGTCCATACCTCTGCTGCTTCGGTATGTGGGGCATGGAGCTGTAGCTGCCCTCCCCCCTGACACACACACACACACACACACGCATGCACACACACTCCCTGCATGCCCAGCAATGCTGACAGAACCCATTGCACGTCCTGCAGCAGGATGGAGAAGCCCCCGCAGTGGGTACCTACCCCTTGCACGCCATCAGGGATGTTGTAGGCAACCTGGAGCGTTAGGTCTCGATAATAGCCAGGCAGACTCTGAGACAGGGAGGAGATCCTGAATGTCCCCGTGATCTTGCAGCTTGGGGCAACCGAGGAGGAGCTGCAACAAGCTGGTTGCGTACTGTCCACTGCAAAACACGTCCTGCACAAGGCGTGACCGCAGGGGGCCTGGCAGGTCACACCTGAGCCCTGGCAAGCATCACACTGGCCCAGAGGGGTCTTGCTGCTTTCCTGTCCAGGGCTGGGACCTCTTGTCTGCTGTGATGAGAGGTCAGGCTCCTCCTGCACACTGCTGCTGCCCGTTGGGAGCGGGGCCCTTTCCTGGCCCCTGGGCTCTGCTGCAGGTGACGGTTCGGCTGCAGCCTCGGGGGGCTCAGCAGCCATAGCCCTGTACAGCCAGGTGGGCAGGGAGTGAGGAGCACCATCTGCCACAGGAACCAGCGGACGCGCCTGTCCCATCGCTTCATTGTGGCCTCCTCTGATCTTGTCTCTGGCAAACTGGAATCTGTCTGGCAAAACCTGCTTTAGCCGTGCAACATCAGGCTCCCCCCCAGACAATTTTGTCTTCAGCTGTTCCTGGGACTCCCTCAGACCAGCAGGACTTGGCTTATCCACGACACTGGGACTCAGAAGGCTGCTTCCTCCTTGCGCAGCCCCAGAATCAACATGGTCATTGGCCTCCTCCTGCCCCAGTGCCTGCTGGAACCTCCAGGGACTGGGGGACCTCTTTTCCTTAGCCTCTGGCAGCTGGAAAGCCTTGAGCACATCTGCATGGTCTGCTTTGTTGCTGATGTTCAGGTGCTGCAGGCCCATTTGTAGGGACTCCAGACTGCTGGGAAGGGCTGCACCCAGCACCACGTCCTGGCTTCTGCTCGGCTGGATGACACTAGAGTGCCCTGTACTCTCTGGTCCTGGAGGCAAGGATGAAGACTTCAGGGCACGGAGCCTCCTGGAAGAAAACACGTGGAAGGCCTCAGTCACTCCTGGCAGCATCTCCTTGGGGCAGGCAAGACAGAGCTGGTGCTTGTCTTTGCTGAGTCCAACCTGGAGGGAGTTTACTTGCAAGAGGCTGCACAGTTCACTCAGGGCATCATCATCTGGACCATCTACAGCGAGCTCCGAGTAGCTCATACTCTGACACACAAGGTCAGGACACTTCTGTACAAGGGCCTCCACCTTCCATTTAGCCTGGAAGAGCTTGCTCCTCTCCACCGCCTGTAGCGTCAGCACAGTGCAGTGCCCGGTACGGTGCTCTGAGATCTGCACGCCTCCATCCCTGCACAGCTCATCAATAGCAGCGTGGCAAACGTCTTTCAGGTATGACCACTGCAGAGAGTCCAGACTCATTTCTTCACTCACCCTATGGCCTCCACTGCCTGCCCTGCCAGTGTCCTGGGGCTTGTCACTCTCCTTTGACCTTGGCAGAGAGAAGCTGTTGGAACGTCGCAGAAGAGGCCTGGATTCAGAGGGTTTAGAGTCTAAAGCAGAAGAGGTCCTTGTCGTGTCAAAGGTACTAGGTGCGCTAGTGAACAGGTGGAGCTTGACGGGACCAGAGCCTTTGGGGTCCCCAGGATACGGCGAAGTGCTGTTTTCTTTACCCGCAAAGGGAGATGCAGCCTTGTGTCTTGTAAGCCTGGCACCTCCTTTCAGTTGGTCATATTCTTTGGGGTCCTTCTGCTGAGACTCTGCTGCTGACCCCAAAACCACACCTGTTGTAGAGGCATGAGGCTGGTACTGCCGGGTCAGAGCTGTTGGGTCACTTGGACTTACAGTATCCACGTCTGATAAGTGTTTTGCAGGAAACTGTGCCTGTCCCACTGGTGGAGAGTCCTGATTCAGCGAGAGGCCCTGGCTGGCCTGGGACCTGTCAGCTCTCCGAGTGCTGAAGTTGGCAGCCAGCTTAAGCTCACCTTTCAGCTCCGGCCTGCCTGGGCTGAGCCTTGAGGCTGAAGTGTCCGCAGGCACTTTGGGTTTGTGGGGTGCAGCCTCTGTGGCGCGGGAGGTTGCTGGGTGTGAGGGCAGGGAGCTGCTGAGCATGCCGACCGTGTGTGCGTGGGCACCTCTTCTGGTGCTGAAATCCTGAAGGTACTGCTTGGCCTGGGACACATCAACGAGGTTTCCAATGAGATAAAGCTGCTTCTCATCCTCATGGCAGAGCAACTGGGGATACAGTTTCTGCAGCTCAAGTGTCAGAGCCCTGAGCGCTTGGCTGTCCATATCCAGTCCTCCCTTGGCGATCTTCTCCTTGCGCAAGCTCACCTCCAGCTGCTGGTAAAGCTGCTGCAGGGCCAGGCGGGCCTGTCGCAAGGCGTCCATGTCCCCAGGCACACCTGCAGATGGTTGGAGGTACAGTATGGTGATGCCATCGCTGCTAACATCCACCACATCCACATGGTGCTGGCACAGCACACCTTGGTACTCGGCAGCACAGAACCTCTGCATGTACAAGTAAATGTCCGAGTCCATCACTAGGGAAAAGTCCTCCATCTGTTCCACAGACTCCCCATCCACTGGGCCCCGAGTCGACGGGACTTTAGCTGCCTTTTTACACACCCGGTCCCAGTTCAGCAGCTTTGCTGTGTCTTGTGGTGACTCAGTGGAGTCAGGCACTTGTTGGTGATCATGAATTCTGGTCTCTTTGGCCACATGGCTGGAACCTGGCTGGAAGATCTCTCCAGCAGCTTGGCTCTTGAGGTTCAGGCTGCCCAGCAGCTCTCTGCTGAAGGCCTGCAGCTCAGTGAATGGTCCCTTGATTATGCAGTGTGTGTTCTTGGAGTCGAAGTTGAACTGCACATTGCTGTAGCCTTTATGCAGGTTCCTCAGGAGGGTTTTGCCAGCAGGGAGCTTGCCATAGTCAACTACCATGCAAGTGCGTATGAAGATCTGCAAGTAGATAGCAAAGGACTGAAAAAGTAAGAAGCCTCCAAGACAAAGGGGGAGGCAAATGCACCTGACACTTGCCACCGCCCCTGCATTATTCTGACAGAAGGGATGACACGATCTGCCACTTCTCTCTCTCAGCATCCTGCTTTCCAATGAGATGGGAGCATAACATGGGCAGGACTCAAAGACTCAGCCAGCCAAAGCCACTCTTGGACTTTGTATGCATAGCCAAAAGCTTTTTGCAAAAAAGAAATGCAGGGGGCAAATTGCACAGAGGTTCCCCGCTTCCACAGGCTGGGAGCTCTGCAAACAGCCCAAACCCAAAAAATCCACCATCCGTTCTGCACCTGAAATGTAGCTGCCCTCTTGCTCTCCCAGAGCTTCAGCTGCAGACCTTCGAGCAGCCTGGCACCACAGGCTTGCAGGAAGGTCTGCGATGCCAGGCTAGCTCCCATACCCTTGTATTCAGTGCTGAGACATGAAAACATGAGACGTGGCTACTGCCATACTTTCTTGAAACTGGAGGAAGAGGCAAAAACTCTCCAGTGCCTCCTAGATACTAGCAGGTCTGTCTCCTAAGCTCTCCTGAGAAGGAGAGAGGAAAAATACACTGTGCGTGTCCAGCTAATGACACGGTGTCCAGCTAATGACACGGCAGAGGCATTAACAGGATCCCTCGTGTGTCACCAGATGGGCTGGGGAAAAGTGCCGCATCCCTCCAGCCTATTCTTCCTTGCTTTGACAGGCACAAATACCAATCAACTGACTGCACAGTCTGCCTGGCTGTCCCTGTGTTATTAGCACAGAAAAAAATTTGAATATGAATAAAAATGGATTTGCTTTAAGTCTAATTAAGATTAAAGGACAGAGTGAGGTCTTTGCTCCCAAGCGTGTCTGCCAGGCACAGAGCTGCCTGGGAGCCAGCTGGGGCTGTCACGACTGCGCTGGCAGGAGCCGTCTGTCCTTGCTACCTCGTCGGGGCTCAGCTCCACGATGTGTGCCGTCACTTCCAGCGGGTATTTCTTCCCTCCGATCGACAAGACGTGATTCTTCGCCTTCAGGATCCTCTGGGCCACTGGGTGGGAAAAGCCACCAGGAGCCGTGTCAGCCCAGCCCTGTGCGAGGAGGAGCAGCAGCAGCTCCATCTCTGCCCTGGGGATGTGGGGGAGGATGGGGCCGGCTGCTGGGGAGCGGGCAGAGCCCCCAGCAGGGCCCATGGTCGGACCTGCGGGCAGAGCCCGTGATCAGGGTGTACAGGCCGGGCCCACGGGCACAGAGTCTGGGCAGAGCCCCGGGCAGGGCAGACCCATGGGCAGGGCCCACAGGCTGGGCCCCCGGCATGGAGCCCAGGCAGAGCCCACGGGCACTGACCCGGGGAAGGGCCCAGAGCAGGGCTCACACACAGGGCCCACGGGCAAAGCCATGGGCAGGGACCCTGGGCAGAGCCCCGGGAAGGGCCCACGGGCTGGGTCCCCAGGTAGAGCCCACGGGCAGAGCCCCGGGAAGGGCCCATGGGCAGGGTCCCCAGACAGGGCCCGCAGGCAGAGCCCCAGGCGGGTCCCCGGGCATGGACCCCAAGCAGAGCCCACGGGCACAGACCCGGGAAAGGGCCCCCGGGCAGGGCCTGGGCAGAGCCCCCAGTCAGAGACCCTGACAGGGCCCACGGGCAGAGCCATGGGCAGAGCCCACGGGCAGGGTCCCCGGGCAGGGCCCACAGGCTGGGCCCCCGGGGCATGGACCCCAAGCAGAGCCCACGGGCACTGACCCGGGAAAGGGCCCCTGGGCAGGGCCTGGGCAGAGCCCCCAGTCAGAGCCCCAGGCGGGTCCCCAGGCAGAGCGGGCCCCCGGCCCTCACCTTCCAGCGCCTCGAAGGTGATGAGGGCGCAGGCCCGGGGGCCGGGCAGCACCTGGACATCGGCGATCTCCCCGCCGCCGTTGCGGGAGCGCAGGAAGTGGATGGTCAGCTTGTCGGCCACCCGGTCGGGGGGCAGGTCGGCGGGGAGCCCCCCCACCCGCACCGTGCGGCCCGCCATGCTGCGCCCGGAGCCCCGGCAGCGGCGCCCCCCGCCCCGCGGGGCTGCGTCCCCTCGCCGCGCCGGGCCCTCACCCGCCCGCCCCGGCCCCGGCCCGGCCGCGCTACTTGCGGCCCAGCTCCGGCCCCGCCGCCGCCGCCGGGAAACGAAAGCGAAAGCGGGGCCGCCCCGCCTCGGCCGGCACCGCCCCCGGTGCACACAGCGCCCGAGAGGGGCCCAGCCCGGCCCCCGGCTCTTGCACGCAGGGCCCGGCGGCCGGCTTTGGCCCCGGCCTCATCTCCGGCCCTGCCCGCGGCCTCAGCCCGATCCTCATCCCCGGCCCTGGCCCCATCCTCAGCCTCGTCCCCGGCCCCATCCTCGTCCCCAGCCCCATCCTCCTCCCTATCCCTGTCCCTGTCCCCATCCCCATCCTCATCCCTATCCCTGGCCCCACCCTCATCCCCGGCCTCATCCTTGTCCCTGTCCCCACCCTCATCCCTGTCCCCATCCCCAGCACCGTCCTCATCTCCAGCCCTGCCCACATCCCCATCCCTGTCCTTGTCCCCCCATCCCCGTCCTTGTCCCTTCCCTCCTCCCCGTCCCCAGCAGGACAGACACGCTGCTCCCTGCAGATGCTTTAATCCCTGTGGTGCCCAGGGGCTGGCAGCCAGGCAGGGCTCTGCTGCGTGGGGCTGGGGGCGCTGGCCAGGGTCAGCTCGTATCTTCCGTGAAAACGGCCACCGCCTGTTGTCCCGCCGGCACGTAGGCGAGGGCATCCACCTCTCCCCCGCCGCGGCTGGCCTTCTGGAAGTGGATCTCCAGGGTGTCCCTCATGAGCTCCTCACCCAGCACGTCTGGGATGCTCGAGAGCAGGACGGTCCTGGGGCAGCGGGAGGGCTGGAGCTGCGCAGAGCCAGGCTGAGCTGCAACAGCCCTGTGCTGCACGGGGCAGCAGGAGGGCCACGGGGAAGGGACCCCTCGGGGCTGCCCGCAGGAGCCGCGCCTTGGGCTGGTGGCAGTGCGGGCAGTGGGTCTTCAAGACCCCCCACCAGTGCTGCCGTGCCCTGGGCTGCCAGGTGCTGCTTGGCACCAGGGTTCCTGCTGTTACCTGCAGGTTGGTGATGTCTCCACTCATGCACGGTGATATTTTAAGCTTGTACTCTCTCCTCCCAATAAGCACCTGCATATGTCCTCTTGCAATTAGTGGCTCCGCTACTGCAGGTGGAGAGGAAAGCCCTGAGCCGCACAGGCCCCTGCGGAGCTCCAGGGGAGGCTCCGTCCCTAGCATGGACACCAAGGCTGGCACTGCCCAGCCCCAGCTCACCTGCACCACCACAATCTCGGGGGAGACAGGGCAGTCTGGCCTCACTGCCTTCCCCGTTCCCCACAGACACAGCCCCATCTACTCTCAGATGACCTGTGCTCCCCCAGAGCCGGACACGCTGCTCCCCCGGCAGCCTGAGCTCAGTACGCCCCACGCACCTCCGTCCCGCGCGAAGGTCAGCACCACCTGGCCAGAGTCGTCCAGGAACTCCCTGCTCTCCACCTCACCGCCGCCATTCTTCGTCTTGCTGAAGAAGAGCTCCAGCTTGTCCAGCAGCGTCTCCTCAGGGATGCCCAGGCTGGGCAGGTCAGACACGAGGATACTCCTGCTGCTGCGAGTCAGCCCGATCTGCAGGTGGCACAGGTCGGTGCCAGGGCCAGCCCCAGGGCTCAGGGAGCAGCGCAGAGCTGTGGCACTAACGCACTGAGCCAGTCGGGTACCAGTGACCTGGCAGAGCCAAGCCTGGGCAGCGGTGGAGCAGGGCACAGCGAGGGCAGTTCTGCGTGGCACAGGGAGCCACAGGCCCTGGGGACCTACCTCCAGGGCAGACGGCAGCAGCACATCCACCGGCGCTGCCTGCACTTGCACCCTGCACCGGTCAAGCTCCTCCAGCTCCTCCCCAGAGCTCAGCTCCACCGTGTGCTCCTTCGCCTCTATGATCCTCTGAGCCACTGCAAGCAGGGACAGCCCCCAGCACAGGGGATCGAGCGCGCCATGGGACAGGACGTGGGGGCAGCTGGTGCTTTGGGGAGGGGGCACAGCCCTGCACAGTGCTGGCAGGGGGGGCAGCACTCTGAGCCCCGGCGCAGGGAGCGGATGCAGGGCAGGCGCCAAAGCTGATCGCCCAGGGCACCTGGCTGTGGCAGCGCTCCTCTCGCTCTTACCCTCTGCCTTCTCAAAGGTGATGAGAGCTGAGCCCCCCGGCAGAGGGTAGTGGATCAGTGGGGCGAGCACCAGCTTGTTCATGTCCTCCTTGTTTGTCTCAAGTCCCTTAAACACCATTTTCTTCTCTGGCAAGGCCGGCAGCATCTAGGTTCAAGGACACAGACAGCACCTAGGGGAGACTGGACCCTGCACAGGGCCTGTCCCTGCCCATCCACAGACTAGAAACAAGCTCACGGCTCAAAACAAACAGCTGGGGAGCCTCGGCAAAGTCTCTCCCAGGGTCTGGCTGTGCCTGGAGTCCCAAAGCCCCGACGGGAGCTGCTGGCCCCGGCAGAGGAGCCACCGGCCAGCAGAAGCTGTGCCAGCTGTCAGTGCCCGGCTGCCTGCAGCCTCTGCAGCCAGGCTCACGCCCCTGCCAGCAGACCCCAGCGCCCACACGCAGTTACCATCGCCAGATCTTCCCAGAGGACTCTCTTCCTCGCTTCTTCCAGTTTCTTTTGCAACACCTGCTTCTCCTGCATCAGTCTGTTCTGCTCCTCCTTTGCTAAACAAATGCTCGCCTGGAAGGAAAGAAAGACGGGGCAGCAAGGGAAGCACTGGGGTGCGAGGGGCTGCAGCACGCTCCCCATTTTAAGCACAGCACTGTCTGTGGACACGGGCCCACCCACTCTTTTTCTGCTCTTGCCTGCCTGCAGCCCTGCCCTGGCTCCTCACGTTCAATGAGAGCCCTTCGGCACGGCCCCGATGTGACGCCCTGTGGGACCTCCACCGGCTCCACAGCAACGTGGCCCCAGCACAGCGAGCTGAGGGATGCATCCCACCACCCACCACCCCCTTCCCAAGCCCATGACGAGTCCTCCGACCACCAACCTGGAGGGATCCCTCTTCATCTCTGTTTAAAGACATTTGTTGCTCAAAATTTTTACAAAGTTCTCCTTCTTTCCTCAGCTCCTGTGTCTTTCTCTCTACGCCTTCCTTGGCCATTTGTAGGTCCACATGCTCTTGCTCCAGAGTGCTGCAAAGTTCCTGTGGGAGACATGTGAGACCCTGCGGATGTCCCACCACCTCAGCAGCTCTCCAGTCTCAGCCTGGGAAGGAGGTGGGTGCGCCCAGCGGGGAGCCCCGGACCCCAGCGCGGGCTCTCTTAGCCATGGGACACCCCCTCACCGCCACTTCTAGCTCAGAGTCCGAGAAAAAAAATCAGAAAGCCAAGCTCACAGCCCAGGCTGGCTGGATCCCCGCGGGGATCCCCGGCCCGATCCCGGCCCGATCCACCGCCCAGGGACACACCTTGCAGTGCTCGATCTCCTGTCGGACTCGCTCGGGGGTCAGCTCCGGGCAGCTTCTCCCCACGCACCCGGGGGCGATCAGGTATGTGAAGTCCTAAAGGCAGGAGGGGTCCTCAGCCGCGCTGCAGCGGTCCCGCGCCCCCGGCCCGCCGCCCCCCGGGGCTCAGCCCCTCACCTCGTACGGATCCATCCCGGCGGCGGAACGACGGCGGCTTGGCTCAGCCCCGGGGAGCCCGGCCCGGCCGGTGGGAACCCTGGTGCCGTGGGACTCCGGTGCGCCCCGCACCTCCTCCCGCCCGTTGCTTTCACTTTCGTTTCCTCGGCCCGGCCCCGCCCCCCCCCCCGCGGGCGGTGCTGACCCCAACCCCCGTTTCTCCGCCCGCTTCCCGCCTCAGCCCGGCCCCCCCCCCCCCCCCGCCGGGAAACGCCCCCCGCATCCCCACGGAGCGCCCACCCTCCCCCGGCCCCTGCGCGACACAGCCCGCCGAGCAACCGAACACGTAACGGCCGCCGGAGGCCACCGCCGTTCAGCCAGAGACAAGGCACTTACCCCCATCTCTGCCCTCCCCCCCCTTCCCTCTCCCCCCCCAGTCCTCTCGCAGGGATGACCGCAGTTTTGGGAGTGGGAGATTCCCAGGAGGGGCAGGAGCAGCCTCAGTCACCCTCGTGCGAGGGCAGCTCAGGGATGTCTGGCCGCACAGCCCTCCACCGTCCCACCCCAGCCCCCCTGGTCCCACTCCAGCCCACCCGGTTCCACCCCAGCCCCCCTGGACGGTGACAGCCTTCCTAGCTCTTACAGACACACCAAGAAGAACACCCGCACCACAGAGAAAAAGGCCTAGGAAGGTTTTTTCCACACAACAAAACAAAGCGGATTTTAATAAACATTTATTGATGCGACCTTGTTACACTTTTAGAATCGCAGCTTCTGGAAGAACCACTTATTCTTGCCTGTCTTGTATCTGGAAGAGGAACACATAGGTTAGAGAATGCTCCGTACCAACAGGCAACAGCACCAGCCCCACACCCTAGATGTCCTTGACTTCCCACCCAGGCAGGATGCAGTGCCCTGCTCGCCCACCGGGAATTCACCTGGTCTCTTCAGCCCAGGCTGCCACTACACCTGCTTTACACGTTTGAACTCCCGATGGAAGTGGACATCAGCTTCCAAATTCTCTGATGAAACCACCTTGTGAAGGACACCTGCACTACAGTGGTTCCCAGCCCAAGAGCCCCACTAGACACCTTGTGCAGAGGGCAGCCACCGCGAGGTGCCTGCGACACAGGCAGGGTGCTCTGAAACAGCCAGCGCCCCGGGCTGCCCACGAGACACCCTGCGTCCCGCTGAGGCTGCATCGCTTCTTCTGCTGAAGGAGCTTCTGAACGGAAAACTGACCAGAAGGACCGTTAACCCCAACGCTCCTAGGCAAAGCATCACCACTGCCCTGTCCCACTCAACCCAGTGACAGGCAGTGGATGAACTGGCAGCGTGATGCCAAGAGATCGTCATCTGGCACCTGAAAGGCCCCGCTCGTGCCAGCAGGAGGCCACAGCATCGCCATAAACATCAGCCCACCTCTGCGGCTGTGGGTCAACTGCTCCCCATCTCAACCCACCGCTCCCCGAACAGACGGCTGCATAAACACGCACAGCAGGTGAGGAGAAATGCCCTCAACCACAAACATATCTGAGGAATTTGGGGCAGAAGCGTCCAACCCGGGACTCACCCAGGCTACAGCACAACTGCAACCGAGTCCTCTGACACCGCTGAAGAGACCAGCTTCCCACTCACCTTTCCTCAAATTTCACCTTGGCTTCACGTCTCGCTTTGCGTTTTAGAGCGGGGTCCCTGAACACGTCCTTGTTGACCACTGTCTTGTCCAGCGGAATATCGACAGAATACCTGGCCAGGAGAGCAGCCAGGTTCACAACAGTTGCGGTGTGTGGCAGGGGGATGAAAATGAATGACAGCAGCTTTGGGCTGCTCACAACACAGACGCTAGTGCCAGCGTAGGGGACTAGAGTCCTTAAAGCCTTCTCAGCTCAGGAAATCACCCAACCAAAAGCATTTAAAGGCATTTAATGCAGTCTATAAAGGAAACAGCTCCATGCATCACGAGAGACTGTACACAGTTCTATCCACTGTGTTGCATCTGGCCACCTGCACCAGCAGGAGCTCCCAGGAGATGGGATGAAACGTCACTGGCTTGCAGCAGCTCTACCAACACCCCAGAGCTTCGTGCTTGCCTCAAAGGATCATCCATGATCAAGAGCAAAGTGAGTGTAGCTAAAATAAGAGCCAGCTACCTTATTTCAGTAGTTCATTAATATTTCCTGTCAGCCTCACACCCCCCAAGTCTGTTTTTGCAGGGTGTGCACCCCACGTTCCTCCAACCGCGTAATTACGATGCTTAGTGACTCCCAGTGTTCACCAGAGAGAACACGCAAGAGCTACGACCGCTGAAGAGCCGAGACTCCCCCAGCCCCGGCAGCAACAGCCGCAGCCCTGCCAGCCGCACTCCTGCGGCCACTCACCGGGTCGGCATCAGGTGGTTGTAGTTGTAAACCTTGACGAAGGACTTGATCTTGGACCTCTTTGCGATCTTCTTCTTGCCCATGGCAGCTGTCACCTTCCGCGGGTACCGGTCGATGCCTGCCACCAAGGCGTGGCTGTACGGCCGGTCCGAAGTGCCATCATCGATGTTCTGAAACACAGCGACCGCAGGCGGCCATGGCACCGCGGAGCCCCGCCAGCAGCCCCGCCGGGGCGGCCGCTCCCCAGAGAGCCCGCGGCAGCGCTCCGGGCCCTCGCCCACCCCGCGGCACCGCCGGCAGGAGCGGCCGGGCCCGCCCGCGCTCACCTTCACGATGACGGCCTTGCGGCCCGAGTAGCGGCCGGCCAGCACCAGCACCACCTTCCCCGGCTTCATGAACTTGCCCATCTCTGCGGGACACAGCACGCGGCGGTCACAGCCCGGCCCCCGGCCGCCCCCGGCCCGCGGATGGCGGCGGATCCCTCACCGGCCCCGCACTCACCGAGGATCCAGCGGCGATGGCGCCCAGGCCGGAAGAGGAAGCATCCGCCTCACCCCGACCTTTCACCCCGTGTCACCGCCGTCACTTCCGCTCCGCCGCGACGGGCCGGGCGCGCATGCGCGGGGCCACCCCGCCGGTGCCGGCGAACGGGCCGCGGTACCGGGTGTCCGCCCCCCGCTCCCCGTGCCCTCGGCCCCGCTCCTGGCCCCTCCCGTTCCCGGTGCCCCCAAATCCCTGCCTCACCCCCCACCCCCCGCCTCCGCTTCTCACCGCCCTGATCTCGGTGTCCCCCCATCCCGGTACCCCCCCCCCCCCCCCCCAATTCTCACCGCCCTGATCACCATGTCGCCCCCATCCCGGCGCCTCCTGCCCCACTCCTGGTGCTCCTGGTGCCCCCCAATCCCAGCCCCCCCCCCCCCCCCCCCCCGATTCTTACAGCCCTGATCCCAGTGTTCCACCCCCCAATCCCCCCCCGATTCTTACAGCCCTGGTGCCCCCCAATCCACACATTTCCCCCCCGCCTTCTTACAGCCCTGATCCCATTGTTCCCCCCCCCATCCCGGTGCTCCCCAATCCCAGCATCCCCCCACCCCGGTACCCCTCCCCAATTCTTACAGCCCTGATCCCAGTGTCGTCCCCTCCCATCCCGGTGCCCCCCAATCCCACCCCCTCCCCCCGATTCTTACAGCCCCAGTGCCCCCCCAATCTCCACATCCCCGCCCCCCCCCCCCCCCCCCGATTCTTACAGCCCTGATCCCAGTGTGTCCCCCCCCCATCTGGTGCCCCCCCAATCCCCGCATCCCCCCACCCCAGTACCCCTCCCTGATTCTTACAGCCCTGATCCCAGTGTCCCACACCATCCCGGTGCCCCCCAAACCCTGCATCCCCCCATCCCGGTTCCCCCCCCACATTCTCACAGTCCTGATCCCAGTGTCCCCCCCCCACTCCCAGCCCCCCTACCCCAATCCCCACCGCCACCTCCCCCACTCCCAGTGCTGTGGCAGGGTAGGCCCCACGGGGAGTGGGTGCCTGACCACCCACCGCAGCACAGAGCCAGGCCCTGTTCCCGCAGGAATTACAGAAGATGCAAAGCCCGATCCCAGGATTCCGAGCCTGGCGAGCCAGCACGTGCGGCACGAATGCCAGCAGCGTACACACGTTCAAACACGGTTACTGGAGATGGGTCTCCCCCCACATACACTTGCTAAAGCGATTTAATGAATCCCCTAGAAAACACGGGGCCGCTGGCACACTGACCACTGCACAAACGCTTCAAAAAAGGAGCTCGGGGACCGTCAGAGGAAGCTCCCAGTGCCAGCCCCTCACCGGCAGCCTGAAGAACGGGGCCACTTCTGCGGCCTGCGGAGCCACCACGGAGCACAGCCCCCCATGCCTGCAGGTCAACGCGTCTTCCTCATCCATACAGCGGGCAGGGAAGTCATTTGCCATGAGGCAACCGAACACCTGCCGGCCTGCCTGGCCTTCCTGGGAGAGGTGTCTCCGAGGGGCATCTTTTAGAGCACAAACTTTGAGAACCAAGTGTGCGGACGGGGCACAGGAGCCAGGCTGCGCATTCCAAGGGGCTTTATCGCTCTGTGGCCAGCCCCCTACCACGCTCAGGCAGCCAGCCCCACGCACCGCACGCTTGCAGGCACCTGCTCACCAGCGCAGCCGCTTCCAAGCTGCACAAAAGGGGGCAGGGTGAGGTGCTGTACAGCGTGTGGCCTCCAGCAGCTTTGCAGCAGCAGCCTTGTCAAACACAGATTTCCAGCATCAAGACACCGTGAGATTTCCCTAAAAGCAAATACCAGTTTCAAAGAGCTGAACTTAGTCTTAAAAAAGCCAGGCTTCTTGAGCCCAACAGCTGCCTACTTGTGGAAAAACGGATGACCTACAACAAAAATACATCAAAAAGCGTCTTTGATGTTTTTCAGCTGCCGGACAGCCAGGTCAACCGGGAGGTTGAATTTCAAGTTGCTGAGGCGACTGAGAACATTGAGCGCGCTCTCAAAGCCTGTGTTTGCCATGTAGCTCCATGGCTGGTAGTGGGACTGTACCAGAGCTCCAGATTTGCAGATCAGATTGACCCAGGAGACCAGGCGCTGCTCGTTCAGCGCCATACACACCAGAGCTTTCAGTTCAGAGTCTGCACTGCGCTTGAAGGGGTCATGTTCCGTCAGGACAGTGTGAATCGCTGTCAGCAGGCTCTGCTTGGGGGTAACGGCCACTCCTCCCGTCACAGGCAAGGCAAAGGACTGGGAGAGCTTGTGAGCCGGGGATTCTACAAAGGCTTGTCCGTTCTTAGCATTGTAGTATTTCACAAAGAGCTCCCAGGGGTGCATGGTCTGCGGCGATGAGGTGAACGCAGGAATCAAGCACGCAATGGGTGCCAAGACCAGGCTCATTCCTTGAGAAGAGGCGTAGAGCCCGTGAGCCATCAGGTCCCGCAAAGCTATGGTCAGCTCCTTCCGCACAGCTAGAGTCAGCTCATCTCTGCCTCCTAAGGGAACGTCCTGCAGGTCGGAGGAACTGATAACGTGGTCTTCCTGCTGGTGTTTCAGAGCCAGCTGCCTCACCCGCTCTACTGACAACTCCAGTTTCTTAATTAAGGGGGAATAGTCCTTGTTGGCTTGGTCCTTCTGCCAGAGGGTCCGAGGAATCTGATCAGTAGCACAACCAAACTGACTGACAGCAAATATTTGTAGCACGGCCAGCATGCGACGCATGAGGTGCAGGCCTGTCTCTCGCATCTTTCTGGCATCTTCTGGGTTCACTGATCAGGTTAGAAAAGAATAAAAAAAATACTCTCATTAAGGAATCACCAGCTCTGGTCTTTCATATACACAAAGGGAGCACAAATGCCTGCTTCTCCTCCTTGGGAGCTTTTGTCACTAGAACTGATGCTGCTTTTTCTAGTTTCAAAGCACTGAAGCCAACCAGAAAAGCAAACATTTGCACATCTTGTTCTCGACAATCAGGTCATCTTACAGAGAAGAAACCCTACAACAGCTTTGCTAGTGGGCATGTACACAGTGAGGAAAGATCATTCTTTAGACATGACGATATCACACCGGTAATCAAGAGATAGCAAAACCTTTGCTGAAGGAGATCACTGCTTACTTTTAAGAAGCGTCTTGTCTCAGCAGGCTAACATATACTGCTTATTCCTGAAGCCATTATTAAATTCAATTTTTAAGAGTAGCCACACCAGCTAAGACCCAAATTTCATCCCTGACTAGCAGCAGGTGCCTCAGATTACAAAAAGCAAAGGTATTGTAGTATTTCCTCTAGTATACTATTCTAGCTCCAATAAATTCATGTGATAAGTAGACAAGTCTCATATTATAAAGAACACTGGATCCATCCAGCTCCCTGTACCTGCTCACAGAGCTAAGTCGTCAAACAGCATTAATTACAGTGCGGCCCAACAGCGTGTACAAGACAAGGCTGCTCAGCCTGTCTGCATTTTGCACTAAGCATCACAAGTCCCTTACTATTCCTGATCCCTGCTGAAGACTAATCCCACCCTCTATGCCCAGGCTCAGGTTCTGTGATTACACTCATGATCCCACAGAGGAAGGGTAAAGGAACTGGACACAGGGCTTGTGTCAGTCGGAGCAAGAAAGCAGAAAATCCAGCTGCCAGGAAAAAGCAAAGCAGCCTAGTGTGACTGGATGCTGGTTTGTCCTTGCCAAACCCCAAGTGTGTGGCAGCAGGAGCAGTGTGGAAGCTCTGAGCCAAGCAGCGCCCACCTCTGTTTCCAGAAGGCCGTGTATTTGGTTTGCAGGAACCACCACCATCTTTTCTGCCTGCACATTCACAGTGTCCATCTTCCACCTTACCCGAGCTTCCGACTTCATCTAGAACAAGAGTTTCACACTGTTATTTCACACTTGTGAATCTAAGCTGCGTATCCCAAGTATTAAGGTCAATATTTATCAGACCTCTCTGTGCGCTTTTTGTCAAGTCTCTCGTTCTCCCCACCATCACTTCAGCGAGATTTGTACTTCCCTGCGAGCCAGAAACTCTTCCTGCATCCTCTGACACCTGTCCCCCCTCCTCATGACTTTTTTCAGGGAGTTACAAAGCAATTCAATCTGCTCATCTGAAAATTCAGCACTGACCCTGAATGAAGTTGATGAACATTTCGAGGTCCCTTATCTGTGTCTTCAGTTGTTCCACCAGCTGTTCCTTCACCCTGGCTGGATTAACGATCTGTGCTATGGCAGCATCCACACGCTGCCGCAATTCCTCTGGTGAGAGCGTTGCAATATCTTCACTTAAGTCCATGTCCAGCTTCTTTATCAACTCATTTATAATCATCTGCAACACACAAGTTAGTAGCATGATCTCACCATGTGGTGCTGCTGCCCGTGAGCTCCAAAAAACTCCTTTACCCATCCATTACCCTGGAAACAGGCCACCTTTGCTGCACGTCAAAAAGTGCGAGAGAAGACATGGGACAGGTTTACACATGCGGACAAACTACTAATACTCTACTGCAGCTGCTGGTGAGACATAAGGACTAACTCCTACAGTCTGCAAGAGGCTCTCACAGATATTAAGAAATACAGCCAGAAGGGTTTTGTGAGCCTTACCCGTTGTCTTTCCATAACCACAGACTGTGGCAGGGAATCATAGCTGCCCTCTTGGTAAGCAAATGTCTCCAGGTCATCCAGCTGTGTCTTCAGCTGCAGGATCAGCTCTCTCTGTTTCTCCTTCTGCACCTCAATTTGCTCCCGCTTCTCTTGCTCGCTCTGGAAAAAAAAATACCAGTAAATAAAATTGAAGACTTATTATCATAGTAAAGCCCCAGAGAACAGGATCACAGTATGAGGAACGTTTCCTTCAGCTCATGCACTAACTAGCCAACACTGCAGGCCAGTCCGGGAAAGAGACGTGCCTGCGCATCAGGGAGAGGCACCAGCTGCTTCGCCTCACCCGACAAAGGAGGCGCCTCCCCAGACCTGCTGCACCCAAACCCCGTCTCACCAGGCCAGGGCTCAGGAAGCACCGTTGCACATTGCCAACCAAAGCGTATGTTATCACGGATCCTCTGAGTCAGCACCGTATCGCGGAGCAGAGCAGTGACACACAAGGCAGGGCTTTAACGCCCGTCCCCGCAGGCTGGCTCCCAGCCACCGAGGCCACACAGGGCACGGCAGCCCAGCTTCCTGCGAGCTCCCACGGAGGCAGCCGGGGCCTCTGGGCAGCGTGGGGCTGGTCACCTCAGCCGCCACGCTCCCTCCATGCCTCCCCACAGCCCACGGGCTCACAGCCACCGCTACCGGCCAGCAGCTGGGTGGGACGCACACACCGGTCCCGGGGCTGCCACCGCCGTTATCCGAAAGGAGACGGGATTCCCGTCAGGGGGCCCAGGCCTGGCCTGGTGGCGGCGCCCCCCCGCACTCACCGGGGCACCCCCTAGGCCGGGCGCTAGCGGCGCGGGGCAGCCGCGGAAGGCGAAGTCCTCCAGGTCGCGGAGCAGGCGCTGCTGCTCGGCCGGGCCGGCCCGGGCCACCTGCCGCAGCCGGAACTGCACCTGCGCGAAGTGCGAAGCCAGCGCCAGCAGCGCCCCGTGCAGCCGCCGCCGTTCAGCCCGCAACCGCGGCACCGACTGCGGCGACCCGCCCGCCGCCGCCTCCTCGTCCTCCTCCTCCTCCTCGGCCGTCACCGCCGCCGACACGGCGCCCACCGGCGCCCAGCGCTCCCCCGGGCCCAGCGGGCCGCCCTCCGCCTCCATGACCGCCGCTACCGGCACCGCCACCGCCACACCGGCGCCATCTTGCTGCCGCGGGGCGGGGCCTAGCGGGGGGCGGGCCCTGGCGGGGGGGCGGGCCCTGGCAGGGGGGCGGAGCTTGCGTGGCGCCAGGGCGCCCCCCCGCGGCCCACGGGGCCTGGCGGTCCCGGGGAGTGCCGGGGGTCCCGCGGGGCCCGGGGTTTGCGGTCCAGGGCGGGGCGCTGGGCTGGCGAGTGGGCCGCGAGGTGACCGCGACCGGCCCGGCCCGCCCCGCCCCCCCCCGCCCACGCTGCCACCCCCCGCTGACGCCCCCCGGCCCAAAATAGCGCGGGGCGGAGCCGGCACCGCCATGGCGAGGTGAGTGCGGCGGGACAGGACTGGACGGGGCAGGCAGTGTCCGTAGCCCCCGGGGCAGTGCCCGGGGGGTCGCTCCGTCGTGGCCCGGGGGCTAAGGCACCGGCAGGCAGGACCCTCCAGCGCGGGGCGGCGCGGGGAGCGAGGGCAGGCCGGCCTGCGGGGCTGGGGGGGGGGCCGGGAGGGGGGCTCGACCAGCCCACTCCCCGCGGGCAGGGCACCCCCGGGGGGCAGGGACCCGGCGGGGGGCGGTGGAGGCACCCCCGGCCCGCTCTCTGCACAGGCAGCCCGCCAAGACGCTGTGGTACGACCGCCCGCGCTACGTCTACCTGGAGTTCTGCGTGGAGGACAGCAGGGACGTCCAGGTCGTCATCGAGGAGCAGCGGCTGGTCTTCAGGTGGGCTGCCACCACCCTGCCCAGCGGGGCCGAGGGCCCCCCACCCGGCTGGCTCGCGGGGCTGGAGGGACCCCCGTCAGAGCCGGCTGCGCGTGGCCTTGGCTCCCTCCTAAGCCAGGCTGTTGGCGGTGTTTTGGCAGTTGCAAGAATGCAGACGGCGTGGAGTTCTACAATGAGATCGACCTGTACGCCAGGGTCAACTCCAAGGTGAGCCTCACCCCAGCAAACCGCTCGCCGACAGCCTGCGTCAGGCTCGGAGCTAAACCCAGCCTGTGCGGGGCTGAGCAGCACCGCTTGGCGTTGAATCCTGCCCGTTTCCCGAGAGCCTGAGTGGGGTGAACACCAGCCTGGGAGCCCTGGGCCTGAGCCCGGCGCTCACCGTGCTGCCTCGGGCCAAAACCAACCTGCCTCCCTGGTTCTGTGTCTCTCATGGCCTGCACGTGGCTGAGCTTTAATCCTGTGTGTGTCTGCGGTGGATTACAGAGAGCAGTCTGGCAGACGCTGAGGTGAGACACACCTGATCTCTTGTCAGGACTCGCGGGAGAAGCGCTCTGACCGCTCCATCACGTGCTTTATGAGGAAGTGGAAGGAGAAAGTGGCCTGGCCGCGCATCACCAAGGAGAACATCAAGGTGCGTGTGGCACAACAGCCAGGACCAGCCTCAGCACGCGTCCTGTCCTCACACAGCACCTCGCAGCCCCCAGGGAGCAACCTACCCCCGGGACAGACACCAGGGACCCCAGCAGGGCTTCCAAATAGCCCAACATCACGATCACCGCCATTCCATAGGCCTCTGCCCTCCAGGAAGGATGCGGCTCCCCTTTCCCTTGACACACGCAGGGTCAGGGCCAGCACCGGCTGGCGAAGGGACACGCTCCCCTTTCTGCCCTTCCCCAGCCCCCTCGCCTGCGTGGGAGCAGCCTGCGCTCACCCCAAAGAGCAACCCCTGGGCTGCGAGGATGGGGGTGCTGCGGCCCCCCCATGCCGCTCCCTCCCTCAGGAGATGCTCTCTGCCCACAGCCGGCCTGGCTCTCCGTGGACTTTGACAACTGGCGAGACTGGGAAGGGGACGAGGAGGTGGAGAGGGCCATGATGGAGCAGTACGCAGAGGTGAGCTGGGCCGCAGGCCTCGGGGTCCTGGGGGGTGTGGGTGGGTGCTCGGGATGGGGGGAGCCGGGCACCTGGAATCGCCACACCTGGCTGTTCCCCATCCAGCTCCTGGAGAAGGTGACGGACAAAGGCCCCCCCGCCAGCCATGGATGACCTGGATGTAAGTACGGCCTGCAGGCTGCTTCCCCCGAGCCTCCGGCTCCCGCTTGCCCCGGGACACCGGCAGCAGCTTCAGCTGCTCTGCTTGGGCTGCCGGTCCCGGGGGGGGCCCGGCCGGTCCCTGCTGCCGTGGCCGGGGGCTGGCCAGCCCCTTCCCCAGCACCTCGCCCTTCCCTCCCGCAGGACGAGCTCTGAAGCCCGGGCCCCCGAGGACACCGCGGAGGCCTCCCGGTGCACCGGCCGCACGCGCTTCCGGGGGCCGCCCCAGCAGCTCCCCGCCGGGCCGTGACCCAGCCGGTCTCCGGTTTCCCGTGCCCGTTACCCGCGCGGGGCACGGGGCAATAAACGTGAGCTGCCACCGCAGCCTGCTGTCTGCTCGGGCCGCCTCCGCGTCAGTCACCGGGGAGCCGTCCCCCCCCACCGGCACCGGGTGCTCCTCCGCTCCCCGCCAGCCCCGTGTCCCTGCGCGGTGGCCGTTCCGCTACCCGGCCCCGTGTCCCTCCTCGGCCGCCGTACCGGTTACCCAGCCCCGTGTCCCTCCGCCTCCCGCTACCCGCTACCCGGCACCGTGTCCTTCCGCGGTCGCCGTCACCGCCGGCCCCGTGTGTCCCCCCCGGCCATCGCCATGGTGTTCCAGTGCCAGCGGGACAGCTGGGCCCGACAGGTAGCGGCGGGGCAGGCGGGGGGGGGGGGGGGTAGGGGGCGCCCGGGCCTCCCCTCACAGCTCCGCCGTCTCTGTTGCAGTTCGCCACCCGGGTGGTGTCGTGCCGGGCGGCGGAGCTGCGGCCCGAGGGCGGCGGGGAGCCGGTGCGCGGTTTCCAGGTGGTGCTGGAGGACACCATCCTCTTCCCCGAGGGCGGCGGGCAGGTGCGGGCCGGGCCGGGGCCGGGTGGGGGCCGGGGCCGGGTGGGGGCCAGACGTGGCCAGGTGGGGGGGGGCGGAGCCGGGGTCCGGAGCCGAGGGCCGGGGCCGGGAGCCGGAGCTGGGGGCCGGGCCGAGGCCGGGGGCTGGGGGTCGGAGCTGGGGGCTGGGGTCGGGGGCCGGGGCCAAGCTGGTGCTGGGCCGGGGGCTGGGGCTGGGTGGGGGCAGGTACGGCCAGGTGGGGGGGCCGGGCTGGGGGCTGGGGCCAGGCGGGGGGCAGGTACGGCCAGGTGGGGGGGCCGGGGCTGGGGGCCGGGGTCGGGCCAGGCTGGGGCCGGGTGGGGGCCAGACATGGCCACATGGGGGGGGGGGGGAGGCTGGGCTGGGGCTGGGGGACAGGTATGGCCAGGTGGGGGGCAGGGGCCAGGCCAGCGGCACTGACCCCCTGTGTCCGCAGCCGGATGACCGCGGCCTCATCGGCGAGGTGCCGGTGCTGCGTGTGACCCGGCATGGCGCCGAGGCCGTCCACTTCGTGCAGACGGCGCTGGAGCCGGGCGCTGAGGTGCTGCTGTCGCTGGACTGGGAGCGCCGCTTCGACCACATGCAGCAGCACTCGGGTGCGTGCCCTGGCCTGACCGAGGGGTGTCCGGTGGCTGGCGGGGCCGCGGAGCCTCACCTGGCTTCACCCAGGCAGGGGGCATTCGGTGCCCAGCTGTCCCCACCCAGGTCCTGGCAGGGGGCACCCCACAGCTCTGTGTGACCAGTCCATCCCCGGGGCCACTGAGGAAGGCAGGCGGCTCCCCTGCGGGCTCTCCTGGGCTTGTGAACAATCCCGCTGCAAACAGGGGAAGTTCAACCTGCTTCGAAGTCTTCGGCGTGCGCCGTGGGGCTCTCGGGATCTCGGGGCCCACGGGGTGATGGCCGCTTCTTCTGTCTGCTCCTAAGCAGCAGCACAAGCCCCACAGCTGGGCATTTGCAAATGGTGTGGGGAACATCAGCAGAAAAAACACAGTCTGACGGAAAATAATTTCTTGTATGCAGTGGTGCTCAAAGCTGTTGCTTGCACGTCTCTTCCAGGACAGCATCTCATCACTGCCGTTGCCGAACAGATGTTTGGATTCAAAACGACTTCATGGTGAGGGGAAAGGCTCCCTTAGGTCCCGGTCTTACCTTGCTTGGCACGTGCCACCGTGCTGGGCTGCAGGGAGCTGAGCATTGATAAATCAAAAACAGTTTGTCCATGGACATTTCCCTTGAGCTCAGAGGGCCTGGGAGAGGTGACTGAACTGGAGGACGCTCTGTCTTGTCCTCCTCCAGATGTTTGGTGTGCATCTGGTGTGCTGTAAATAGCAGGGAGAAGAGGGAAGTATGTTTTTAGTTGCCACGTTCCCAGCAGCGGGATGGCACGCAGTGCTGCACAGTGGGCCCTTCTGCTGCTCTTAGCTACAGCAGCAGATGTTCTTCATTGGTGCAGGGAGCTGGGCCGTCAGCGAAGTGTCATTGAGCTGGACACCCCCTCCATGACAGCAGAGCAAATAGAGACCCTGGAGAGGAGCGTGAATGAGAAAATCCGGGAGAGGGTGCCGGTGGTGGTGAGGGAACTGGCTGCAGATGACCCTGAAATTGAAACAGTGAGTGGTGGGGAGAGAACTGACGATATCCACGGGACCAAAATAACTGCGGCGTGGATGTCACCTTGTTTGCCCTTGCCCTTTTGCTAGGTGAGAAGCCGTGGTTTGCCCGATGACCACGTGGGGCCAGTGCGAGTTGTTCATATTGAAGGCATCGACTCCAACATGTGCTGTGGGACCCACGTCTCCAACCTGAGTGACTTGCAGGTGAGGGGCTGCAGCTGAGCTGCCGTCGAGGGCCTCGTTCCACACATTCAGACCTAGCACAGCGGGAGTCCCCAAGTTCCACGGTCTGCTGGAAATTGTCCCGATGGTAAAGGGAGTAGTGGAAGCCCTGTGCTGGGTGAGCCCCCGCAGGACTGCACACAGGTTGGCAGGCTTTGTCCGGTCAGCCAGGCTCATTTTTTTTGTTAACAGAACTCGGCCCTTGGCTGTAGCAGTGATGTTTTCTGAACTGCCCATGCCTCTGCAGAGGGCTCGTGGTATCTCTGCAGTATGGCGGTGCGTTGCTGGGTGGCTAGCCATTTGTTCCCTCTGCTTAAATCTCTGATATTTTGAGCGTCACGAATGAGATATCTTCTCTGCAGAGAGGTGGAGATAAAATTCTAGAGCCACCTTTAAGTGTTCCTGTCTTTTTTCAGTCATTTGTTGGAGCCTGTATCCCAGCAGAGGCATCCAAATGCACCCCAGAGTGCAGCGTGTGACTAGCAAATTGTATTCATTCCACTATATCACCATCCTTTGTTTTTTGTATGTTGACCTTATGGTTGAACTTAATCTGTTTATTTTCACTGTCAGAGAGTCAATATACACGACAAGGCATAGCCTAGTAGGAACTGGCCACCTCTGTGAGTATAAGTGAAATACTGTTCTTTTCTGACAGGGGTGATTTTCTTTTTAAGGTTATTAAACTCCTTGGCACAGAAAAAGGGAAAAAGAACAAAACCAACTTGGTTTTCCTGACAGGAAACAGAGTGCTGAAGTCAATCGAACAAAGTCACAGCACTGAGAAGGCTCTAACCTCACTGCTCAAGTAATACCCTTTCCACTTTTGTTATTTCATCTTTATTGTTCCTTCTGACAAATATCACATAAGCCTCAGAGTACAACTACATGGTGCTTTTTGTGATGATACCTATGTTTGCTCCTTTAAGAAATCCTTTCTTTGTCCTTTAGAGTAGGGATTCAAGTTCTCCTTGTGTTCTTTCAGAAACGGACCAGGTGAGCACATAGAGGCTGTGAAGAGACTGCAGAGTTCTGTGAAACTGCTTCAGAAGGTATGAGGATGGCTCGGAAAAGCAGGTTGTGCTGCTTCCTGTAGACGTGAGCTTTAGTCGTGATAACTGGGAATTGAATCGTAGGCATCTGTTTTTGTGGAAATGGTGAAAACTGCTCCGATCTCTGGGAACACTGTGTTCACAGTGACTTCTCCATCTGCAGCACAGTTTATTTGCTTTTTTTTTTTTTTTTTTTTTTTTTTCAGAATAACTTGAACCTGCTTAGAGATATTGCTGTTTTGATAGCCCGGGACTTCAAGAGCAAACCTGTTCGAAGTCAGCTGTTTGTGTTACACAGGTGTGGGAGAGTTCAGGGAAAAGGGTAAAACAGTATCTTGCACCTTTTATGGCAGTTCTCTCCGACACCTATTCAGGCTTGTTTCTCAAGGAAGAATATAGACAAGGTGAATAGAACTGCCTCAGCCTGCTGGAAGGTTGTGTGATTAAAGTTCATTTATTGTGTAAATAAAATTCAGTCACTGAATTCTCCTGGTTGTATAGCTAAACAGTCTTACATGGTTTCTCTTTGCCCTTGAAATTTTTAAACAAAACCGAGGAGCTCTGTTTTTTAAAGATAAACACTTAAATAATTCCTAATATGTCCACAGGAATGCACAGAGAGGATTTAGATATACAGAAAAACCCTAATCCCCATCCTAACAGCAAGAGGCCAAAACACAAGGCTTGATCAGGCCTTTGGTTTCTGGTTGATATTTTGGTCTCTAGTGGGTTTTTTTTGCTTTTTTTCTGAAGTGCTTTTTTTACCCACCCATACAGGAAAGAAGGTGACTCTGAATTTATGAACATCATCGCTAATGAGATTGGGACAGAGGTGAGTCACTGATGAAGGCTGACCTGGCACCACTGGCTTTTTCCTTCAAGCTGTAGCCCAGGCGGGCACTGGCCAGGCTTCTGTTTGTACCGTAGTCACAAGCTACAGGTCCGTTTCCTTTCAGAAGTTACGTGAGGTGATTGTCCCCAGCAGCCTCGGTCTGCAGGGGAATCCTCGACAGCCAAGAGATGCAGCAGTGAAAATTCAGAGCACTGGGGAAGAGCCTGTCCCCCCGAGAGCTGTACAGAACCTCTTTGGATGTGGACGGGATAGGATAGGACAGCTGTTTTAAAACAGAATATTTTAGTTGGAAGGGACCTACAACAATCATCTAGCCCAACTGCCAGCGTTTAACTGGGGATACCCCAGTACCTGTTCTGTCCCCCGCAACGTATGATTGAGCGTAAAAGGTTCAAAAGCCCCCCTTTCCTTCTACTTTCTTCAAGTCGAGTCTCTGTCTTGGTAATGCACACAAACTGCTGAATTGTTGGCATGCTTGGGGTCCTGTGGCCAGGGTCTCTGTCCTCTTCCCAGACCGGGGGGGCAGTGGTTATTCCACAGCAGGACCCTTCTCTCTGTCCACAGGAGACCCTGCTGTTCCTGACTGTGGGAGATGAAAAAGAAGCAGGACTCTTCCTTCTAGCTGGACCTGTTGAAGCAGTTGAGAATTTAGGTCCCAGGTAACGCGTTCTATGGTTTCTTTAAAATTAGTAGGAATGCTAATGTTGCAGACTAAGCAGCTGAGCAGTATAATTAGGGCACGGATCCTTGTTTGGATCTGGAGCAGGTTAGGCTGGGCAGCTCTCTTCTCTGCGAGTGGCCTTCAGCCCGTACTGTTGCTGCAGGGTGGCAGAGCTGCTGGGAGGCAAAGGAGCTGGGAAGCGAGGCCGCTTTCAGGGCAAGGCGACCAAGATGAGTCGGCGAGGAGAAGTGCAAGCTCTGCTCCAGGAATTTGTCAGCCACTGAAGCCCTGAAGCGTAAGGAACAATTCTCGAAGTCTTCCCTGCTTTGCATAAGCTCCACCACCTTCTCTCCCAGAGAATAAAGACATTAAACGCAGGAGCTGGTGTGCATACGCTCTGTGTGAGCTGATTTGGTGCTCGTGGAAAACTGGGGGAGGGCGTCTGCCATCCAGGCTTTGCTGCAAGGCATCTTTCATTTCTTCAGACAAATGGTACACAGTCTTAAGTGATTAAAAGGAGTCATTATTTAACTACTTTGTAGGCTTCCTAAAACGAAGAGCAGGGCCCTCCTGTTTGCAGTACATTGTGGCTTTTTACTTTGTACCAGTTGCTGAGGAATAATTGCTTTGTGAGCACATCAGACTTATAAGCTGGATGACCTTAAAAAAATCAGAACGGTGGTATGAAGCAGAGAGTTTGAGTATGGTATTTGCCAACAATCGCAGGGAAAATGAATCAGGCTTTTGCTGCTGGAATTTTGTAGGGAGAAGAAGGAATGAAATCAGGCAGAAATGGGAGGGATGCTCAGATCAGTAAATCCCCCTTAAAAGACCAAACTAAGCAGCTCACCGGTTATAGCTGCCTACAGAACTGGGAGGCAAGAGGACAAGATGTTGTTACCAAGCCTGTGAGCAAGGAAGGAAGAGGGCACCAAAGGCCAAGGCTCCACGAGCCCTTTCTTAAAAAAAAAAAAAAAAAAAGGACCTGACATTTTTTTTCCTGGCTATTGGGAAATCTGAGGATGCCGGAGGTCTGAGGGTGTGTGTGCTGATGCCACTGTCACGGCTCCTCGCTGCTGCCCAGCGTGCAGGGTCGCTGCTGAGCTCTGGGCTCAGTGGTCGCTGTGGCCCCAAGCTGCAGCGCTGCTGGGAGCCGCTGGCGGGTGACACCGGCTTTGTCGCTGCGGTCCCACAGTGGTACCATCGAATATGTTGCTGCAAAAGGGAATTTGATCCGTTTCCAGTTGGCCTGGTAGAACCATGTTGACACACACCCGCTCACTCTGCACGGGTAGAAGCAGCCACCCGGTGCCTTGGTTTGCAGGCAGACAGAAAACCCTATTAAAGTTGTTTGAGCTGCACGTTGGGCGTTTCTTGTAGGTATGTGCTTGAATATTTCCTTCAGTTCTGTCACCGTGAGTTTGGGCTGTCATTACCGTTCTCTTCTCCCCAGCAGTGGCCTCTGCCTCTGCAAGAATATCTCGTGTTCAGTTGTTTTCCATGGTAAGAAATGCCCCTACGGAAAAGCAGCAACCTGGCCTGAGCATTGCTCTGAGCAAGTTGGGACCGTCGGTGACAGGTGGCATACAGCTGACACACCGCTTGCTATGCTAGTCCTCAGACTGTGGCGTTGGCCAAGCCCGTGCCTACAGCTCCTGAGCGTCCCCTTCGAACAGCAGCTGTTCCTGGAGTCCCCCAAGTAGAATCTGCAGCTTTCTGTGCACAGGGGCCCGGGCACCAGGCTGTGCTGGTGGTGCCTTGTCTTCACCGCACCCATGGTGGCATCTTCCCGATCCTACTCCCGGCCTTCCAGCACGCTGTACCTGGCCTTCGCTGTGGGGTGGCTGGCAGAGGAACCGAGCCCCCAAGCTGTCCTCCAGCAGGTCACCCCCGCTCTCATCTCCCGTTCCCCACTGCAGCTGCCTTGGTTCCCCTCTTCCCCTCCAGCTCCCACCACACGAACAGGACGTGAGTTCAGAAGTCTCCGGCAACCAAACTCATTTCTGAGGGAGTATCGTCGCTAACGCTCAGCGAAAGGGGGCTGTTCCCCACCCGGTGCCTCGGCCCGGAGAGGAGCAAGCTTTCTGCAGGCTCAGCCAAGCGCAGCAAAGGGCGCAGCAAAGGGCGCAGCCCTGGATCATCAGCTGGGGCAGGGCAGCTGGACCGGAGAGCGGGTGCTCCTTCGGCCGGCACCCTTCCCCTTGCTGGGGTGCACTTGTTACCTGTCCGTTTTCGAACATCAGGACTTTCTCCAGCTAACACAGGTGTAAACTCCCCGTGGATCAGGCTGAGCTACCCCCCAGTGTTTTGTCAGCTTGTCCGTTCTGCCAGGCTGGGTCCTGCAGCTGACGCAATCTCGGCTGCAGAGACTGAAGGGCGCTGTGGAGCCACAGTGTGAAAAAGCACCACAGGTAATTTGGGATTTTTTCCCACCTTCTTGCTAGAAAATGACAGGTTCATTCCAAGTGTTGTTAATAAACAGAAATAGAAAGGAAACCTCTGCCCTAAGGAGATTTATCTGTCACGAACGCAGAGGCTGGCAGTAGCCCCAGCACGCAGGGTGTCCACATGCAGCTAACGCGGATGCTGTTCCCTCCATCAGTTGCCCCGTACTGATCCTTCCCGGTCGGGATAAGCACTGGGCTGAGTCTGGCCGCTCCCAGCTGGAGTAAACTGGGGGGGATGTGTGTGTGCTGATCTGGGTAACCTTTCTACAGAGGCTGAGCTCCGTACCGAGCGAGAGCCGCAGCATGTTTTGCCATGGGAGGTGTTTTAGTGTGGATGGGTGTTAGCGTGGGGTTCTGCTGACGTGCCCTTTGGTCAGAGGGAAGGTGCCCTCCCACCTGACAGTTCTCGCTGTTTCGGTGCCAGGGGGCTCCCACCAGGCGGTGATGGCCCATCCAACCATGGCAAGACAACGGATGCTGGGCACCATCTCCCAAAGGCGCTGCAGGACCTGGGCAGGGGAGGTGGCACGTCCCGGGTGCCACAGCAAAGAGCACTGGTGATGCTTATCGCGAGGTATGGGCTAAATGCTGCAGGAACTGGTGTTCTGGGGGAGATGCCGTGCATGCACACGGGCAGTCTGGCGGGGAGAAAGTATCTGAGGTGTCATGAGTGTGTCTCCTGGCACAGGGTGCACCCAGAGACCCTGGATAAATGGTGCAAAAAGCAGCTTGTCCCCACCCCGCTGTGCTGGCTGCGTTTGCACCCGAGGGTGAAAGGCAACAAGGAGCAGGGAGCCTGGCGCTGCCTTTCCCGGCGGTTTGGCTGAGCCTGGCAGGTGATGGTAGGAGCGGGGCACCAGGAGAGACGTCCTTCCTCCAACGCCAACAGCAGCCCCTGTGCCGGGGAGCCGATCCCCCATCCTGCCTCACCGGCCACCAACGTCTCTGAACTCACCAGCTAAACACACCTTCAGCTTTAATAAAATCCCCCTGTTTACAGACACCGGTATGTATGTGTGTGTATGGGTACACGTTATTTCTGTATACACACACATGCATACGTGTACCCCATGCTGCTCACGCAGCAGTGAATCCCCGACAACTCGGGGCTGGGGGGGCTCCCGCAAGCCGGCACTTTATCTCCAGATCACGGTGTCTGCTTGTTCCTGTACCAGCTGCCTTACCAGCAGACCCTGAGCACCCATGAGTGAGCACCCTGTTCCCGGTGGAGCCGTCCCCAGCCCTGCAGTGTGGAGGTGACACGTCCCCATCAGCTGCAGGGGAGCACAGGGTCTTCCTGCCGCTGCTGCTGGGTCCCGGGCTGATGACCCCCACCCGTGGGCACGGGAAGGGCAGCAGGAGAGCCCTGGGAGTGTGGGGCTCACCGTGCCATCAGCTGGCCACAGACCGCCCGAGCCCACGGCACGACTGGCATTGCGGGTCCGTGCTGCAGGAGCCAGCCGGCAGCGCCGCCAGCCCAGCCTTCGTGGTCCGCTCCTGGCGTGGAGTCACCCCGTGCAGGTCTAGTGGGGTGGCTGGGGTGCACCCATGGTCTGTTGGGTGCCCCCAAGCCTGGAGCCGGGGCGGCCACCTGCCTGGGCATGCCGTTACCTGCGGGGACACCCCTAGACACCCTTCTTGTGCTGCACGGCCAGGAGCTGGGAGATGCAGTAGGGGATGAGGCCGACGGTGGCCAGTGGCACGGCTGCGCTCTTGCAGAAGGAGAGGATGTAGAAGAGCAGCTGCATGTGGGAGGGTGGCTTGAAGGCATCAAAGAGGTGTAGGACCAGGAGGGAGGCGGCGATGCAGCCCAGGCGGAAGGGCAGCTGCTGGCCCTGCTTCCCCCGGCAGCTCTCCAGGTACATGTGGGAGTTGAGGGCCAGCCCCAGCCCAAAGAGGATGCCCAGGTTACGGAGGAGGCTGGCAAAGGGGGTGGTGTCGATGTGGACCCACTCGGGGTGGGTGCACCACCTCTGCGCCTTCTCCAGAGTCCAGAGCAGGTCCACGCCGAGCACCCGCAGCAGCAGGTAGAAGCCCAGGGCGAAGCTGAAGAGGAAGAAGGTGATGCCCAGGTACTGGCGGAGGCTGGCGTGGTAGATGTAGCGGATGTGCTGGAAGGTCTTGGCCACGGCCATCCCTGCCAGTAAAGAAGGGGGAGAGGAGGCGGCGCTGAACAGCGAGCCATCGCCTGCCATGGGGCGGTGGAGCTGAGCGGGTCCCGCAGCCCCGGGCACTTTGGTGGGGAGCATGTGCCAGGGGCTACCCAGGTGCTTCCACATGGTGCTGACTGCCCCGACGGCCACCGCTGTGCCCCTTGGCTGGCTCCCTCGCCTGGTGACGACCCTTTCACACCCCAAGCCTGCCCTGCCTGTGCCCCTCAGAGCCCAGAAGCAGCCCCCCGCACCCTGCCCGTCCCCTTGGGACTCGTGTCTCAACCAGGGCAGGGACAAAGCCGTGCTCTGGCGGGCATCCAATGCTGCTGGTGTTGCGGTCCAGCACTGCCGTGGGGAAGGGGACAGGGGTCCAATATACTCACCTGAGATGACCCCCGCGATGACCTGATGGGGGAAGTGGGCAGCAATGAAGACCCGGGACAGGCAGACGCAGACCTGAACTGCCCAGAACCCCGTCCAAAGCACCGTCCACAGCACCCTGCGAGGGGCAGGCGGCCACGTCAGTGCCAGAGCTGGCTCATGTTGCCTGGGGTACCACCGTCGTGTACCCCCAGCAGTGCCTGGCCGCCTGCCGAGCCCACCCTCACACACAGCCCACCCAGGGGGACCCATCCCAGCTCTCTGCCCACAGCCTTGTGCCTCGCCGGGCTCGGCTGCGCGCCTGTCGGCTCTGGAGCAGCCTCTGCCCAGGATGGCGCACGGCTTACCAGTATTTGAGTGTCCTCGACTGCTTCTTCCCCATGGCAGTGGAGAGGAGGGCTGTCACCATGACATAGTACACGCCTGCTGCGCCCATGGCGTGGCCAGAGGGGCTCCCTGGGCCAGAAGAGAGCCCCAGGTGAGACCCCGTTGCAGAGCAGGCTGCGTCCAGGGGCTCCCAGGCAGCAGCCCCAGCACCAGGGGCTGCAGCACCAGCTGGCATGGCACCCAGCACCCGTCCCCCAGTGCCACCTCTGCAGCAGGCACCCAGCTCTGTCCCCAGCGCAGGCAAGGCTGGAGCAGGGCGCAGCATGGCAGGGGCACTGTGGGAGCGTCGTTCCGGCTCCGTGGCCTGTCTGCCAGGCGAGGCTGGGCAGAGGGCACCCACCGTGCCTGACGGCTGACGCTGAGCGCGCCGGGGATGCCTGCAGCCCTTCCCTGGCTCCCACGGAGAGCCACGGGCAAAGTACAGGCAGAGTCGCTCCACTTCCCCATGGAGCAGCTGCTCGCGTTCGGGGTCAGAGCACAGAGCACGGCCCCGGCACGGGCCAAGGCGGTGGCTGAGCACCGGCAGGGGCTTGTGCTGAACCGCCACGTCTGTGCCGAGGGTCAAGGTCTGCAGGCACGGCCGGCGGCCCCAGGAGCATGGTGGGGCCCAACGCCGCGGCTGTGGCCGTGCCAGCGCACCCCCCCTCCCTGTGGGGACAGACCCGGAGTGGGGAGCTGCACGTGCAGGTCCCCCTGGGCAAACGCCAGGGCTGGGGTCCCTACCGGGGCCGGTCTCGCAGGTGAGTGGGAACTGCTGGATCTCTGGGGCAGAGGTGTTGCTGTAATAGTCGGTCTCGTGGACCCACCAGTACGGTCTCTCCCCAAAGAGGATCCTGAAAAGAAAGGAGAAAGGGAGCTGTAGGGGTCCTGGGCACCAGAGCAGGTGGGCACAGCTGTGGTTTCAGCTCTGGCCTGGGAGGTGGGAGAGGCAAAGGACCCATGAGCGGTCCAGGGCATCCCAACAGGCACAGCATCCAGCTGGTCACTCGGTCCCGACAGCTGACGCTGTGGGTCTGTATCCCCATCCCCGGCCCCTGGAGGGGAAGAGTAAGAACTTGCTGGGGGCAAGTCAGCACACTGGGAAAGAGGAGCAGTGTCTGCTCACTCTTTTTCAGGCCAAGAGCAACTGTGTCGTGGTGGCATCAGAGGCAGAGGCCACCCGTCCCTGTCACACGTGCAGGCAGCATGGGCATCCCAAGGGATTTGAGCTGCGGGGCAGGCACAGAGCCAGCACCCTCCCCCCGCCCCGCACTGCTGGGTGCTGCCACAGGGACGCGGGGCACAGCCTGTGCAGGGGGGGCACACTCAGCCCCCGGCCCCTGGGACGCTGAAATGCAGCTGCAGGGATGGCACCGCGCTGTGCCACAGCCCACTGCCCGCGGGGGCGGCACCCACAGCTGCCTGCTGACACCGAACCCTGCCAGGGTGGATCAGCGCCGCGGTACTGGCGCTGCCGACGAAGCTGTCCCATGCCCGGAGCAGTGGCTGGGTCCCTTGCATGCTCCCCACCGTGGCTCCCTTTGCATCAGCGATGCCAGCGTTACCAGCCGTGGAAAGGATGGAGATATCCGCATCTTGGCTTACCCATGGGAAACACTCAGGAAACTACCTGGAGGAGCTCCAAGCCCTGATGCCACATAACAGAGCCGTGCCAGGCTGCCTCCCTGCCCCGCCCCCATCCCCCCCCCCGCCCCCCCCCCCCCCCATGGCAAGGGGCTCTATGCAGCCCCCAAACAGAACTGCAGCCCCAGCTGACGGCGAAGGGGTCTGTTTGCAGGAGGCTCTATCCTCCTGCCTGGTTTCTTGGAAACACGGCTCGGGAAGGGGCAACCAGTGGCACCGCCAAGCTGGGGGCCAGACTCTGCTCTTTGTCTTACACCAGTGTCAAGGCTGAAAGCGCACATCTGGTCCGCGTTAGTCCAGCTGTGCCAACACGCCCGGAGGGAGCCATGGCACAGGGCCACTCACCACTTGAAGACGAGATTGAGCCAGTCACCGATCACGGCCACCCAGATCAGCCTGATGCCCACCGGCTCGCTGAGGTGGAACCAGATAGGGAAGAGGACGAAGAAAGCATTCCTGAGGTCGGCGGCGAAGGAGATGAAGAGGAACCAGTCCTGGGAGCCCTGGAAGCGCTCCTGCAGCCAGCGCGTTGCCTGGATGCCCGTGTCGTGCAGGTGGTTCATGGTGGTCTCCATCCTCCTCGGTGGCCGCGGCCCCTCGGTGCCGCTCGGGCTGTCCCGCGCGCCTCTGCGCTGCCAGGGTTTTATACTCTGCAGGGTCTTGTTTGCCGCGGGCAGGTCGCTTGTCCCAGCACTGATCTTTGGACCCCAAACCACTTTTGCCAAAGGTGCATCACCGGGGGGTTGTTACAAACATGTTTGGAACAACTTACGTAAAAGGGAAAAACAGGCTTTGAGGGGGGAGCTGAGCGTGGGGTGCTCGGGCACCAGCGCCTTAACCCTTCCCTGCACCGTGTCCGCACGTGGGGGGATCCTGCAGCCCGATCCTGCCCGGTACAACAGTTCGGCTGCTCCTGCAGAACCAGCGTTTGCTCCGTTACCAGGGAGGCGAACAGCACCGCGCTGCCGTGGCCCAGAGCGGTGATGGTGACGCTTCTCCCATCCCTCTGCCATCACCCCAGGCACCACCGGAGCATCGCAGGGATGCGCAGGAGCATAGACTGGGTGGTGTGTGGAGTGGAGGGTGCCTGCCCACCGCCCCAGCCTCAGCTGAAACCTCCAGCCGGTGAAAGCACCTTGCTGCCATGACGTTTGCCAGGCTGATTTAACCAGGACTCTGCATAACTGGAAAATTTCCAAGTCACTTCTGGAGCTCCCCGCAGCCTCAGAGAGTGAGGCTCGGGGAGCTCCTGGCTGCCAGAGATGTTTTTCTGATGTCTGGTGTGGGGTTAAAGGACCTTTGTAAATAAGGTCCCCAGCCAGGGAAGGCATTCCTCCCAGCACAGCTCCCCCACATTAACTCCTTCCTGCACAGAACTGCCCCATCAAACCCTGGCTGTGGGGACTTGGCCAAACACACTACTGGTCCCATAGTGCCGGATCCCTGCAGGCAGCCTTTCCCCCCGGCCACGCTGTGCTGTCGCTGGCAGCAGTGCTGGCACCACGGCTTTACCGTCCTGGTCCTCCTGGGATGGTAGCAGGGAATGAGTAACGTGGGGAGTTGTTCCCAGGAGCCTGAGGACACAGGGTCAGCCTGGCAAGAGAAATCACCTTCCCCAGCCCTGGCTGTGCGTCCTGCTGGTGCAGGGACACGCAAGCCCATGGCAGCGGCACCGGGGTGCCCAGCCACTGCCTGCCACAGCAAAACGGGCAGCTGCCCGTTGGTGGGGGAACAGGCAACAAGGCGTTAATGATTAGCAGCCAGTGAAAATGCATCACTTATCTCCCTCCTCCTCGAGAAAGTTCAGGTCAAGATCCTTGAACCGCTACCCTGGGAGTGCACCATGGCGCTGAGCAGGCAGAGCTCACATCCAGCGCTGCAGCAGGCAGCCCCCTGCCCTCTTGCCCTGCGAGGGGGAGCCACGGGGTCTAACACGCCAAAACATTGCGATGCTTCGATCCTTCCTCCCCGGGGCACAGGCACCAGGCTGAGGAATCAGGATCATGTGTGCAAACGGGGGTGCTCTGAAGGAGGATGGATGAGCAGCGCTGTGCCCCTGGCGGGGGCTGCCAGGGCAGACCTTCGGTCACGGACCAGCAGTGTCCATGCTCTGCCGGCCATGGCCGTGTCCCCAAGGAGCTTCCCGGCAGGCGGCGGTACCCTGGATCCCTCCTGCTGTCCTCGTCCCGCTTCACACCAGAGCTGATGCTCCCGGGCAAAGGGAAACGTGGGCACGGCCAAAACCTGCCCCTACACTCAGCACCCTTGGTCCAGGCTGGCCTGATCCAGGGATGGAGCGTGGACGGAGCAGCCTCGCTGTGCCGGGGAGTGGGGCCAGGGGAGTGCTGGGGTGCTCAGGGCTGCAGAGGGTGGGGGGCAGCACGGGGGGCTCACACTGGTCCTGCCGAGCGGCAACGACCCAGCTGCTGTCAGTGAACTGGAACTGCACGTGGAGGAAAGTCAGGCCCCTAGAGAGAGGCGCTGGATGCGCTGCAGGATCAGCCCCAGCTGCAGGATCAGCCCCAGCTGCAGGATCAGCCCCAGCTGCAGGATCAGTCCCGGCTGCAGGATCAGCCCCGGCTGCAGGATCAGCCCCGGCTGCAGGACCAGCCTCAGCTGCAGGATCAGTCCTGGCTGCAGGATCAGTCCTGGCTGCAGGATCAGCCTCAGCTGCAGGATCAGCCCCAGCTGCAGGATCAGTCCCAGCTGCAGGATCAGTCCCGGCTGCAGGATCAGCCCCGGCTGCAGGACCAGCCTCAGCTGCAGGATCAGTCCCGGCTGCAGGATCAGCCCTGGCTGCAGGATCAGTCCCAGCTGCAGGATCAGTCCCGGCTGCAGGATCAGTCCTGGCTGCCGTGTCCCTGCCCCAGGCTGATCTTCCCCAGCCCTCCCAGCCTGGCCTCACTGCCCCCAGGGGTGATGGACCCAGTGTCCCACCCCCGGACTGAGCTCCCAACCTACAAAAAAAATCCTCAACAAAGCAGAAGTTTGCACAGAAATGGAATTACTCTTGCAAAACAAATCCCCCAACAAATCATTCCAGGGTCCTCAACCGAGAGTAGCTTTGGCCGGCATGAAGGAATGCAACAGACTTGGCTTCCGTGTCAAAAATATTTTGAAAGAGTCAGCATTAAGTTCTCCCTGAGAGATTTTTACAGCAGAAAACGGGGGCAAAAGGTGTTGGGGGATGGGGATTAGCATGCTCCAGTCCCCTTGGAAAGAGTCACCGCAGGAAAACTGGGGCCGCAGGGGGAGAGGCGAGGAAATGGGACGGGAGCTGCCACCTCCTCCCTCCCGGCACGGTGGGGGCTGCCGAATGGGAACGCGCACGACGCGCTGCGATGGAGCCCAGCATCCCACGCCGCGGTGGCCCGGCCGCACGTGCCGCAGGGCTGGCCTGTGCCGGAGCTGCCGGTGCCCGTGGCAGAGCTTTCCCAGCACCAGCTCCGTGCCCTGGGCTTCGGGTAAAGCCCTGGCCCCTCAGCTGCTGCGCAGAGCCGGGGCAGGTCAGGGCGGGGGAGGGTGCTGACCTGGGCATCGCACGGTTTTGCATCCTGGCCCATTTGGCTGCCGGCTCTGGGAATGCCGTGCCAGGCTCTGGCTGCTCCCCTGCGCCAGGCAGGCATGCTGGCAGCACCGCTGGCCAGGGACATGCATCCTGAACCGGCTGGGGTGACTTTCCCAGGGGAGGAACGGGGCCAGGGTGGGGGTGCCTTAATTCTGTACTGGGGTGGCACAACGAGCTGGCACCCAGGAGCTGTGTGCCCGCAGCGGCTGGCTCGGGGACACAGCGTCCCCGCGATTCCCAAGGCGCCAGATGCAGCTATGGGAGGTGCGTCGCACGTGGGTGCTGTAACATAATGTGCTGCATGCGGTGCCAGGGTTTCATCCAGAAAGTTCCCAGCGAGCTGGGCTGCTGCCAGCACAGGAGTGCGTCCAGTCTCGCCTGCGTCAGCACACGGGCAGAGTCCAGGCAGCGCTCGCAACACATGGGCACAGAGCAGCAGGCAGGGAGCCTGTGGGCTGCGACCTTCCCCTCGCAGGGAGCATCCCGCCCGCTCCCCCCCGAGCCCTGCGAGGTGCCTCTGGGGCTCCCGCTGTCACCCCAGGGCACCCGAGGACCACCGCAGCCTCACGCTGAGCCATGCCCCCGAGCTGCCCAGCATGCCATCCCTGTGCCGCAGCGAGCTGAGCTGGCTCCCAGGGGGACACACTGCTGCTGCCAGGGCTTCCTAAGCCCATCCCGGCGTGGCTCTGGGCAGACCCAGCTCCCACAGTAATGGGTCAGAGGGGCTGGATGCCCACCATGCCCCCAGGGACACTTTGGCCAGCACTTGGCAGCTGCAGCCATGTGGTTCAGCACTTCCCTCACCAAGCCCTCAGCGTCTCCAGCCCAGTCTGGTGCAGCGGGGACGGGCTCCGGAGGCTGCAGGATCCCACAGCCTGGGGCTGTGCACACAGCTGGGGGTGCAGGAGCAAGGGTCCCCACGCCGGCGGGGGCTGAGTGTGCTGGGCAGCAGCCAAGGCCAGAACGGATTCACGCAGCTCGGTACAGCCGTTACACATTAACTCCCTTGTTTGTCCCATATTCCCCGGCAGGAGCCTCCCGCCAGCGCCTGGGGTCCGAGAGCAGAGCCGGTGCAGGCTTGCACAGCCGCGCACCCTTGGGTGCCCACGAGCGCTGCGGAGCTGAGCCAGGACTGCCCGTTACAGGGCACCAGTGCCCGCAGTGCCGACAGCGCCGGGGCTCCGGCCAGCACCCACAGCAGCACCCACCAGCTACACGGCGGTTTGGTCAGGAGAAGCACCCAAGTGCGTGTTTATTGGGGAAGGTGGACGTGGCGTAGCTCAGCCCAGGGAGTGCCCATCCCGTGGTCCTGCAGTGAGCTCCTCCTGCGGGGTCCCGGTGCTGCCCAGCACGTTTTCCCTGTCCCTCTTCCCAGAGCTTGGCACCGCCACAGCAGCCGGAGCTCAGCGCCGCCAGGACCCCAGCAGCCCCAGAGCTGCAGTGGCTGCGGGGCTGGGGTGGATGGTTTGGGCATCCTGGAGCTGCTGGCTCCCACCAGCCGCCTGCTCCTGCCAGCCTGGGCAAAACCTTGGTGGGGACCATGGCTCCGAGGGGAGCTGTGGCTTTGTGTGGTGCCCAGCCCTGGCCAACACCGGCACCCTGTGCGTAGCCACCTACCTTGGGGAGGTGGTGGGAGCCCCGGTGCCAGAGGAGGAGAGTGGCAGTGGGCACCCCACCGCACTTTGGGTGGCATCCTGGATGGAGTCTCCAAAAATCCCTCCTTGGGGCTGTTCTTCAGGGGGTTTCAGAGGCGAGGCTGCCTTCAGCAGTACTGCAGTGCTGGAACGAGAGCTGAGCTCCTCCAAAAACCTGACCTTGAGCACGCCGCATCCCAGGCACAGGAGGGCAGGTCCCGGTGTGGTGGCAGAGCCCCTGCAGGGACCACCTGATGGCTGGACACGGACCACCCACACCGCCGGGGATGGGGGCAGCGGCAGCCCTGTCCCCATCCCCGTCAGAGCCCGCCGGCCGGCAGTGCCAGGCTGAGGTTGAGGAAGCCCCCGTAGCGGAACGGGGGCAGGTGGGGGGTGCAGGCGGCAGTGGGGGGCAGGCAGGCGAGGGGGTTGGCCCCGCACACCCCGGCGTCCTGATCGCTGCTGAAGTAGACGCTGTCAGGCGAGTTCACTGAGGGGTCCTCGCTGAAGTAGTTGTAGGGCAGCAGGAAGAAGCCGACGCCGTTGCCAACGGTCACTGTGTTGGGGACGTCTTCAGCATGGGGGACGTGCAGGAACCCCACGGAGATCCAAGCGACCAGGTCCTGGGCAGGAGGGGATCCAGGTGCCCCATCAAGCCCCAGTTTGACCATGGGACAGGTGAAGCCTCTGGCTGGGGCAGGAGCCAGGGCAATGCCCACGGTGCTCAGCTGCCCTCCACCCCGGGGACCCCAGCCCACCTCGTTGGTGATGGTCTCGTTGTTGATGAAGTCGGCGAAGGCGACGGTGGGCGTCCAGGGGTCATTCTGGTTGTAGATGCTGGTGCTGGTGGGCTCCTCCTCCTTCCGCCGGGTGACGGCCAGCTGGTACCTGCCAGCACAGGGAGCAGAGGGGCTCGTCCGTGCTGGCACCGGGCAGGGCGGCCACAGCATCACCTCCCGGGGATGCACCAGCGCTGGATGCAGCCCTGGCACGTGCCGGGGGAGTTGGTCAGGGAGGAAAAGGGCTGGCTGGGACCAGCGTGGCAGTGACAGGTGGCAGCCCTGGCACCTCCGGGCTCGTGGGCAATGGCTCACTGCCCACAGCTGCTCCAGCACAGCCAGGAAACACGAACGCATCCAGGCACAGACGGTGCCTGATGCGCTCGCTTCGGCCACGGCCACTTTCAACTGCTACAGCCCCCCCAAACATGAGCTGTTTAACTTCACCGCATCAGTGAACCACTTCTGTGTTTATCCCAAGCATTTTCCAAAAGACATTCTGTCCTCACGTGAAGATTGTCAAGACCTGGGGATGCCAGTGCTTCTCTGGGGAGTTCATCCTACAGCCTGGTTGCCCTCACAGAGAAAAACACATGTGATTGCTCTAAATTCACCTTATCTGGGGCCAGATTCCTGCCTGTGGACTACTAAGAACAGATGTCATCGAGCAACTTTTCAAGGGATTTTTCAGAGCCAAAAAATACGTGTTTGCTGTTTAACCCTTCCCTGCAGCCTAGCACAGGCTTGCCGGAGGGAGGCAGCCCCCACCTCTGCCGGGAGGCTGGAGCAGCCGGGGATGTGGTGGTGGGGTGGGAGGAGAGGGGGCAGGGGTCGCGTGCACCCCAGCCCTGGTACCCACCTGCCCCAGCTGATGGACCTCTCCATGGAGCTGCTGGTGGGCAGGTGCTCCCCGGCGAAGCTGGAGATCTGGATCCGGTAGCTGCGCAGGTGCCCCCACTTGTTGGGACCGGGGCTGGCAAAGGAGATGTAGCGAGGCATGGGAGCGTTGAGTGGGAACGCTGCCTCGTCTTCCCTCTCCAGCCTTTTCCTGCGGAGGTACAGCCGCTCAATGGTGTTCTGCATGCTCCAGGGTTCTGCCATGAGCTTGTACCCCATGTCCTGGGTCTCCACGGAGTTCAGCTGCCCTGTGAAGCAGAAGGGAAAACCCTTTCAAGCTCCATGCCCTGGGCAGAGCCACAGCCCGCAGTGAACTGCAGCCACACACAAAAGCACCCAGACCTACCGTCGACATCCAGGTCCACCTTGTAGTGGACGTGGTGGAGGTGCATCGTCCCCAGCGTGTGGGGCCCGACCCTGTTGCCGTAGTCGGTGCCTTCGCCGTGGAAGAAGGAGGAGCTGATGTAGCCGGTGGCGTGCACCCGGACCTCCACGGCCCCACTGCTGTGGAACATGAAGTCCCAGATGTAGTCGTAGTTGATGAGAGTGGAGATGGCACGGATGACCAGCGTGTTTTTCCGCAGCCCGCCGTAGTAGAAGGACTGCGAGTCAGAGAAGTGGCGCCGCAGAGGGAGGGCAGCATCGTGCTCAAAAATGCAGAGCGAGTTTTGGTTGGTTTTGGGGGTGTCTGACTCCACCAGGTAGTGCCGGTCCACGTAGGTCGCTGTGTAGGGGCAGTCCAGCCCCCGGACGAGCTCGTAGGCAAACCTGCCGATGCCAAAGCTCCCATCCAGGTAGCGGGTCGACATGCCCCCAGGGCAGTTGGAGCCATACAGGGCTAAGGCTTCCTGGAGACTCAGCTCATAGACAATCCTCTCCCCGTGGTACCTGATGTCAAAGAGACGCGGGCCAGAGTAGAGGTTCATGCCGAAGGCGATGCTCCAGCCCTGGAAGGTGACGCGGTTGTCCCTGACGCGGTAGCGGGGACCCTGGGGCTCGTACTGCAGCGGAGCCGGGGGCCCGGGTAGGCGCCGGGGTCTCATTGAACCCAGCCCTGCTTCAGCCTGAAGGTTCTTGATCCTGACAACGTCCAGCGAGTTGTCCAGGAACGCAGCCTCCAGGTGTGCCATGCTGGCAAAGTACTGGCCGTTGTAGAAGACTTGGCGCAGCTGCCAGCGGGAGACGTGGAGGTCCCTGTGCTCCACCAGCACCTCCAGCCCCACCGGCGAGAGGTAGTAGCCAGTGCCGGCCAAGCTGTGGAAGAGGACAAACCAGGTCGCACGGTCACCAGACTTGAAGCCCCGCGGTGCCGTCGTGAGGATGGCCAGGTCAGTCCCATCGGAGTCGCAGCACGCGGCGAGGAAGCGCAGTGCCTTTCTCAGCTCCCGCTGGATGAGGGCATTGATATCCATGTACTCCCTGCCAGTAACGGGTCTGCGGTGGTACGGCACCTTCCCCCCGTACTTCTGCACCGTGACGTCCCGGTGATACGCCGGTGTCGGCAGCGGACCCACCACGTACTCGGTGACGTTGGGCTCCGGCTGGTCCCCAAAGTAGAGCACAGCCAGCGCCTCCCGCGGGGGTCGGGCCCCCCCGCCATCCAGGAACCGCAGCACCTCTGCCTTGGCGGGGACCTGCAGGTCCACGGAGGCGATGCAGTTGTCCGAGGGTTTCGCACGCGAGGCGTCGACCAGCGGCACCCCGAGGTTCCCCTGCAGGTACCGCACCACCTGCGCCAGCTCTTCGGGCGTCAGGTCGGCAAAGACCAGGCTCTGCCCATCATCGGCGCCATCCTGCTCCGGGGGCTGGTGCTGGCAGGTGCTGGGGGCCCTCCCTCTGGTCAGCAACACACAGACTAAAGCAAATATCGTGGCTAAAGCCAGGACGAGGAGGATCAGCACAGTTTTCACGTTCATGTCTGCTGAGGCACCGAGAGCTCCCGCAGTCTGGCAGGGCGGGTTTCCAGCTGCGGAATCCTCCAAGGGAGCCGCTGACAGAAGGGGCTGGGTTTGCTTGGGTTTTGTCTTTCCTCCTGTTTTCTCAACAGGGAACAGCCCAGAGGAGCGTGCAGAGAGCGCAGGGGGATGTTCTCAGCAGCCATGGCTGGGATTTGCTGGGAACCATAAAAGGCAACTTTGCTCTGCTTCCCCCAGTGTGTCATAATTCTAAGTGAAATTAATGCTTCTGCATCTGCCTTTCCCCTCCTGTCCCACGTGCTACGCTGCAGAACTTGGACACAAATCCAGTCACTTGGGGGGAAATAAACCATCTCCCTGTACCTCCTTCTCTTAACCCTGCAGATGCCAACAGCTGGGCAGGCAGCACAGACCGCAAGGATGACGCTCCTCCCTGCAGAGCAGTGCCAAACACAGCGCCGTGGCCCCATCCTGCTGCAGCCCCCCCCATCACCAGCACCACCTCCGCAGCCCGCGCGGAGAGATGGCAGCATCGCAGGCTGCTGCGCTGACCCCAGGCGTGGGGAGGCACCAGTCCTGCAGCCAGGAGGGAGGAAGGGGACAGCTGCTTGTCACCCCTCTAAAGGTGCCTCCTGGTCCTGGCTGCGTCCTGGCATAGATGGGGCCGGGGGGAGGGGGCTGAGGGCTCCAGAGCCCACCCAGCATCCCGGCAAACGGGCAGCACCACTGGCTGTGCTGCACCGCTGGCAGCCACGTGGCTCCTGCACCCTGGCTTGAGCCTGGAGGGGGGTTCTCGTGCCAGGCTGGCCAGCATCAGGCTGCGATGGGCCAGGTGCTGCCGGTGGGGCCGATCCCTGCCAGAGGCACCCGTGGGGATGCTGCGGGCGCAGGGATAGGAGACCCACCCCTGCAACAGTCCCCTCCGCTCCCCCCACCTGGAGCCAGCAGCTGCAGCTCGGGCAGGTCCTGGCTCTGTCCCCAGCCTCACCCCAAGCACCTGCAGAGCTCAGTGCCAGCACCCCCCTCGGTTCTCCCCCCAGTGCCCCGGGGGTCCGGCCCCGTGCCCGCAGGGGTGCCCAGAGCCGTGCTGCTGGGCTGGTTTGTGGGTACAGGAAACGCAGCGGAGACCCAGCATCATCCCCCCAGCAGACGCGGCTGCAAGTTGTAAGAACAAGAAAGACAGGAGAGCGTGGGACCAGAACCATTTTCATTTTTTTTTTTTTAACCTGAGACACGCACTACACAGCGCCTTGCTTCTATGGCAGAGGAACAGGATTTTCTCCTCGCTTTCCTCCTGCAACAGACTCAAATTCAGCAATTAACAGAGACAGCGTAGACTCCCATCTGGCATCACGCCAAGAAGATTATGCTTCCCTTTTAAAGAACACTATTTTAAAAGCAACGATAAAAAGCGAAGTCATCACACCACTGGAAACCGAGACGACTTCACTAGAAAACTCAAAATCTGAGACAGACCAGCCAGCCTGGTGCCTCTGGGTCTCCTCACACCGTCCTCCGGCGTTAAATCCTGCTCATATTTTGGAAACCGTCGTAGGTGAACGGGGGAAAGTTTGGCAGACACGAGGCGGTTTTGGGCAGGCAGGCAACAGGGTTGATTTCACACGCCATGAAGTCCTGCTCGCTGGTGAAGAACACGCCATCGTGCGAGTATATGGAGGGGTCCAGGTCGTAGTAGTTGTAGGGTCTCAGGAGAAAACCGACCGCGTTGCCCACCGTCACAGTGTTGGGAATATCCTCGGAGTGGGGGATGTGAAGGAAACCAGCGGTTATCCAGGCAACCAGGTCCTAGGCAGACAGAGCCACCGGACCGCGGTTATTTCAGAGCCTGCGGCAGTGGCAACCGAGATCTGCGCAGGGGCTACGGAAAGTTGCTGGAGAGCTGGAGGGGACCTCCACGGGCACCAGCCCGGCGCATTCCCGTGTGCCAAGCTTCCCCTCCAGGGAACGGTTCCCTCCCTTCCCCAAAGACCAGCCCACGGCCATGGCCGCAGATGTCCACCCAGCAGAAGGGCCCTTGCCCTGACCCCACAGAGTTTTTCCTGACGTTTTGCCAGCATTTCTCCATAGGGAGAAACGAGCTTCTGCTCTGTCCTCTGATGGACACGCTGCCTGAAGCATTGAGCAGACACACGGACAAGGGGGTGCTCAAACCCGCTTTCCTCATTCTCTGCGGCTGCTGCTCTCCCAGCTGAGCCCGCTGTCCCGTGGGGTGGGTGACGCCAGGGTGGCTCAGCCCCAGGGTGGCTCAGGGGCTGCCGCTCAGCCCAGGGCTGGGTGCTACAGCTCCAGCCCGGGGGTACCCCAGCCCACCTCGTTGGTGATGGTCTCGTTGTTGATGAAGTCGGCGAAGGCGACGGTGGGTGTCCAGGGGTCATTCTGGTTGTAGATGCTGGTGCTGGTGGGTTCCTCCTCCTTCCGCCGGGTGACGGCCAGCTGGTACCTGGGGACAAGAAAAGAGACAAGAGCAGCCCCTTGGGGCAGGGCAGAGCCAGAAGCCAGCTCCCCAGAGAGGCTGCAGAACACAAACCTGCTCTACAGAAGAACCCCAGCCCAGGAGAGCGCTTGCGCTGCACCCCCCACCAAAGAGCATCCATGCAATGTCTCCCCAGCCAGGGGGGCTGGGGGCATCTCTGAGAACCTGCTGTCCCAGTCAGAGCAGCCTGACCTTGCCCAGCTGATGGCCCTCTCCATGGAGCTGGCTTCGGGGACGTGGTCCCCCGCAAAACTGGTGATCTGGATCCTGTAACCACGCTGGTGGCCCCACTTGTTTTTGCTGTTGGCTGCAAAGTAGATGTATCTGGGCATCTTCGACTGGAGCCGGAATGCAGCCTGGTCCTCCGTGTCCAGGACTTTCTTGGTGAGTCTTGGCCGCTCTATCTGCTGCTCTGGGCTCCAGGGAGCCCGCACCATCTCAAATGCCATGTCATGGGCCACCAGGGAGTTCTTCACCCCTATGAAGCAATAGCAAAGTCACTGAGGAGCATCCCCAGGGTACCCTGTTCCCCACGGACATCAGTGCAGCCAGAGCTCGTCCCCCCATCCTCCCTTCCTGCACCCCAGGCTCTGAGCACCGGCTGCTGCCCATGAGAGCAGTTACTGCTCTGCAGCTCTGCCATGCCACAACTGTCTGTTGTGGACACCGATCTATGGCTGTACAACCGTCTGAGGCAGGCAACAGCGCGCCGTGGCAGCCACCCCCACCCAGGGGGACTCTCGCCCTCTGTGATGGACAAGAGGCGAGTTTCATCCTGGTGCAGAAGAACAGGTTTGTGTCCCAGTGCAAGCACAGCCTAATTAAGTCGGGCTCCTGACGGCCCAGGCGCTGTGTTTGTGCTCATCAGCATGCGTCCCGCGAGGTGCAGAGCGCTGGGAAGAGCCAAGGCCCCGCACACCTTTGCACATCACAGACCCGGGGCAACGCTGCGCAGTTCAGGCCTTTCCAAAAAGAAAAGTGACCCAGCGGCTCAGAGCAACAGGAGGGACACAAGAGCAAACAGATGTGTGGACAGGATGCTGAAGAGCTGGCTGAGAGCGTCTGATGGCCAGCACCAGCACGGCTTGGGCTGAGGACCCACTGTGCATCCCGGCTGGGGCACGTGGAATAACGCCCTCCCGTGCTCCGCTCCCCGTGGCCCCACGCGAGTTTCCAGCTTGTGCAAAGGCCGTTTCAGAGCTGAGCCTCTGGCCCTCCTGGCAGGTTTGAGCAGTGCCCCAGGGTTGAGCCTGAGCCCCAGGGCTGCCATCGAGGGCAGCACCAGAGCCCCACAGAAGAGGATTCATGCCCAGTAACCACCACCGTGCCCACTGCCTTCCCTTTTCTGATGTGAACAGAACATCTAACTCCTCAAACAGAACATCTAACCCCTCACCTCCTCTTCCAGGGATAGCAGCAACAGTCCGATTTCATCCGCCTTTTCCCCTGCTCTTGCAGTTTTAGTCCCCCATTTTTACTTAAGTACTCAAAACTCATCCTAAACCCATGCTTTAAATTTGTATTTCCCAATTAAAAGGAAATTGGGAAATTTCGAATAGATGGCAGGAGCACGGAACAAAAGGAATTCCAGCAGGAGCGTGAGGACAGATTGGTGGCATAAATGGTAGGGGAAGACCAAATAAACTGCAGCCGACCCTCCCGTTGCTGCTGTGAGCAAAGGGTCCCGTGGACCCCCGGTAAAGAGTAAGCTGGGGCTGGCCGCCCGCCCAGCACTGCCTGCTGTGCCCGCAGCCCCACGGAGGGGGCAGCTCCCGTCCCACTCGGACAGGAGCAGCAGGAACGGCTCGACAAAGCTGTAGGAAGCAGGAATGCGAGCTGGAAACCACATCCCAACCAATCAGCTTGATTGACTCAAACTATGATGCGGGGCGCAGGACAGGGGCAGGGTGCCAGAGGGAAAAATCCCGACTTCGGCAGAGCCCCGGCAGCATCGAGGGCAATGGGGCAGGGCTGGGGCTGTCTGCCCGGGCAGGGGGGGAAGGACCACTTCCCATTAGGGGCAGGGGCTGGGCACATGGCACTGATGGCATTGCCCAGCCCGGGAAGCCGCAGCTCTGCGCAGCCCTTGGGGGGAGCCGCACGGGCCAGGGGGAACCAGAAGGGAGGGGGCGCGGTGTGAGCACAGCCCCCTCCCTCACACGCAAACAGAAAAATGCGTGTAAAGACCAAAAAATGTCATGTCTGGGGAGTCTGAAAGTACTCGGGGAGAGCACAAGGGAAACACAAGACCCAGACCTACCTCCCACGTCCAAGTCCACTTTATAGTTGATGGAATGGGTGCGTATCGTACCCAGCGTGTGCTCCCAAACCCTATTGCCGTATCTCAAGCCATCCCCGTGGAGAAAGGATGAACTCGCATAGCCCGTGGCCTGGACCTTGCCTTCGATGGCCCCGTTCTGGTAGAAGATGAAGTCCCACACGTAGTTGTGGTTGCCAACAGTCACGATGGACCGAACAACCAGAGCAGAGTTGACCAGCCCCCCGTAGAACAGCGACTGCAGGTTGGAGTAGTGGCGCCTCAGAGGGGAGCCCAGGTTCTGCTCAAAGATGCAGAGGGAAGCCTTTCTTTTGCTGGGCTTCAGGGTCCCAGACAGAGAGTGTGTGTCCACGTAGGTGGCCGAGTACGGGCAGTCCACGCCTCGCACCAAGGGGGAGGTGTAGTGCCCGATGCCAAAGCTCCCGTCCATGTACCGCGTTGACATCCCTCCAGGGCAGTTGGAGCCATACACTGACAGCGCCTCTTGGACGCTGATTTCATAGGCAACCCTCTCCCCCTTGTGTCGGATGTCAAACAGGCGCAGGCCCCTGTGCACGCTCATCCCAAAGGCAAAGCTCCAGGCCTGGAAGAGGACACGGTTGTCCCTGACGCTGTAGCGCGGACCCTGGGGCTCGTACTGCAAAGGGAACAGCGCGGCCGAAGGCGCACGGGGCTTCATGGACGAGAAGTCCCCGTCCCGCGGCGCCGCCTTCACCTTCTCCACGCTGATGCGACCCTGCACGTAGGCGCTCTCCAGCTGAATCATGTCCCTGTAGTACTGCCCGTTGTAGAACACCTTGCTCACCGCCCACCGGGAGATGTCCAGGCTGCTGTGGTCCACCAGCACCTCCAGCCCCATCGGGTGCACAAAGAACCCGCTCACGTTCTGAAACAAAACGAACCAGGACTTACGGTCTCCAGACCGGAACCCGTGAGGAGCTGCGATCTGAAATGCCACGTTGGTGCCGTCGTACTCAAAGACTTCTTTCAGGAAGGTCGGGGCTGCAGCAAACGCCACCTTCTCTAAGAACGCTCCCACCTGCTCGTTCTCACTGCCCAGCATCGGTCTGCGGTGATACGGCACCTTCCCCCCATACTTCTGCACCGTGATGTCCCGGTGATACGCCGGTGTCGGCAGCGGACCCACCACGTACTCGGTGACGTTGGGCTCCGGCTGGTTCCCAAAGTAGAGCACAGCCAGCGCCTCCCGCGGGGGTCGGGCCCCCCCGCCATCCAGGAACCGCAGCACCTCTGCCTTGGCGGGGACCTGCAGGTCCACGGAGGCGATGCAGTTGTCCGAGGGTTTCGCACGCGAGGCGTCGACCAGCGGCACCCCGAGGTTCCCCTGCAGGTACCGCACCACCTGCGCCAGCTCTTCGGGCGTCAGGTCGGCAAAGACCAGGCTCTGGCTTGTGGATCCCATCTTCTCCACGACGTGGGGCTGGGAATCACAGCTGGGCGATTGCCTCCCCCTGCTCAGCAGCATGCAGGAGAGAATGAAGATTATCACGGCAGCCCCGACCAGGAGAACGTAGGGAAGTTTGGGGTTCATCTCTCCGAGCGCAGACACAGCACACAGGGTTTGGCTGCAGCATCCAGAATACGTCCCTCACCTGCAGACCAGGTTCTTAATTCATTTGCCGACCATGGGCGTAAAAAGGCGTCGCTTGCCGGGTGGGAGGGAGCCTGGAGCTCCCACGGGATCGAGAGATCACAGGTCCCAGCCAGTTCAGCCTGTTCCCTCCCCACCCCAGACACACCGAGGAAGCAGCTGGGGAGCCGGTGCCTGACTCACTCCCCAAGCTACTGATGGTTTCTCCGCTGCAGGGTGACACCAGGAAGAGCCCCAGACTTGGTCTGCCCAAGGGGCCTTTGCTTCCTCCAACATCTCCTAGTACACCCTGTCCCTTCTCATGTGGCTACGCCACGGGGGCAGGCTCAGCCAGCCCCGTCCTCCCGGTGCCCCGGGAGCAGCCCCCCTCCCCTGAAGGGCCATCTGGGCTGGCACACCAGGACAGCCCCAGACCCGCCGGCTCCCCAGCACCTGCACATGCCACTTCTCCCTGTCACCACTCTGTCGCCTCCAAGTCCCTCCCAGCCCTGAGGGAAGTGACCTGGGAGCACGGAGACACCGGCAGTGCTCACCAAACCCCAGGCAGCACCGGGAGCAACCGCACAGGACCGCAGGAGGACTAACAGGACCCCCCCCATCCCCATCCCACTCCAGTGGGCACCATCCTTGGACCAGAGCTGTCACAGACAGAGCTGGCTACTGTCAGGAGAAGGTCCAGGATTCCTGACCGCACGGGGACCTTCCATGGCAAGGGGAGCAGCGAGCAGCCCCTGGGAGGGGGCGAGCTGGGGGGCTGGGGCCACCCCACTGTGGTGTGAGGTGGCTGCTCCTGCCAGGCTGGCCCCCCACATCGCCGGCAGCATGGGTGGCTTTCCAGAGACCATTGCCCACTTCACACCCTTCTGGGGGGACAATCTGGGCACAGGCAGAGGGGCTGAAGCCACCTACAGCACCAGATTGATTTACTGCTCCTGTGATCACGTTACTTTAGGAACTTCTGTTTTCATTCTCACTTCCAGCCAGGGAATAATCACCCCTTTTCCCTGCGCATCCCACACCAGCCTCAGATCAGCATCCAAGAAACCTGTGCGGGAGAAGACCCGTTTTTGCTGCGCTGCAGTTTTGCTTTCCCTACACTCAGAAGCTGGGGATCCTGCAGGATGACTCGAGCATCCCGCATGGCCCTGAGCTCTGGACGGGACTCCCCTCCCTCGCTACAGGGCACAACTCCGGGATTTTACGTGACTCTACCCAAGAGCGCTCTGCAGCAGCCTGGGCTCAGGGTCTGCCAACAGAGCAGGGAGCCGAGGGGGATGGCAGTCACGGAAAAGGATCTTGCCACCACGCAGGAACTGTGTTTTAGCACGCTTTTGAGCCTCGCTTACAGAAAGGGAGCCAGCATCAGCCCGGGGTTTGACTGTAACGACAGCAGCAGCACCTTTCAAAGCCACACAAACCACTGCGTCGCAGGCAGGCACAGGATGGGACACATGCTGGGACCGAACGCGTGCACAGGAGGCAGCTGCGGCTTGGCACGAGTAGCTCTCCAATTAGCCCCCGCAGTCCAGGGGACAGCACGGGTTAGCGGAGCTGCGTTTCTCCTCGGGCTGGCGCAGATGCTGCCCACTGCCTACCGCCGATCTCTTTGGTCCTGTGCAGATATAAAATATTTCCCCCCCCTACCTTTTACAGGTTTCAGTAACAAGACACCTAACGCTGCCAGTCTGTGCCCCCAGCACCACCAGTGCCTTTGCACCTTCCTGGAACGGGCTTTGAGGGGAACCAAGCCATCCTTCCCGGCAGAGCATCCCTGTGCCTCCTGGAGGATGCCAGCACTTCACTGCCCAGCCAGGCGGTGCGGCAAGGCGCTGCTCCTGGACTCAAATAACCCTCTGCAGGATCCGCCGCCAAGAACTGCGGCTCTGTGCAGGAGCGGGGGAATTCACTGGCTCGCGGCAGCGCCTTTGCAGCCCGAGAGACAGGATCCAACTTACAAGTGTTTCCTCAAAAGAGGAGCAGGGATTGAGCAGCACAAGCTCAGCCCGCAGAGTGCCAGCCCTGCTTTACGCCGGGCAGTCGAGATAGAAAAAGGACTTCTCGAGGCATGAAGAGCAGCAGGATCAGCATCAGGCGCAAGAGCTTGGGTCTTGCAAACAGGGCTGTGTCTGCCTGGCCGTGGCTACAGCAACACGCGCCGTGCCAGCCGGGAGGCCTCGGGGAAACACAAACATTTTTCCACGGCTATACTGCTACACAGCTTTCATACTTTCCCTGGGCTGAACGCCAAGCTCCCAGAGAATTCCCACCGCCTTCAGCTCCACGACCTTGACTGACTATTTTACACATACAAAAAACATTTTGCAATGAAAAAAAGAGGTTAGGAGAGTGCAAAAGCAGAGTTCCGATGCCAGTTATTAGGGACTCTGCAGCCGAAGAGTCAAACCCCCAGAGCTCTAGGGTTTACCAGTATAACAACAGGCATTAAAGGAAGACCCAGACCTACCTCCCACGTCCAAGTCCACTTTATAGTTGATGGAATGGGTGTGTACCGTACCCAGCGTGTGCTCCCAAACCCTATTGCCGTATCTCAGGCCATCCCCGTGGAGAAAGGATGAACTCGCATAGCCCGTGGCCTGGACCTTGCCTTCGATGGCCCCGTTCTGGTAGAAGATGAAGTCCCACACGTAGTCGTAGTTGCCGATGGTGGTGATGGACCGAATGACCAGAACAGAGTTGACCAGCCCCCCGTAGAACAGCGACTGCAGGTTGGAGTAGTGGCGCCTCAGAGGGGAGCCCAGGTTCTGCTCAAAGATGCAGAGGGCACTTTTACTAACTCTAGAGACCTGGGAATGAGCAAGGTAGTGCACGTCCCGGTACGTTGCTAAATAGGGGCAGTCCACGCCTCGCACCAAGGGGGAGGTGTAGTGCCCGATGCCAAAGCTCCCGTCCATGTACCGCGTTGACATCCCTCCAGGGCAGTTGGAGCCATACACTGACAGCGCCTCTTGGACGCTGATTTCATAGGCAACCCTCTCCCCCTTGTGTCGGATGTCAAACAGGCGCAGGCCCCTGTGCACGCTCATCCCAAAGGCAAAGCTCCAGGCCTGGAAGAGGACACGGTTGTCCCTGACGCTGTAGCGCGGACCCTGGGGCTCGTACTGCAAAGGGAACAGCGCGGCCGAAGGCGCACGGGGCTTCATGGACGAGAAGTCCCCATCCCGCGGCGCCTTCTTCACCTTCTCCACGCTGATGCGACCCTGCACGTAGGCGCTCTCCAGCTGAATCATGTCCCTGTAGTACTGCCCGTTGTAGAACACCTTGCTCACCGCCCACCGGGAGATGTCCAGGCTGCTGTGGTCCACCAGCACCTCCAGCCCCACCGGGTGCACGAAGAACCCGCTCACGTTCTGAAACAAAACGAACCAGGACTTACGGTCTCCAGACCGGAACCCGTGAGGAGCTGCGATCTGAAATGCCACGTTGGTGCCGTCGTACTCAAAGACTTCTTTCAGGAAGGTCGGGGCTGCAGCAAATGCCACCTTCTCTAAGAACGCTCCCACCTGCTCGTTCTCACTGCCCAGCATCAGTCTGCGGTGATACGGCACCTTCCCCCCGTACTTCTGCACTGTGACGTCCCGGTGATACGCCGGTGTCGGCAGCGGACCCACCACGTACTCGGTGACGTTGGGCTCTGGCTGGTTCCCAAAGTAGAGCACAGCCAGCGCCTCCCGCGGGGGTCGGGCCCCCCCCTCATCCAGGAACCGCAGCACCTCTGCCTTGGCGGGGACCTGCAGGTCCACGGAGGCGATGCAGTTGTCCGAGGGTTTCGCACGCGAGGCGTCGACCAGCGGCACCCCGAGGTTCCCCTGCAGGTACCGCACCACCTGCGCCAGCTCTTCGGGCGTCAGGTCGGCAAAGACCAGGCTCTGGCTTGTGGATCCCATCTTCTCCACGACGTGGGGCTGGGAATCACAGCTGGGCGATTGCCTCCCCCTGCTCAGCAGCATGCAGGAGAGAATGAAGATTATCACGGCAGCCCCGACCAGGAGAACGTAGGGAAGTTTGGGGTTCATCTCTCCGAGCGCAGACACAGCACACAGGGTTTGGCTGCAGCATCCAGAATACGTCCCTCACCTGCAGACCAGGTTCTTAATTCATTTGCCGACCATGGGCGTAAAAAGGCGTCGCTTGCCGGGTGGGAGGGAGCCTGGAGCTCCCACGGGATCGAGAGATCACAGGTCCCAGCCAGTTCAGCCTGTTCCCTCCCCACCCCAGACACACCGAGGAAGCAGCTGGGGAGCCGGTGCCTGACTCACTCCCCAAGCTACTGATGGTTTCTCCGCTGCAGGGTGACACCAGGAAGAGCCCCAGCCTTGGTCTGCCCAAGGGGCCTTTGCTTCCTCCAACATCTCCCAGTACACCCTGTCCCTTCTCATGTGGCTACGCCACGGGGGCAGGCTCAGCCGGCCCCGTCCTCCCGGTGCCCCGGGAGCAGCCTCCCTCCCCTGAAGGGCCATCTGGGCTGGCACACCAGGACAGCCCCAGACCCGCCGGCTCCCCAGCACCTGCACATGCCACTTCTCCCTGTCACCACTCTGTCGCCTCCAAGTCCCTCCCAGCCCTGAGGGAAGTGACCTGGGAGCACGGAGACACCGGCAGTGCTCACCAAACCCCAGGCAGCACCGGGAGCAGCCGCACAGGACCGCAGGAGGACTAACAGGACCCCCCCCATCCCCATCCCGACCCCACTCCAGTGGGAACCATCCTTGGACCAGAGCTGTCACAGACAGAACTGGCTACTGTCAGGAGAAGGTCCAGGATTCCTGACCGCACAGGGACCTTCCATGGCAAGGGGAGCAGCGAGCAGACCCTGGGAGGGGGCGAGCTGGGGGGCTGGGGCCACCCCACTGTGGTGTGAGGTGGCTGCTCCTGCCAGGCTGGCCCCCCACATCGCCAGCAGCACGGGTGGCTTTCCAGAGACCATTGTCCACTTCACACCCTTCTGAGGGGACAATCTGGGCACAGGCAGAGGGGCTGAAGCCACCTACAGCACCAGATTGATTTACCGCTCCTGCGATCACGTTACTTTAGGAACTTCTGGTTTCATTCTCACTTCCAGCCAGGGAATAATCACCCCTTTTCCCTGCGCGTCCCACACCAACCTCAGATCAGCATCCAAGAAACCTGTGCGGGAGAAGACCCGTTTTTGCTGCGCTGCAGTTTTGCTTTCCCTACACTCAGAAGGTGGGGATCCTGCAGGATGACTCGAGCATCCCGCATGGCCATGAGCTCTGGACGGGACTCCCCTCCCTCGCTACAGGGCACAACTCCGGGATTTTATGTGACTCTTCCCAAGAGCGCTCTGCAGCAGCCTGGGCTCAGGGTCTGCCAACAGAGCAGGGAGCCGAGGGGGACGGCAGTCACGGAAAAGGATCTTGCCACCACGCAGGAACTGTGTTTTAGCACGCTTTTGAGCCTCGCTTACAGAAAGGGAGCCAGCATCAGCCCGGGGTTTGACTGTAACGACAGCAGCAGCACCTTTCAAAGCCACACAAACCACTGCATCGCAGGCAGGCACAGGATGGGACACATGCTGGGACCGAACGCGTGCACAGGGGGCAGCTGCGGCTTGGCACGAGTAGCTCTCCAATCAGCCCCCGCAGTCCAGGGGACAGCACGGGTTAGCGGAGCTGCGTTTCTCCTCGGGCTGGCGCAGATGCTGCCCACTGCCTACCGCCGATCTCTTTGGTCCTGTGCAGATATAAAATATTTCCCCCCCCCTACCATTTACAGGTTTCAGTAACAAGACACCTAACGCTGCCAGTCTGTGCCCCCAGCACCACCAGTGCCTTTGCACCTTCCTGGAATGGTCTTTGAGGGGAACCAAGCCATCCTTCCCGGCAGAGCATCCCTGTGCCTCCTGGAGGATGCCAGCACTTCACTGCCCAGCCAGGCGGTGCGGCAAGGCGCTGCTCCTGGACTCAAATAACCCTCTGCAGGATCCGACGCCAAGAACTGCGGCTCTGTGCAGGAGCGGGGGAATTCACTGGCTCACTGCAGCGCCTTTGCAGCCCGAGAGACAGGATCCAACTTACAAGTGTTTCCTCAAAAGAGAAGCAGGGATTGAGCGGCACAAGCTCAGCCCGCAGAGCGCCAGCCCTGCTTTACACCGGGCAGTTGAGATAGAAAAAGGACTTCTCGAGGCATGAAGAGCAGCAGGATCAGCATCAGGCGCAAGAGCTTGGGTCTTGCAAACAGGGCTGTGTCTGCCTGGCCGTGGCTACAGCAACACGCGCCGTGCCAGCCGGGAGGCCTCGGGGAAACACAAACATTTTTCCACGGCTATACTGCTACACAGCTTTCATACTTTCCCTGGGCTGAACGCCAAGCTCCCAGACAATTCCCACCGCCTTCAGCTCCACGACCTTGACTGACTATTTTACACATACAAAAATCATTTTGCAATGAAAAAAAGAGGTTAGGAGAGTGCAAAAGCAGAGTTCCGATGCCAGTTATTAGGGACTCTGCAGCCGAAGAGTCAAACCCCCAGAGCTCTAGGGATTACCAGTATAACAACAGGCATTAAAGGAAGACCCAGACCTACCTCCGACGTCCAAGTCCACTTTATAGTTGATGGAATGGGTGTGTACCGTACCCAGCGTGTGCTCCCAAACCCTATTGCCGTATCTCAAGCCATCCCCGTGGAGAAAGGATGAACTCGCATAGCCCGTGGCCTGGACCTTGCCTTCGATGGCCCCGTTCTGGTAGAAGATGAAGTCCCACACGTAGTCGTAGTTGCCGATGGTGGCGATGGACCGAATGACCAGAACAGAGTTGACCAGCCCCCCGTAGAACAGCGACTGCAGGTTGGAGTAGTGGCGCCTCAGAGGGGAGCCCAGGTTCTGCTCAAAGATGCAGAGGGCACTTTTACTAACTCTAGAGACCTGGGAATGAGCAAGGTAGTGCACGTCCCGGTACGTTGCTAAATAGGGGCAGTCCACGCCTCGCACCAAGGGGGAGGTGTAGTGCCCGATGCCAAAGCTCCCGTCCATGTACCGCGTTGACATCCCTCCAGGGCAGTTGGAGCCATACACTGACAGCGCCTCTTGGACGCTGATTTCATAGGCAACCCTCTCCCCCTTGTGTCGGATGTCAAACAGGCGCAGGCCCCTGTGCACGCTCATCCCAAAGGCAAAGCTCCAGGCCTGGAAGAGGACACGGTTGTCCCTGACGCTGTAGCGCGGACCCTGGGGCTCGTACTGCAAAGGGAACAGCGCGGCCGAAGGCGCACGGGGCTTCATGGACGAGAAGTCCCCGTCCCGCGGCGCTGCCTTCACCTTCTCCACGCTGATGCGACCCTGCACGTAGGCGCTCTCCAGCTGAATCATGTCCCTGTAGTACTGCCCGTTGTAGAACACCTTGCTCACCGCCCACCGGGAGATGTCCAGGCTGCTGTGGTCCACCAGCACCTCCAGCCCCACCGGGTGCACGAAGAACCCGCTCACGTTCTGAAACAAAACGAACCAGGACTTACGGTCTCCAGACTGGAATCCACGTGGAGCCGCCGACAGGGCTGCTAGATTGGCTCCATCATACTCCATTACTTGATGCATGAAAGATGGAGCTGCGGAGAACACTTGGGTTTTTAAAAACCCTGCGATCTGTTTGTATTCAACAGCCAGCGTTGGTCTGCGGTGATACGGCACCTTCCCCCCGTACTTCTGCACCGTGACGTCCCGGTGATACGCCGGTGTCGGCAGCGGACCCACCACGTACTCGGTGACGTTGGGCTCCGGCTGGTTCCCAAAGTAGAGCACAGCCAGCGCCTCCCGCGGGGGTCGGGCCCCCCCGCCATCCAGGAACCGCAGCACCTCTGCCTTGGCGGGGACCTGCAGGTCCACGGAGGCGATGCAGTTGTCCGAGGGTTTCGCACGCGAGGCGTCGACCAGCGGCACCCCGAGGTTCCCCTGCAGGTACCGCACCACCTGCGCCAGCTCTTCGGGCGTCAGGTCGGCAAAGACCAGGCTCTGCCCATCATCGGCGCCATCCTGCTCCGGGGGCTGGTGCTGGCAGGTGCTGGGGGCCCTCCCTCTGGTCAGCAACACACAGACTAAAGCAAATATCGTGGCTAAAGCCAGGACGAGGAGGATCAGCACAGCTTTCACGTTCATGTCTGCTGCTGGTCCTGGGGCGTTCAGAGCAGCTTTCCAAGCAGGGTTTCTAGCTGCTGCCTCTGTCAGTTTACGCTGCACTGGATGGATTAGCACGGAAAGTACAAAAGCCTGGGAGAGGCTAGGGGAGGAGATCTGAAATTCGTGGTGACCAGAAAGGGCAGATCTCCTCTCTCAGCTGCAGCCTTCTCTTTCCTCCACTACAAGCAGTGCCCTGAAAGAGCTAGTGGAGATGCAGGGTCAGTGACTCAGACAAGTTTCACATAATTCTGTTACTTTTTCAGGCCAACCTAGTTTCCTGAGGCTGCCTGTAAAAACGAAGATCCTGTAGCCAGCCCAAGGTGGCTGGGACCACTGTGAGGCTCTGACAAGCTGGGAATTGTTGCCACACTGTAGAATTTCACCTCTTTGCAACTCACCGAATTGCCTTGTTTAGCAAGCTCCTTCCTTGTAAACATTCTCCCTGGCAGCATGATTCCAAGCTTGGAGTTACTTTTTATTTTATTTTTTTAAATCTTCCACATTTGCTGAAAACACATCCATCTGTGTAGTAGCAGAAAAACTTTGGCAGGGACGGAGAGATGCAGTTGAGGATGAGACTCAGGGCCCAGTGCACTGTGAACAACCAGCTCTTAGTTTGCACCTCTGAGCAGCTACGAACTAATGAATCCCTCAGCATCCCACCAGAAAAGGATCACGCCGCTTTTGTCTCTGCCTCCGATTCAAAGATAAACTGAGGGGCAGCTCTGGCGAAGTTCCCTCAAGGATCAAACCTCCCGCAGCCGGCGGCACCCAAGCAGGCAGGCGATGGCAATGCCTGCTGGCGCGGCGCTGCCGGGCTTCTGCTGCCCAGGCTGAGCGGCCACCCCCAGGACTTCTACCAAAGGCTGGGACAACCGCCCCCCGCCACCCCTGCCAGAGGTCCCTGCTGCTCTCAGCACTGCTGAACGGCTGAAAGGCCTTGGCAGAAGGAGGTGGCCAAGCAGGACTCGGTGCTCCATCCTGCCACGCGGCAGATGCCTGGGGTAGGCAAGACGCACTGTGTTAGCTACAGTCCCTGCCTGTCCCTGAGCTGGTGCTGAGAAGCACAAGGCATCCAAGAGAACCAGAGCTGGAGATGCAACCCAACATTTCCACTCCTGCTGCCAACCTCACCTCACCTCACCCTGGCCTTCTTTCCTCCTCCCGTCAGAGTTTCCTGGTGGGAGACAGCCCCCCCGCAGCCTCAGCACTGCCTCCAGTTCTTCCTCCACAGCCGGTCTTGCCCTCTGCGGTCCTCCGGCCGTGCTTACCAGCCACCACACTGGCAGGCAGGCGGCCACGTTGCCATAGGACACACTCCATTATCCTCACCACCGCTGGTAGCCTCAGCCTTCTTTAGCCCAGGCTGCAGCTGCGGAGGCTGGGGACACGCACGTCCCCTCTGTGCCAGGCCACGTCATCGCCGCCTCACCGGCCATCGCGCCAGCAAAGCCTGCAGGGTCACGGCAGCCGCTTCACGTGGCTGCTGTGCCAGGAGAGGGGCTCACTGCGGCACGGACACAAGCAACGGGGAGAGGCAGGACAGGTAAGAGCCTTGGCTACACGGGATGCAACAGCTACAGGTCCCAGAGGCTCCCGTCGACTTGCAACCGGCCTCCAGCGCCAGAATCAGGTGCCCCCAAGCAGCACCACATTAAGCCAAGCGGCGCCGACTTCCAAGTCCGTCTTTCAACCCAGGAAGCCAACGAGGCTTCGAGGATTACTGGGGCTGAGGCTTGAAAGAAAAATTCCCTTTTGGTGCAAGCCTGGAACGCGGCGCCCATTTCGCTCGGAGAGGAAGCGCCGTTGCCCCAGTTCAGGTTTCCAGCGGAGCCAGCACATACCTCTTGCCTCCCAGGAATTTCACAAGCGTTCTGCTGCAGCACACACCTACACGGCTGAGCCGAGACCACCGCACGCCCCTCTGAGCTGCACGCAACGCTCACACCGCTGCTTCCTTTAAGAAGTACAAAAAGAGCAGATCAGTCAAGGTTGGACTTCGCCTCTGGGTTTTGCATCCCATGTCCCAGAAAGTCAAGGCGTAGGCTGCAATTACAGATGGTCATTTTCTAAGCAGCACAGCAGTAGTTTAGGAGATCTGGAGAAACTCCACGGGCCTTCCCGCCCCACAAATCACAACTCAACCCTGCAGCTTGCCTGGGAGACATTTGAAAAATAAAGTGTGGGAACACTCCTAGTTCTGGGCATGCTGGGTGGCTGGGGAAAAAAAAAAAAAAAAAAAAAAAAAAGAAACCCTAACCTGTAATGACATCGCCATGACAAACCAACCCACAGCACACACCCCAGGCCTGCAGGGCACGGATGGCGTGAGCGAGCTCAGCTTTCTGCGCTGCCCCTGCCCTGCTCCAGGACGTGAGCCGCGGATGCCATGGCTAACGCCACACCATTTAATACTGACCATTTCTGCCGTACTTTTCAAGCTGAGGACTTTTAAAGCTTATTACAAGCAACACAAGAACCACCCTGCACTTCCTGGGAGCTGCGGTTTGGAAGAACAGAACAGCCCTAAACCCAGCTCCATCCTGCAGGAGGAATTTCAGGAAGCAGAGTAATTAACTGCGCCTGCAGAGCCAGGAAACCTGTGTCGATACCTTCCTGATGAAAAGCGATGGGGGATCTTTAAGGGCCACACGTACCACTGAATTGCTTGTGTACCTCTTCCAAAAGAAGCCTGAAGCAGCTTAAACCTAACCTAGAATTTAAAAAAATTACACGTCTCGCTAACAGCGGCGTAACTTGTTTATGACCTGTTTGGTGCACGCACCTCTTCCCACAGCTCAGCTCCCCAGCCTGATGAGCCCATCACTCTGCCCCACATCTAAGACGGAGAAGTCACATCCTACTGGTGTTTATCTTGGCTGCACCGTTGCCTTTATAAGGACCGCCCATCCGTACTGGTTTTCACTCACGCAGAAAGGTAGAGGTGGTAAAAAATAGCCTCTGAAATTTATAGAAACCCAAAGCAGAGACAGAGAGAGCTTTTGGCTCAGGGAAACTTGGAGTCAGCGACTGCCAGACAGCTGGGTACAGCACGGCACAGAAAACCCCTCGCCAGCTCTCCTGACACGGGTAAGTCCCTCAGACTTCGGAGAAGTCCCGCTCCCATTCTCTCACCTCGCAGGGTCAGCTTGTGTGAAACCAAACAGTGGAAACTGCCTGACCCTTACCCAAGCCGGCTGCGTTTCTGGCAGCGTTTGCGTCTAGCACACAACTGCTGTGCCTTTATTTTCCTCTCAAAGCTTTAACGGTCACTGCGTATGAGCTGGGATGTCTGAAGGACCTGGGAATTCGAGCCCTGCCGGCACGCTGCCACCTCTCCTGGAGAGCAAAGCGGAAACACCGCGCTGAGGCCGAGGGGTGACAATGGCAGACAACACACCCTCCCCCGCTCCTGCGGATGAACCACGCTCCCTGCCGACACCTGCCAAGACAACGGTCCTAGATGCTCCGTCCTCCCGCAGGACCCCGGGCACAGGCCTCCTGGGAGCTCAGTTCCCTCCGGCTGTGGCGAGGAGGAAGCCCTCGTGCCACACCACATCCAGTCCTGCCAGCAACACTCCCTCCTCCAGGCTCTGGCTCCAGCCGTCTTGGCCACCAGTGACCCATTTCGAGCTCGACCCCCGCCGCCCCACCAGCCGGGCTCTCCCACGCCGTGGGATGCACCGTGGGGCAGGGAACTGCGAGTGGCTGCTCCTGCTTCTCAGCAGAAGAAGAGATGGAGGGTGGCCATGCCAGGCAGGAGCCCCGGTCTGCGGTGGGCGCACGGGGCCTGGCATGGGCCCCAGCTGGCAGCACCGTGCCCAGGAAGGGGCCAAGCCCCAGCCAGGCGCTGTACTCTGCCTGTCCTGGGGAGCAGGCTGCCTGCACCCCAGCAGCACGGGGACCGGAGCGCCACCGGAGAGGCCTGCGCACCCTGGGCTGTGGCACAGCAGGAACGGGAGGAAGCACACCAAGAACGAGAACGATCCGCTGGGCACAGCGGGGGCCGCTGGCTGCGGGGGGCTGCAGGGCAGCCTGCACTTCCTTCGGCCAAGAGTCACGGACCACGCGCCCAACACGCGCACCCCAGGACAGCGCTGCTCGGCAGGGGGGCAGGAGCAGCCCCCGAGCAGGCCGCGGGCGTAGCGAGCACCACACAAACCACCACACAAATCTCTCGTGGCTACTTTAACCGAGACAGCCCGAGTCCCACACACTGGGGTGAGGTGGGACTGCTCGCATTAAACCCAAGACCGTGGGCCCAGCATAGGGCATGCGAAAGGAATAGAAACGACTGATGAAGCAGTGCATAGCATTTTACAACTGCAGTCAGAAAGAGGAATAAGGAGAATGCAGGGAAGGACCAACTGGATGTGAGAAAGAGAGGACCAGAACAGACATTAACACTGGGCAGCCTAAGAGCTCAGCATCACACACAAGGGGCTACCTTAAAAGAATTCCAAGCACCTTATTTTAATTTCTTGACATGGTAAAAGTTTACATACTTTCATCTGGCAAAGAGAGCCAAACAAATTAAAAGGAATCAATACAAAGAAACACAAGGGGAAGTGCTGCTCCCAGACAGCAGCGAGAACGCAGTTGGTTTGTTACTGAATATTTATTAGCGGGAAGACTAAGAGTTGACTTAACTACAAACAACAACAGAAGAGCCTATAGCAAGGGCCAGCAGCCCACCACACTCTGGGCAAATCCCTGGGAAACCAGCAAGAGACAACATGGCTCTTAGATGTGGAAGCAGAAGAAACAAAAAGTAAAAAAAAAAAGAAAAAAAAAGAAAAAAAAAGGGGTAGAAAGTTAATTCATTTTGTCACTGTTGTTACAATGAGGTTAACACAACTATTAAGGCTACTGCACAATAAGAATATACAGGTGTAACAGTGAGACCCAGGAAACAGCAAGGTTCCTGAAACAATTGATTTAACGTTCCCTGAATAGGGGACTTAAGTAGAAATACTATAAATAAGAAATTTTTGGAGCCTGCAGTGTTATGGGCCCACCTGCCACACACAAAAACTGACGCAACACAACCAGTCATTTCCAAAAGGGTTTGCAATGGACCATGAAACATTCCAGCGGTTTAGAGGAGTCACCAGGCACACGAGCGTGCCCTTTGCAGGGGAAAGACTACAAGGTCTGCAAATGGTCCTGGGTGGGGATCAGCCACCCTCACCCCCAAGCACCAACTGCCACAGCTGGCCTGCTCTGCCCAGGCAGTGGGGAGCACTGCCAGGGGACAGCGGGTCTCAGGGTGACCATGTGCAGAGACTATCAGGACTTCAGTGTCAGACCTCTGGCCCCTCCCTTCCCTCAGCCCGGGCAAAAGCATCTCATGCTGAAGGGGCACTGGGACGTATGTCAAGTCACGTTGGTTTGAGCCAAGAAAGTGGCTCTAGTCAAATCACAAATAGGAGCGGAAGCCACCTGAGCTCAGACCAGCCAGGACAGCAACCAGCCCTAGTTTCAAGCACCACCTCGCCCTCTGCACTGATCCAGCCAGAACTGACAAGGCAGAGACAGATGGGGCAGGCTCTGCTGAGTCAGAAGAGCGCCAGAAAAGGAGTGCAGACTGCCCAGCAGCTCGGGAGCGCGGCTGCTGCCACCAGCCCCGAAGGGGCAGGGTCCCCTGGCTTTGCAATGGGTCAGTGCAGAACACCAGCGGCAGAGGGGCCCAGCTACAGCCAGCGGCGAGGAGAGCGAGCTTCTCCGCCTCTGCACCAGCACCTGGGCTTGCTCTCGTGCTGCAGACTGTCTGCCCCATTCCTGGAGACCCCCAGTGAAGCCTCCAGCCAAGAGATGGGACAGGACAAGGGCTTGGTCTCTAGTGTCGTTCCTACCCAGGTAGGAAAAGGCATGAAGGAATGTTCCTGCCTGGCTGGTGCTCTTACTCTGCAGTAGCCTCTAGGGCACCCCAAAGCAGCACGGCCTTCTCTTTACATTACTGGAGGGAGGGAAAGCTCCTGAGACCTGAACAAAACCAATCACAAAACTAGGCGAGAATTTCTTTAGAGTTTAACTAAGAATGCGATACTATTTCCAGCCAGTTTCCCATCTCGATAGTCACGTAACAAACCAAGGCAATGACGGTCTTTAGTTGACTGAACAGTTCTCAAGTTCAAACGTTGACACTTAATAGAGGGTCTCAGCATTGCTGCTCCGAGGCCTCTTGATCTTCTCAATGTTTTTAAGGATCATGTCATGCAAAGTGACCTGCAAAAAGGGAGAACAGGACTCAGACAAGAAGGGTGAAGTCATCCAGTGTTCAGCTCTCACAGTGAGCACTGGTTACAACAGCAACACAGCTCACCTCAGCACTACCCTCAGCCCCTGCGTGCAATCACACCCCCAGTTAAGATAAGGGCTTCCTTCAGCCAGGCTTTACAGAAGCCACTGCGTGTAACGCTGAAAAAGATTCCTTTACAGACCCCCAGGAATGGCCGGCACTGCACAAAAAGTTTAGGATCACAGGTTCCCACAGAGGTGGAAGGAGTATTTTGTGCTAGATTCTTGTGAACTTTCAGCTGGAGACACCCGCATCTCTAGGAGATGGTGGAGAGGCTCTTCTTGTTACAGCCAAAGCAGAGCAGGACCAGGACTAAGCGTACTCATAGGAAAAGGGAAAAGCAGCAGCAGGATCAAAAGGGCTCTCTCCACTGCTGTGCAGGGAGCCAGCGTGAGCTCTGGTTTTTCACTTACATATTGATTCCTCAGCTCTGAAATGATCAGGCGCAGACTAATGTACTCCTTCTCGTCGATCTCTGTCACTGTGCGGCGGTAGTCCTCCTACAGAGAGCAGACACACGGCTGAGCGGCCCGAGCTCAGCTGTGCCTCCCAGACACCAAGTGAAGGTCCTACCATCCACAAAGGAACCCCCCCTTCATCTTGCTCTCCTCTAACACAGGTGTCCTGCATCCGTTTACCATCCTCCCTTTTCCCCAGGACGCTCAGCTCAAGGACAGTGATGAAGCAGCCCAAAGAGCAGCAGCGTGTAACATGTAAATCTCCACCTCCCTGCTTACTTACCACATGAGGGTACTTGGCTATTTTGGAAACCAACTTTGCTCTTGTGATATAATATCTGGTAGGAAAAGGGAGAGACTCAAGGTCAGACAAATAGCACCAAGGTTTTTGTCGGGCCCAAGCTGCCCTAGAAAAGCTGGGGGACCTTCCCCAAACACTTTCCTTTTCCAAGGGGATCCCCCAAAAGAGGTCTGTTCTTGCGTGCCTACCTAGAAATCTGGTCCAGGTAGGATGCTGCCTCACTCTCCACAGTTCGAAGCTCAGCAACTGTTTCCTCCTGCAGGGAAGACAACGAAGCCATTAATTAGCTTCAGGAGAATGCAACTGGCCATCAGGGCTCCCAAAGCAACATGTCTCAGCCCTGCCATATCAAGCTCAGGTTTGGGTTCTAAAACCTAACCCAACCCCACGACTGCAGCTGTTGGATACCATCAAATGAAAGATTCAGAGGAACCCAAGAGACCCTTGTCGTCCCTGGAGCATGGCACTCTCCTGCAGCAGGGCACAGAGCCAGCGGTGCCTTACCTGAATAGAAACACCAAAGTTGTTTCCATCTTCTATCCTGGGGATGAGGAGCTGCACCCACATTTTGACCTGTGGTGGAGAGATCACAACACTGATCAACACCAACACCTCCACAAAGGTCTCTTTCTCAGAAGTTTTACCAACCCCTCCAGGACTCTGCCTTTGCCCCACAGTTCATGTCCTTCATGCTCATGCAGCACTCCCAAGGGGATCGTTCCCCACCACAGCTGGGACACCCCACAAGCCCAGCTTCCCATGGGAAGCTCTCGGCAGGTGTCTGTGACAAAGAAGGGTGAAGAAAAGCCTCAAGGAGGCCTGTGTGACAGACCTCCTCCTCCTTCAGGTGAGCTGCAGAGCTCCCTGAGGGCTCAGAAAAACATAATTTCCCTAAAACTACCTCCTAGCCAGTTTCAGGCGCTGCCATACAAATCCTGCCTCTCCTTGCCTACAGGATAGAGGGGGCTGCTCTTTCCGCCCAGAGCAGCTTTGTCTCTCCAGGAGCAAAAGCATCCTACCGTCTCCGCTTGCTCCAGCGCTCATACCCACCGTATTACACTTCTCGATAAGCAGCCTGATTTCTGGTTTCACTTTCTCAATGATGTCCACCAGCTGCTGGTTGCTCTTCAGCATCCCATTGGGCATCACGAACACTTTGGTACCTAGCGGCACAGCAGAAAAACACCTGGCGTTAGCAACGCGTAGGAACAGCTGCGCCAGGGGATCAGACCGAACGTCCACCCAAGTGTCCTATCTCCTGCAAAGGCTAGCAGTGGACACTGATCCAGGCTACAGCTAACCTGTGGGGAAGGGGAAATTTGATGTGGGATAACAGCGGTTACCACAAAGGAAGGAAAAGAGAAAACACGGAGTGGAGATGAGAGCTGAAGAGCTCTAGGTTGCTGAGGCTGGGCACAAAGGATTTTCCTGATGCACGTGTATGAGCTGTTTCTGCCTCAGCTTAATCCAAAGCCTGGTATCTTCCTCCAGACAAGGAGAGCTTTCAGCACAGAGCCACAGGGAGATCAGCTGCCTCTGTCAGCAGGCCAAGCTCAAGCAAGTACTACTTATGTCTATGAGAGAAGTCCTAATTATGCTTTTAAGAGCTGGAACCTGACTCCTCCACAACAGAACGTCTGTAGGTCAGGCTCTGAGAGGTTGTGGGAACGGGCTAGCACAAGCAGCAGCTGCTGTCAGGACAGGTCAAGCGGGGTTCAACTGATTTCACATCCCTAAGGTATGGTGCACTGGTTCAGGGGGCAGGCAGCAACACAAGAGACTTGGGGACTCTTACCCTGAAAGGTCTCTTCGCGGTCTTCCAGCTTCCTCTTTTTCATATTTGGCTAAAATATACAAAACGTTTTACTCACAAACTAGTCGTAAGCTGTAACAGTGTTGTAAAGGAAACAAGGAAAACTCTAGAGCCTCTGCTATGCTCCTGGTTTCTAACCATTCTTCCTTAAAAACAAAGGAGGGCTGCAGAGCACAGCGTTACCTCCAGCAGACTTCCCAAGCTCGAGAGACCAATTCCTAAAAGCCTTTGGGAGAGCCATAGCATGTTATTAATAAGAATGCCCTATTCCAGCACACAGCAAGCCATGCAGTTTTAATTAACAGAAACAGGGATCACAGCCAAGAGAGTAACCTTACCCCATCCAGTCCATCATGGCTGTTCGTGAGAAGAATTGGGTCAGGCACTGGGAGGTTCATGTCCGAATGGATCTGAGTGAGATCATGAATATTCAGGATAGGCTCCTGGAAAATAAAGAGGATTTTTGTTATTTAATTATGAACTAATAAGTTCAGCCACACCAAACACAACGAGAAGACAAAAGATTCAGACCTCCCCCTTATCCAACTATAAAGCAAGGATGAGTGAAAAAAAACCCTAAAAAAATCTATAACAATAGGCTTGTGACAAGACCTCCCCCCACCCAAGAGCAAAGTGCCAGCTCCAGACTGCTATCAAAGCTATCAACTGTCTGCAGCACTGGGGTTCCTGTGAGACCACAGCATCGCAAAGGACGGCCCAAAGTTGCCAAATACGCAGAAAAGATAAACGTGGTGATCACACAAAGAAAAAGGAAAAAGGAAGCACACCCTCTAGAGCTAGCAGGGCTCAAATGCATGCAAGCAACCAAGCCACTGCTTCGGGTCTTCGTAACAAGGTGAAACAGACAATAAAATGCACAGGACAAGACCTGCCACATGGCTTTCAACTTCTAGCTGCAAATGAAAAAGTATATGTCATCTGTATCCCTTACCTTAAGGAACCCATCGAGTTCTAACAGCTTCTTTGGGAAAAAGTTTGCCACCAGGTCTTCAGCCTGAGAAAGGACAAGACAATGACATGAAACAACGCCACGAAGTTCCCGCTAATAGGCAAGAACGCCGCAGAAATCAGCTGTCCAAAGGCAGGAAACAGGAGAGAACACAAGTTCTGCCTGCTGCCAACCGTCACGCTAAGCCAAGATGCCAGGAGAGCCATGAGGCCCAGTAACCTTGCTCCAGTTTATAACTGGCACTGAGCACCACTAAGCTTCCAGGAGAGGCCCAAATCGCAATCAAGCCCATCAGAAAGATACGGCCGAACGGCCTCTTTGCTGTGCTACCACACTCTGGGGCAGCGGCAGAGAGATGCTCCTCACCTCACTCGTGATCCGCTCCCTGAAGGAGTCAACCTGCGGAAGGAAAAAAGCCAACAACAGTTCAGAGTCATTTCCAAAAAAGCGGGGCCCAGCACGAGCCGAGCACCGTGCCCTGCGGATGTGGGAGCTCAGCCACGGCCCCACCGCACCCTGAGGATGTGGGAGCTCAGCCACGGCCCCAGAGATGCAGGAGCTCAGCCGCGGCCCCACTGCACCCTGCGGATGCGGGAGCTCGGCCACGGCCCCGCCGCGCCCTGAGGGTGCGGGAGCTCCGCCACGGCCCGAGCCCCGCGGCTCCAGCGCGGCTCTGCCCCCCACGGGCCGGGAGAGCCCGCGAGCACCGAGCGGCGGCCGCCAAGGGACGGCACAAGCCGCTCCCCGCGGGTCTCGCCTGCGCGGGCGGCACTCAGGAGACCGGGGCGGAACGGCGAGGGAAGGCGCGGGGGGACGGGAAACCCGCGGCTCCCGCCAGGGCTGGCTGCGGGGCGGCAGATCCCCCGCGCCGCACGGGCCCGGCCCGCGGCCCCCTCCGCCGGGGCACCGCTCGGGGGCGGCCGCGGGGCGCTCCCGCCCAGACCGCGGGGGAGCGGCGGGGCCGGGGGGGCCCGGCGGGGCGGGCCGCCCACACGGCCGGGGCGGGGCGGGGCGGGGCGGCGGGGCCCCGAGGCCCGGCCCGGCGGGGCCGCTGAGGCGGCGGGGGGGTGGGGGAGCTGCGGCGGCGGGGCGGGGCGGGGCGGGCCGCGCCCAGGGCGCACCTTGAGCTTCACCTCCGGGTCCACCTTGAGCAGCGAGGCCATGGCGGCGGCGGGCGGGTCCGGCTGCGGGTCTGGCGCGGGGCCGCGCTGCCGCCTGCCCCACCACCGGCGTCGCCGCCACCGGAACTGACCTCACGCCGCGCGCCCGCCAATGGGGCGCGCGCCCGCCGCCCACGTGACCCCGCGCACGCGTCCCGCCGGGTCCTGGCCGCTCACACGGGGCGGGGCGAGGCGAAGGGAAAATGGCGGCCGCGGCGCTTACACCCCTGCCAGGACCGTGCCCCGCCGCGCTGCGTCACATCCGGCGCGCGGCGATGGCGGAGCGGGCGCGGGGCTGAGCCGGCGGCATGGAGGGGAGCCGCCCGCCCGCCTGCACCACGCAGGTCAGCTTCGTGTGCCAGCGCTGCAGCCAGCCGCTGAAGCTCGACACCTCCTTCAAGATCCTGGACCGCCTCACCATCCAGGAGCTGACCGGTACCGGCGGGGCGGGCGGGGGGCCGGGGCCGGGCCGCGGCGCTAGGCCTGACCCGGGGTGACGCCTCCTCTCCCGCAGCCCCGCTGCTGACCGCCGCCCCCGCGCGGCCCGGGGACGCGCCCGAGGAGGAGAGCGCCCTGACGGAGGTACGGCGCGGCGGAGCGCGGCGGCGGGGCCTTCCCCCCCCCCCATCCCCTCCCGGGCCCCGGCGGTGACGGTGTCCCTGTGCCCACAGGAGGCCTTCGCGGAGAACCGGCAGGATGGCGTGTCCAGGAGGTTCATCCCGCCGGCCAGGTACGGCCACCGCTGCACCCCCGGCCTGGGCAGGGCCCCCACAGTCCCCGCCGGGCAACCCGAGCCCCCGGGCCCTGCCGCAGGGGCAGCCGCTGGGTGCGTCCCCTTGGGAGCCTGCCCCGGGGGACCCCGCGGCACCGGGCCCCCAGCGAGCGGCAAGGCCATCTGGGGGCACGTAAATCCCGGGCACGGCACTCGGGACACTGCTCGTAGCTATGACTTAATGCTGTCCTGGCAGAGGCGCGGGCTGCCCTGTCCTCCCGCGGGTGCATCCTGCGTGTCCGCCCTTCCCGACTCCCGATCTAGGCTCAGCTTTAAGGCTAGCACCACACCTGCCTCCCCCAGACCCTTGGCACTCAGCTTTCCGTAAAATTCTTTCCAAGAATGATGTCAACAGAGAGCGCCAACAGTTTTACGCTGATCGGAGAGGCGTCAGATGGCGGCACGATGGAAAACCTCAGCCGGAGACTGAAGGCAAGTTTTACACCAGCTGGTAAGCTCTGGTGCTTTTGAACGGGGCATCAGTTTTTCTAGATACTCTTCAAGATTAAACTGCAAAGTCTCCCGTAGCGCTGGTCTTCCAGTACTGTTGTTGGTGAGTAGTTTGGTAAAGCTGGCTTATTATAAATCAAGATCTGATCTGCAAAAAATTACTTTGCTAACTGAAGAAGCACAAGCCCGCCTGCTGAAAACCAGCCAGCAGCTGCCTGTGCCGTCGCTGGAGCTAATGGTGAGCTCTTCCTGCAGGTCACCGGCGACCTCTTTGACATTATGTCTGGGCAGACGGATGTGGATCACCCCCTGTGTGAGGAATGCACGGACACTCTGCTGGACCAACTAGACACACAGCTTAACATTACGGAGAACGAGTGCCAGAACTACAAGTGAGTGGTCTGGAGGTGACCCAAGACCAAGTTGCTTTAGCTTGAAGCCTAGGGAAGGAATACGGCCCTGATCTGACTTTCCCTGATCCGTAAGAGATGTCCCCAGCTTCAGTGCTTGGGGTTTTCTTTGTCTGAACGAAATGAAAAACTTATTTTTGAGAGTCCTGTGGCATGCAGCTTCTCCAGCTGAAGCTTGTGAGCCCATCAGAACGACTGGTGCCGCCTGCCCACGCTGCCCGTGTGGCAGCATTCCCAGGCGATCGAGGGCGTCACAGAGACAGTTGCTGACAGGCAGTCACAGATCCTTGGTCACCGTCTCGCCCCCCTGTTCTCCTGCGTGCGTTCCTGACCCGCAGCGCAGGATCAGCACAGAGAGCCTGGGATGAACGAGAGGTGCACGCACGCTCGAGTCCCCGCTTGTGCTTCTGCTCGCGTGTGCAGGCTGTCGCCAAACTGGGGGCTGTCAGTGGTGGGGGCTTCCCAGGATCCCTGTTTTGGTAATCCTGTTGCTCTCCTTTAGGAGATGCCTGGAGATACTGGAGCAGATGAATGAGGATGATAAGGAGAAACTGCAAATGGAACTGAAAGAACTTGCGCTGGAGGAAGAGCAGCTGATTCAGGAGCTGGAGGACGTTGAGAAGAACCGCAAGACTGTGGCTGAAGACTTTGAGAGAGTCAGGGCAGAGGCAGAGCGGCTGGAGCAGGAGGAAGCTCAGTGAGTGAACCTCAACTGCAGCTTATGGCAGGGATTTTAGGTAACATAAATGAGATGATAGCGCAGAGAAACCTGTCAATAATGCTCAGATGCAAGTGGCTTACTTTTTGCAAAATGGGCTAGACTAAAAAAAAAACTAGTATGCCCTAGGAGCAGTCACTAAATGCCTGTACTTAACATTTCCTGTCTTGCTTTTATTAAAAGGTATCAGAAAGAATATTGTGAATTCAAGAGGCAACAACTGGAGCTAGATGACGAGCTGAAAAGTGTGGACAACCAAATGCGCTATGCCCAGATGCAATTGGATAAATTAAAGAAAACCAACGTGTTTAATGCAACCTTTCACATCTGGTAATGCAGATGCTGGAAAACCGCATCAGTTTGCTAAGAATCTGCAGCCTAGGGCCGTTTAAGTAAGACTGCATTGGACAGGAAAGGTGCTGCTGAAGTCATAGCTGCCACACAACAAAGCAGGTGGCCGCAGCTGTCAACAGCGTCAGCTGAGAGAGGTTTGCAACACCGTGTAGATCTCTTGAGTAGACCGAAATGGCTCCTCCACGAACCCTGTTAACGAACCGAGACCCAGTGTGTGAGCCAATGGTAACGCTTTAATGTCAGGCTTCACGGAGCAGGTAGCTCAGGGGTTTGGGTGTTTGGCTGGGGGGGATTTCTTAGGTTTGGTTGTTGGTTTGTTGTTTTTTTTTTAACTGTTATAAACAAGTGGTTGGTATTTATAAATGCTTTTAGCCACAGCCCCCAAACCCTCCTTCTGCTTGGTTAGCAGCGTGCGTTCCGTAACTGTTCAGTACACGGCCCTTGTTTGGTTAGCTGTGTTAGAAGCTGGTCCTGCCCCAGTGTGTTTATTTATAATTCTTCTTATCGCAGGCACAGTGGTCAGTTTGGCACAATAAATAACTTCAGACTTGGCCGTCTCCCCAGTGTTCCTGTAGAATGGAATGAGATCAATGCTGCCTGGGGGCAGACCGTGCTGTTGCTACACGCCCTCGCTAACAAAATGGGCCTGAAATTTCAAAGGTATATCCAACGCAATACAAACTTCACTTACAACCCAGATAAAGGCAGTTGGACTCATCTGCTTGTGAATCCTGTCTCCTTTCAGATACCGCCTGGTACCGTACGGCAACCACTCGTATTTAGAGTCCCTCACGGACAAATCAAAGGTAAGAGACTCTGCGTGAATTGGAGGACGCTGACCTTGAATGCCCCAGAGCCCTGGTCATGCTGGGGACGCAGAAGGCAAGCTCAGCTCTTTATGAATATACAGTACAGGAGAGCTGGCTGCCCGTAGCAACGTCTCACTCTATCCTGTATCAAGCCAGTCATTCTGCCATCCAGCAGCATTAAAATGTGACAGGGCTCTTGAACTTGACCACAGCTGGCCAGAGATACAGTGATTTGGGAGGCTGTTGGTCATTAGGAACCCAGGCCTGCACGCAGTAGGCTCTTTGCACAAAACAAGTCCTGCTACTACGTGCCACAAACCATTTCTAAGCATCCTATGACAAATTTAAGCCTCGCACAGGACTAAAGAGCTGCAGTGACAGTATCTAAAATGGAGCGTTTGGGGTGCCTGAAACAAATCTCTTTTTCAGGAACTCCCCTTGTACTGTTCTGGAGGCCTGAGGTTCTTCTGGGACAATAAGTTTGATCATGCAATGGTGGCTTTCCTGGACTGCGTGCAGCAATTCAAAGAGGAAGTGGAAAAAGGCGAAACTCGGTTTTGTTTGCCTTATAGGTGAGTGTTGCTACATAACGTGTCACGTTAAGGCCTGGTGTGCTGTCCTGTGCAACACTGACCAGCCTCTGGAGCAGCCTACAGCACTGCTTGCTGTTTCAGTCCTGTCTTTCTGGAATAATCTGTATAATGTGCAGGATTACCATATTTGCTCTTAACAGAACTGAAATTTCAAGCTAGTTCCTCGGGTGAAGATCTGAGGCTTGCTAGATTTCCTTTAAAAACAAAGTATCCTTACACAGAATAATAGGAATGTCAGATGTGGATTTTAGTATTTGATATCGTACTGAGATTAAACGCTTGCGATGGTAATGCGCTAATAAAACCTTGTGTGTGACACAGGATGGACGTGGAGAAAGGGAAGATCGAAGATACAGGTGGCAGTGGCGGCTCTTACTCTATTAAAACGCAATTTAACTCTGAGGAGCAATGGACAAAAGCACTAAAATTCATGTTAACTAACCTGAAGTGGGGTCTTGCCTGGGTCTCATCCCAATTCTATAACAAATAACCATGTAAAGAACTCGTCCTGGCAGCTGTAGAGTGTCTGCGTTTCGTTGGAGAAAGTCAAATCAAGATGTCTCTTAATATTAACCAGTACAAAATGTTTACAATACCAAAAATCCACAAGACACTTTATTTAAAATACCATTATTACAAGTAGTATATAGAAAAGCAATATGTAAAGTTATATCATTGAGCTGAACAGAATAAAAAAAATCGGCTATTAAACAGATGCTAAACCAGCACTTCTGAGGTTTATAGATACGTGTATAAATTACTGCTGAAATTCACCAGTGAGTTTGATACTACTCTGTTACAGTTTAACACAGATGAGAAAAGCAAAATGTTATAAACACAGGGAATAAGGTGGAAGAACTCATGGAAACTCTGCTTGGTCATTTAAGAGTAACTACAGTTTGAAATAAAGTATTTTCTAAGTCATATCAGCACTTCTTTGTGCCACTGACCTTAACGAGGTTTGATACAGTTTAAAATATGTGTTCGCTACGGTGATACTATTTGTAATACTTCCTGCAGCCGGTTCTTGCACAGATATACACTAAGTAAATAATAAAACACTGCTCTACACAAGGCGTGCTTTCATCTGGCGTATGCCAGGCGCAGCGTGAACAGCCCCTGGCACTTACATGGACGTGCTGAACACTTGCATTGCTTGCAAAACTGGTGGGATTCTGTCCTTTTCATGACACCGGTCAACTAGGTGGCTTTTTTTGGGCAAGAGCGAACAGGCTCTGAGCAGTGGCAAAGAGGGAATGCAGGAACAAGCAGCCTGGCTGCAGCAGGCTGCCCAGGACAGTGCTTTAATTTTTAAAAAGCAGCGAGCCAAAAAAGAAGATACAGCCCTGTTTGTACCAGCTGGGCATGCAAGCTGCTCCTAGCAATGCAGGTTACCAAGCAGAGTACTGTGCACGTTAATGCCTTTTCAAAATACCACTCTTAAGAGTTTTCTCTAAAGGAAACTTATAAATTAGAAGCTATAACTCTTACAATAAAGTTTTCGGTGCTGAAAGAGAAATGCTGCTTTGCTTCTGCACACTGCCTGAAAGGTCGAGTTTTTCTAATTCACACATAATATATGAAATGTTAGGGAGCACCTGGTGTTCAAAAGTATGAACCAAACTGCAGTGTCACATGAAATGGTCGGTTAGTGGCAGCGTAGCAGTTTGCTGCTGATAGGGTAGCGACTGGCCGTAGAAGATAGCTCTATTTGAAAGACAAAATTCCGTTCTGTGGAGCTTTTGTTCCAAAGCCTCTGTAGTGTTGCTTGGGAGCGGTACTGCCAATGACATGTTTCAGTACTGCATAAGAAAATTCTAAGATACTTTGTGAAGTAATGCCAGTGATACTGGTTAAATGCTCCACAACCTTAAAAAAAAACCAACAGACAAACAAAAAAATAATTAGTGCCTGAGACATTATTTACAGACATACTTCTTAATCCTCCAAATCTAATGAGAATAATAGTGCTCCATCAGTACACTCCAACAAAAGCTGAAGCCTCTCAGTATGTTTTTTTATTTGGTTGGTTTTTTTGTTTGCTTACTTGCTTGTTTTGGGTGGGTTGTATTTTGTTTTGCTTTTCTTTTCTAACTTAATTGCTTCTACTAAAGAAGTGAAATGGAAAAGCTGCTCTCTGTAATAGGCTGTTACAGTATTCAGTATATAGTCTGGGCAGGAAGCTGTCCCGTGGGATCGCTTCTCCACCTGCCAACGAAATGACATCTAGGGGGGTTTGTTCTGGCTGTGAAGAAGCTGCAGCGTGGGGAAACGCTCACACTAGCGCAAGCACAAGCCTTCCTGCGGGATTGGCCTGTACCCTCATACTATTCTTACAAAAGTATACGCTCTTCCTGCTAAAAAACCTGAATTGTCATCACCTCCCTCACGCCACTCCCAGTCGAGCCTACCTGTCTTCTTGCTGTGCCTCAACATATAAGCAACCTTCACATTTTTTCACATAGAGCTCACGTGTTTAGAAGCGCCTGTACCTGCTTCCAGTGCTCCGGGTTTAGTATGAACACGCTTGTGCTGATGATTCCAACAGCCAGCAGCATGAAATCTTCCTTTACTGTCAGAAACTTTGCTCTGCAGAAGTAAAAGTGTTTTCTAGTGCAAAGTAACACCAGCTTTACAGTTCAAAAGCTCCTGCTTCTGGAATCGCTATACAGCCTATGGACATGATAGCTTATTCGGTCCAAATAAAGCCTGATACTGTTTAATGGACAGTGCTAAAGCAGGGTTTTTACAATTAAGTTAAACGCTTTCCTAGCTTGCCCCTAACCTAAAGGAAACATGATGAAGCACATTGCTTTGAACTGGGATATTAAGATCAATAAACAATGCTGAAAGCCCTCCAAAATTAAATTTTTAAAAAACATGCCCAAAATGTAGCATAATGGGTATTATGCTACTATTTCTTAGGGTTTTTTTTAGGGTTTTAATTTCAAATAGTTATTTTAAGTAATGGTCACGTAAGGTACTTACACCTGCAGTTCACTTGGTGTTGAATTTTCAATGGCAATCTTCAACAAAGTGTCATAGATGCTATCTCTTGTAAGGTAGGAGAAGTCTAGTAGTTGCACACACATCTGATACAATGGTTTTGCCGGAAGCAAGCAGCCGTTATGTCCTAACACAGAGATCATACATAATCAGCCATGCATTTTGAGCCATTAAACCAAATTAGAAAGAAGCATTGGTTACTGTAAGTGAGGGATGAAGATTTCTAGTGACAGCTGCCCTTTGTTTTTGAATGCCACAAGTCGCCTGATGCCATCGGCTTTCTCAGTCTCAGTATAATTTCACTCATTCTGAAATGCAGGTTTTCAGGCCCGGGCAAAGAAAATGGTAAGTCTCCGTAGAAAATGTGGCCTTACACGATGTTTTGGGGTTTTTAAACTCAATCTTTTACTGAATGAGTCACAACTGGCTGTCCAACAACATTCAGCAGATTCTACTAAGGACAAAGTTCTCATCTGAGAAGTAAAGCCCTGAACAATCTGAAACGTGCCTTCACAGGATGCAAAAGTCTGTAATATGTCACAGTTTGGTTCAGATCAGTAATAGCTCTATTATGCTTTTTAAAAAACTTTCCCATTCTCTCCTATTAATACTCTTTACCTAAAACCTCTAGAAGCAATTCCACGTAAGCCAAAGGAGTTGACACACTGATCTGGAAGTGCAGAGTTTTTAAAACAGCAAGCTCTGAGTCGAGCAAATCCTGCTTGGTGTATGAGTATTTTAAGGATTGCAGAAATTTTACAGCTGTGTCATTGTTAACTATCTGAAGAGGGGAAAAAAACAAAAAGACAAATTATCTCCTAGGCCATAAGGCACTTGCTAAGAACAAAGTACTTTTTTGCTTAACTCCTCCCACGGCACTGAAGCATGAGCCACTGTGGTGCTGCCCACTAGCCCGGCTGCCCAACTTCTCCTTTCAGCTGGCATGAGAAATCCAGTTTGGACCTTCTTTCCTGCAGGTTTCCTCTACTCCGTAAACCTTCCCCAGGCAGGTATGAACCCTCTGCAGCCCTAAGTTTTCAACAACTACAGGCTGAGTTTTCCCACAGCCAGTGCTTTTTTCCCCAGTATGGGGAAAATGGGAACATTTCTTGACAAATTGTTACAAGTGACAATTGATCTGCCCTAAACAGAAAAGATTTAGGTCTGCAATATCCTTTGCATTTCATTGTCATTGTTGCCCTTCAAAGAGGAAATCTACTTTCTAAGAAAGATTAACATACTGGATTAATACACTGCTAAAAAGTGTTAAAAGGTTTAGCTGGCTTACGTTATAGTGTAAGGAGAGTTTGCTTGCAAGCTGAACGCACGAGACAAGACGCAGGACAAATGTGTCGTCTATCTGATCTTTCAGGGAGCTCCAGCTGCTCCCTTGTCCTTGTTCACAACACCGAACATTCTCTCTGGAGATTTGTTCTACTTGCTTGATCATAAACCTACAAAACCCACAATTGCTCAGAAAACAGTTCTGCTGAGAAAAAGAACAGCAAT